>NC_136748.1:1087500-1487500 GCF_936440315.1 Barbus barbus
CAGAGCTTCAATTAACACCTGATCACCTACGAGACCTGACCTCTCCTGCATATCTGATGGTGCTCGCCTCGTGTATTTTTAGCTGTCAGGATTAAGCTTCAGAAGAGAGTTTGTCTGTGGATTCTCAGCTAATTATCAGCTTGTTATGAATGCGTAGGAGCTGGAGTTTCATCGCTGGTGTGAAACGGGAACTCTAGGTGATACAATCACAATGAAGGTGTAGCGTGTTAATTGATGCTCTGCTGTTCAAACACAAATGCTTTAATAATGGTAATGAATTGCACCTTTTTTGATGTAAGGCTCTGATATTTGGGTGAAACGATCACTGTTTTATGATTTATGGCTGTTTCCACCTATAGGCCACAAATTAGGGCTTGAAACCTTTTCTTTTACACTAAATGGTTAGGGATTTCAGATGCTGAACCTTCAAGAAAGCCTTAGAAAATCAAACTAAATCAAGTCTTTTTTAATTGTACAAATGCTTTATAATAAAATTATGAATATTATGTAGAATATTATGCAAGCTATTAGATTCTGTTTATCTTTCATGGGTTTTGCATTATTATTTTCTAATAGTGAACAATATGTTCAAATATTAAATAAATGTATCAAAATATAAAAGGGCTGCAGGCTTGCAAATGTATCCTAAATAAAGCTGTCATTGAGTAGCAGTTTAATATTCTGGTTAACTTGTATTTCCTATACAATGCAGAAAATGTTAGTTCTAATATAATTTGGAATATTGCAATTTGTGTTAAAACTGAGAAAATGAAACAAAATATTTGATGTTTCTCAGTAAGTTGCTTTGGATAAAAGCGTCTGCTAAATAAATGTAAAGTTAATGTTAATTCTCACTCATGCAGTTGAAATTCTCAATTTTAGTTTTGCCTTAAAAAAAATCTTTAAAAAAAAACAGGACTGCATGCAAAATGTGAGAAATTCCGCAATATTATTTATTTATTTATTTTAGTGCTGTCAAACGATTAATTAAAAAAGTTTTTGTTTACATAATATATGTGTGTGTACTGTGTATATTTAATATGTATATATAAATACACACACATGCATGTATATATTTCAGAAAAATGTTATGTTTCTATTAGTGGTGCCAAAATTAGTGTTAGGTGATTAATTTTTTCAGATAAGCACATTGAAAATATTTAACGCAATTAATGCAGGGGCAGGACTAGGGTTGGCCACCCTACACATAACTGCTAATTCTGTCTCTTTTTTCTTGAAAAGGATTGCGTTTATTTAGATGCAAAACGTCTTTATGACCACATCAAACGGGAGACGTTTCAGACCCGCGCTCTAACTTCGCCTCCGAGTCAAACGAGTGAGTAAAAGATACTGTGCTCGTAGCGCGCGCTCTTCCAATACACGCACAAAGGTGCCGGTGCGCGCTGTAGCCTATATCATTTCATATCAAACAGTGAAATAAACTACGTGCATGCAATGTCGTAGTTATGCCGTCAGTTAAGTCATGAAGGCGATTAAAGCTGCCTTAAAACTGTGCATATATGTGATGCATCGTCTCTCAAATGGTTTTAAAAACTGTCCTGAGGCACCCCAGCACTGTCTCCCTCATCTAAAACACCCGATTCAACTCGTCCGACTTTAAGACCTGAAGTGGGTCAGAAAAGGTAAAGAGATTTGTGAGAAAATAAGATGCGTGTCAGATCCGCGTCACGTTCAGCAGCAGCAGTTTTTAAAGCAATAGCAGGCAAATAAACTAATAACCAGCTGCTGTGATGTCTATTAATCCAAGAACAAAAGAAAAAAGAGGAAATCAATAACTTTTATAGCTTTAAGGGGTTCATCTATATTTAATTTAGAATTTAGTGTTTGGCAACTATTCATTTTCTGTATATTTCTGCTGAAGGGCACAGGTAGGCTCCAAGCTGTTCCCAGGCCAAGTGAGAGTGCAAACGCAGCTTTGATACTGGTTGTTAAGAGATCGGATAGCACGCATTAGTGTATTGGGCATTCCATACTCCCAGAATGCCCCCCACAAGCAATCACGTCATCGTCTTTCTCCAAATCTTCAAAACTCATGTAGATTGGATACGCAAACTCCCATACCCCCTCCAGTATTCTTGCCAGGGTAAAGTGCTGGTCCACTGTTCCTTGTCTGGGATGGAATCTGTATTGTTCCTCCTCCAGTTGAGGTTTGAGAGTGGGTTGAATTCTCCTTTACAGTTGTAATAACTTTATAACTATTGTTCTAACTTTAGCTTTTAGGGAATCATTCTTAAGATTTGATATTTATATGATTAATTGATATTAATCAAAATGTCCAACATATACCTCATTAATGACTTGTCCAGCAAGCATTAAACCAGTATGCCATAACAATTCAGATAATTCCGTGGCCACAGTGATACTGAATTTATTAGGTAAGTTAATGTTGACATTAGGTAAGATTAGCATAGGTAAATTTTGAGCGTAGGTAAACGCAATCTTTGGCAAATAATTTGAAAAATCACATAGCAACAGACATGAGATTTCTTAATAGAATCAAAGTTTATTTCACTACTCTAACACTATACTAAGCTACACACACAAACAGAAGACTTAAACACACACACAGACACACAAAGTGCAGACAATGAATCGTTTTGATCTGAAGAGAGTTTTAGGTTCTAATGCTTGTTTTCAAGCGAAGGGAAATCACACGCATGGAACTCTTCTATCTTTACTCTTAGCGATGAATACAACCAGTTTCCAGCAGATTTAGGAAATATTGTCTTACTTTCCTTGCTTTCAGTTGAGTTCAGTTCCTTCCCGGTTCGGGAAAGATCGTGCACGGCTTGGTCGGTCGTCGTCACGAGAATACTCTTCAGTGGTTGGTTGGCTTCGTTCTGACTTGATGACGCTCCCAGGAAGTTGGTTTCAGTTTCTGAGGCTTTAGATGTTAGTTTCTTTGGAAGTTTGAGTCTTGATCTCTGTTCACTGCTCGATCATGATGTTAAATGACTGAGTGAGCTGAGCTTAAAACTTTTCTTTTCCAACCCACTGAGACACACAGTTGGGTATCTGTCTTTAACGGGCCGATTTGGGATTCTTCCTGCACAGCTTCTTTCCGTGCATACATTATCTTTGTTCAGTTATTTTATCACATGAAGAAATTATTGACAGCAGATTTCTATTCGTATTGTAATCATACATTGATGAGAACAGACAATTTTCATCCACACCAGATTACTGCTAATGAAATCAGCTTTCATAACACATCAAACACCAAGTATATTTGCATAACCAAAGTACATATATCAATTGTATCCATTACGTGGTTAAGCCATAGATGAAACAATCCTTAATTCTAAATAATCACACCACACATGTGAAACTGAACAAATATTGATCAGGGAAATTATACATCAAAAGATTACAACAATACCATAAGTTCCAATAACACAGCAAGCTTATAAATGACATGAAAACAACCTTAATATATGTTGTAAATATATTGTATATATAGTTTTCGAGTATATTGCTTCAATAGCAGAAACTAGTATAATTTGTCCCTTTTAAAATACTTGAGCGAAAACATTGCGTCTCTTTGTCTGTTTGAGAGCAAAAAGGCGCGTTCCTCTTTTGGGAAGAAACGCGAGATCGCGGGAAGGTCACTTTCGTGGAGATCTGGTGTTTTGCTTAGTTCGGACGTCGGCTGTAAAACCGTCTTCCCTTGACAGCTCTGCTCCTGTCTTTACACGATTGTCCAGAACATATGGTCACAGGTTTAATGAAACGACTGCAAAGTCAATCAGAGACCTTTGGCTAAGGTAGTCAAGTCAAGTCACCTTTATTTATAGCGCTTTTAACAATGCAAATTGTGTCAAAGCAACTGAACAATATCAAAAAAGGAAAATAGTGTGTCGATGATGTAAAAGATTAAACACTCGTCCAGCTCAGTTCTGACGTTTAGGGCTGTAGAGGTCGTCTCTGGGTCCTGATCCACCATCTGATCTGGATACGAACTGGATCTCAGGCCTCATTCATATGTGGAAACAAATCCAATATGAATCGGATACGTGCATTTGTGCCTGCTGTGTAAGCGGACAGATCAGATATTCCCTTGTAAATGCGACTCCTACGTCATTGAAAAGTGAGGTTTTTTTAAACATTTTGCTGTACAGATATACCTGTAACAAATGAAACATCTCTAGTTGAGTAGCAGAGTATTAATTTGGTTTCTTTGTTTTAAAGAAGAGGCTATCTGACGCTGAAATGTGCTCAGTGACGGCGGCTCGTGCACAGACGAGTCCTTAAGTCCCGTTGTGGAGACTCTCCTATGGAGTCAATTTAATGATGCATATATTTGCAAGAGACTTAAAGCATTGCAAAAGAAAATAAAGTTTTGCAAACGAAAATGAAAGTATTGAGAAAACATAAATGTGCTTTTTGTAAACAAAAATAAAGAATTGCAAAAGAAAATGAAGTTTTGCGAGAAAAAAATAAGTTTTGCAAACAAACAAAGAATTGCGAAATTTAAATGAAACAGCAAAAGCAATGATTTTGCAATACATATTTTCCATGGCCATATCTACACATTTATTTGCAATGCTGCTTTTATTTTGCGTTTCAGTCAAGTTTGAGCTTGCAATACTGTTTTCCCTTTTGCGTCTTGCTTTGTGGCACTGTTTTGACATGGGGGTGGAGTCAAGGGACGGGGGCGTGCCTCCCTGGAAGTGAAGTCATCGGCCCGAGACGCAGATCATAACTGATCCAGTCACTGAGCAGAGGCATGCGGGTGGAACGTTTCCTTTTATTCACTACCTTTAAAACATGCATGTTTTCATTTTATTAACTTTATTAACAAATGTATGTGTATTAGCAGTGTTTGCTCAAGTTAAAGAAGTTGTTAATATGAACATCTGCTGTTTATTTCTCTCAATGTACACACTTTATAGCATTACAATGTGTATTGTTTCCTTTGGTTTACTAAATGTGTATTAACAGTGCTTGTTTAAAATCTCTTAACCTGTGGGAGGACGCCAGCGCACAGCGTTCTTTGTTTACATTAGTTCAGAGTTACTGCTAATTTTAATATAAAAGAATGCAGTTAACTTCACAAACTATACATCATTAAAAATTTCAAAGACTCAAGCTTCATATCGATCTTGACTTTGTTTTTAATTTGCATAACTCCTGCCATAAATTAAGAAATGACTGTCACTGGAAGATGCTGAAAAATTAAATAAAGCTTGAGTCTTTTTGGTTTAAATTTCTCGTGGCCACTAGATGTTAATGGGTAAAAAAATAAAATGCGTTACCATAGCAACCTGGGATTATCAGAGATGTATTTATTAATATTTTGTTTTGAATTAAGAAATTATAAAATAAATAAGAATATATTTCATTCTTAAATTATTATATTAACACCACCATGGGGTAATTTTACCCATGGCTGTTTTTCAAATAGGCTACATAATATATTTTCAATAAAAAATATCTAAGTCTTACAGTCATTGACTTTTACTAAAATTGTATTATTTACAATCCGCTGTTGTTAAAAAAATTGTTTAGATAAAACCAGAATAAAAACGGGGCATTTATACCTATAAGCGCCATCGGGACAAATTTACACATAATTCCCTTATTGTTGCGCTGTCATTGTACATGTTACGCACGTTCAAATGAAGATGTTTTAGATTTTTATTCCTCTACTTATAAATGTTCAAACTTTGGATTAATTATATATTTTTGTTTTGGAATTTTTTATCGTTTATGGTTCGCTACTGTGTTGCTTATTTATTCCTGAAAAAAAAAATCTGAATTATGATGTAATGAATAAAACTATTTTTATGTGTACCCCAAGTTTATTGGTGTTGTTCTAACTCATTGTGTTCTAACGCATTGTGTTCTAACGCATTGTGTTTTCGGGTTACAGGGTTACAATGGGTAATATAAATTATTTCCTGGAAAATTACTAGTATCTTTTCCATTTCTTACAGTGTACTAACTGATTAACAATCACAGGGTCAAGCTACTACCAAAGTGTATCATAAATGAACAATTATTAAATTATTATTATTATTATTTTTAAATTCAACTCAATTCACATGATGTGTGTACTGCTAGGCATCTTTAGTTTCCTCTTTTTGTGTAATTTGGATGGAAAATGTGTGCCTTTTTATTTACTGAGTCACTTATAGTAAAAGTATAGGCTAAAAGTAGCTCATAACTTGCTGATTTAGCAGAAAATCTTAAAAATAATGGGCGTGTCAGCCCTAAATTTAAGACTCCTAAAGTTTTGCTCTAAGAGTGTTTCACAAAGCGTTTTAGCACTAAAACTAGCTCCTAAATCTGTGAAACGTTAGGAGTAGTGAAGAGCAGTCCTAAGTCACATAGACTAAATCACAAACTATCCTAAAATAGCTGTTGCTGGCAATCTGCCTCTGAACTTAAACATTTTAGAAACATTTGATGATAATGACCTTTTAAAAAGGTATCACCTTTGGTTTTGGAGGTTACCCCAACTCTGAATGTTCCTTTCATTATATCCTTGTTTTTATTAACCAGTTGGGCAAGAAGTAACAGCTGTTCTTGCATCCAGTTTTTTTTTTTTTTACGTTTGCATGTCTTACTATCAGCCATAATCATTCTACTCTGTTAATTAAAAGGCTGTTTATATGCCACTAATTGTTTTTGAGAAGCATACATTTAAGAGGCTGACAATTAGCTCAACATATACTTGTTTAATTGGTGACACTTATCCTGCATTTTTAAACCTTTATTTGAATATGGCAATTCACTTTGTTTTTTGTTTTTTTAAACCTTTATTTGAATATGGCAACATATCATGCTCCACAATATTTCTATGAATAAATCTCTGACAGAGGCTATCAGCCAATCACTGTGTGCATAGTTAATAACCAAGATGACATCATCCATAGCAACGAGTTAAACCCCGCCCCCTCACTCTGAGCTTAAGACTTCTCTCTATTCCTTAGTAAAAGTTTGTCTCAGCATCTTTTTCAATAGGTTTTAAGAGAAAACGCTTAGCTAAAAACTTTTACTGCTATTTAGGAGAACTCTTAGTGCTAAGATAAAATGTTTTGTGAATACGGACCCAGACCTATTATTATTATTATTTTATTTAATCCTTATATATTAAATAAGTGGCAAGAAGTGTGTACAAATAAGTACAAATAATAAATTACATGAAATACATCCGGGAATTTCAAACAGATTTTTAATCTTTTAAATTGTCAAACGACGTTGCTAAAAAGAACATTATTTTGTGTATTTGGTGTAATGCAATGTGTTTATGCAGTTTAAGGTAAAAAAAAAAACACATTATTGTCCTCATACTGTACATTATTGCTGCTCCTCTATGCCCCGGCTTTCTGAAACGCAACGATTTTTACAAAGCTCATCGTTCTGAGAAGCGGGGCGTGCTCTGATTGGCCAGCTATCCAGTGCATTGTGATTGGCCGAATACCTCAAGCGTGAGGCGGAAATGTTGTGATGCTGTGTCCCGGCGCAACGAGACTAAAACAATAAAACCTATTATAAACGAGGCATTTGTTGCATCCAGTGGGGACATAATTACTGATTATAATGACTTATACTGTGTTTTTACATGTTGCGTTGCATCACGCCTCGTAAACATTACCATGTCTGCATTTGTGATCGGAGCCGCTACTCTACACTGCTCAAAACTCGTGTTTGAATCGTCAGTGGCAAATTCTTTAAATAAGAAAACATGCTTACAGGCTGTGAGTCAGAAGCGCCAGACTGTCCTTGCAAAGCTGGAATTGCCCCACTTTATAGAAACAGCCTTTGTGTAAGCCAGCATTGTCGGCTTCTCTCTTCCAGGTTCAGGAAACCTGCATAAAATGCGCTGCACACACTCTAATATTTGGGTTGAACTGTTCTGGAACAGTGCTGTAAAAACAACTTAACCACTGATTTCTAGTCGTGTCCTCTTTTGGAAGCCCAAACAAAGTAGTTTCTCTTTCACAACGAAACACAGCGTCTCCAGGACATGACGCCGGCGGCAGCAACAATACTACAGACAGAATAATAGCTCCGCCGCCTTTCTTTGCGTATACATTTGGGCGGTGTTATGCAAATCTTCTCACACCGTGACGTAGACATGTGGAGGCGTGTTTAAATGAGCCGTTTTAGGGGGGCATGGTCGAGTCTTAACTTTTATAAAGAATATCTCTTTTGTTTTGAGACTTTAGTCTTTGCAACTTCAGGGATCTTATCTATGCACAAACAGCTTGTAGCACTCCAAAGAGAGAGGAAACAATTTAAATCGCATCATATGAACCCTTTAAAACTAGATTTGATCAAGTGGTATTTACCAGATGTCGCATACTGTAGGTCATACAAGACTGACTCATGCATTTTTCCTTAAAGGTGAAGACCCTACTCAATGCATTTTTAGCAAAATTCCCCTTTCTGTCAAACATATTTTATTGGACTGTCCCGCTTTTAATTTATGTAGAAAACTCTTTTATGAAGTGAACTCAGAGTTATTTAGTATAATTTTGCCAGAAAAAGTTTTAGAATTCGTATCATATATTAATGTAAAAAATCTTGTGTAATATAACTTGTTTGTTTGTTTGCTCGTTTTTATTGTATTTGTTATACTTGTATTTTTTTATTTGCCATGAAAATAGCCTAAGATGCTGACATGGCATTAAATAAATATATATATCAAATAATTTACATTAATTGATTAACAGTGTTCGTTAAGGTGTTGTGTGTCTCCTGTAATTGAATGTTTGAATGGTTTATCTCTGAGTTGTTGTGTGTGCAGATCTAACTTGCGGTTTAACTCATTGTGTGTGTGTCTCAGGTGCGGGATGCAGTGTTCTGCGCGGGACAGATCGCTCTGGTGCCCTGCTCCATGCAGCTGGTGAAGGGACCGGTGGCTCTCCAGGCTCGGCTCTGCTTCAGTCACATGGAGAAGGTTCTGCGTGCGATGGACTCTAGACTCACGCTGGCTCACGTGCTGCAGGCACACATTTACATCACCCGCCGTGAACACGCTGCAGCCGTCACCGAGGCCTGGAACACGAAACTACAGGACATCCAGGTGAGTCAGTCATTGCTTCAACAGCCAGTACATTCTATAAAAAGTGGCCAGTGTTGAGACATTTTCGTAGAGGCCCACAGTGGAAGCTCATTGGGCCAACATATTACACATGAAATATCTTCTGACTGGCTGTGATTGGGTCAGTCTTCTGACTGCGGATCTCACTCAGGTGAACTACTGACCCACTGTCCCCAGCATACTCAACAACAGTTTTCTTTTTTTTCCCTGAGTTTTTGTCAAAAGGAAATGTTTTTGGAAAGCAGGTGCATAATAATACTGTATGTACATAAAAAAAAAAAAAAAACATTTAAATATTAATTGTTTATTCAATATATGATACTTTATGATAATATTTGATACTAAAATACATGAATACAGTATGGAAAATAGGAATACTGCATAGAAAATAATTATTAAAAAGCTAAAAAGCTTTTTCTTTTTTGCAAAACAATCCTTTAGTGATAAACTATTCAAGCAAAAACATGAATATCTTTGTCAGTAATTTTGTCTTGTTTTACAGTAAAAAAAAATCTAAACATCCTTAAATCATGATACTGTACATTTGCTTGAGATGCATATTGAAATGCCTTTGGTGTGAGAGACCCGGGTTCGAATCCACTGTGAGACACCAATGTGTCCCTGAGCAAGAGACTTTTAAATATATCTGTCAGTGGGGTTGAAAACTTGTTTTGCCTTTGAATTAAGTAGATTTTTCTGAGCCCATTGGCAGATATTTTTTCTTTACATCTTGAGACCCTATTGACATATTGTTTTCAATTTAACTTTTTCCTTAAATTTTCTTTACTTGGTCTTAACAGGGTCTTAAAACCCTTCAATTTACCTTCATAAACCTGCATAAATCCTGCTTTTACAAACCAGAGAGCTTTTATTTGTGTGGGAAAACACATGAAACCCTTCTCCAATCTTCTCTAGAATCTCCAGATTTACAGCCGATTCTTATCACACGTGTGTGAAGACAGTTAGTGCATGTTGTGTTTTTAAGTGCATTTTCTACCATTCATTCTTAAGTAGGGCTGCAACGATTCCTCGATTCTATTCGAGTATTCGATTTTTAAAAATCCTTGATTGCATTTTGCTCGTGTCGAGTAATCGACAAAATACTGGAAGTGGCGCATTCCACATATTAAACCCATTTAAAAATCATAATAAAGCATAATGCTATAGTGAATTCACAAGCACTACTATTCAATTAAATTAATAAATGCGATGCAGGTTTAATATATGCGTCTCAGAGCGGCTCTGCTCTCAGTAAATGCTGCTCCGCACAAACTGTTATCATTTAACGTTAAATGTGTGGAGCATGTCTAACTCTATCTCTGCATGTTGTTGTAAGTTTGGGTTTATTATAACGTTCATCTGGGAATGCAATGTGCACCATTTCATCAGATTTGTAAGGTAAATCTTTTATAAATCTACGCAAACACAGAAGAATGTCAATATCTTTCTCAATATGCTTTACTGTTCATCGCGATTTCAAAATTTAAGTTTAAACCCCTCGCTCTGAGTTTACACATTTTGATGTCCACATATTCAAGAAATTACAGTGTCTGTACTATAGCTTTTCTGTCATAAAGAAATTGCCATATATTAAAGTTTAAGTGGACATTTTAATTAAATGTTGTTGAGTCAATATTAAACGCGTCTGCAGTAATTTGTTATAATGTGTAATGAACTTTAGCGCTATTGTTTATTATACATTATGTATTTTAACAATTTTGTTCAATAAAACATATGACGACTAGCTTTTGACACTTTATTTGAACTTGCCTCATATTGCCTCATTGCTATTATATTTTAAGTCATTTTAAAGGCTATTGTTCACTTAGGTCTATTTGTATTTCTAAAAATATGTATTATAATTATCCGATTATTTGTCAGAACAATTGACAGATTACTCGATTACCAAAATAATAGTTAGTGACATCCCTATTCTCAAGTGACAAATGTTACATACGTTTTACGAAACTGTGAAACCTCAGCCGTGGTGCTGCTTGATGCCAAACGAGATCTGATGTGATGAAGCTCACACACTTCATCAGATCCAGCGACTGGTTCCTGTCAGACTGATGTAAACCCGACCAAAGACTGGCGTTCAGCAGATCTGTCAGACGGTGTGTGAAGTGTGTCGTCTGAGCCCAAGACTAATATTATCTTAATCCTTTTATTAATGTGTTTGCTTTGTGATAGTTGTAATTATTTTCTCTTGCTGTCTGTATTGTTTCATTATTTTATGTTTATTTAAGAGACCTCGATTAGGGAAAAGCAATTAATCCCCGAGACCTCCGGACCCTTCATGAATCTGACATTTAAATGCAAATGAAGGCTCTCCCTGGTGAAATCGGCTCTAAAGTGTCGCTGTGTTAACCGCAAACTGATCTGGAGCTGCTGAGCGCTCATGAAAACTTGATGTTGTTAGAACGGTGCGTCTCTTGATGATACGGGCAGATGTCTTCCTCAGAGCCCCTGATTCACTCCTCTGAACCCTGGGAGCGGCTGACTCTGATCTGCTGCGCCGTATGGCTCACGAGATCTGTTCAAGCTGCTTTTATTGATCAGCTCACAATCATGACGATTATTGGGAGTTCAGATATCACAAACCAACTCCTGCTCAGAGACATGCACTAAATATACAAATGTGTTGGAATGGTGTGATAATGCTCCCCGAGGCTGCATTTATTTGACAGTGAAATATTATTACAGTTTAAAGCAACTGATGTCTATGTGAATATATTGTACAACCCGAATTCTGGAAATGTTGGGATATTTTTTTTTAAATTAGAATAAATTGAAAACTAAAAGACTTTCAAATCACATGAGCCAATATTTTATTCACAATAGAACATAGAGAACATAACAAATGTTTAAACTGAGAAAGTTTACAATTTTATGCACAAAATGAGCTCATTTCAAATTTGACCTGCTACAGGTCTCAAAATGGGCATGTTTACCATGGTGTAGCATCTCCTCTTCTTTTCAAAAGAGTTTGAAGACGTCTGGGCAACGAGGTTATGAGTTTCTGGAGTTTGGTGTTGGAATTTGGTCCCATTCTTGCCTGATATAGGTTTCCAGCTGCTGAAGAGTTCGTGGTCGTCTTTGATGTATTTTTCATTTAATGATGCAACAAATGTTCTCTATAGGTGAAAGATCTGGACTGCAGGCAGGCCAATTCAGCACCCGGACTCTTCTACTATGAAGCCATGCCGTTGTAATAGCTGCAGTATGTGGATTTGCATTGTCCTGCTGAAATACACGTCGCCTGGAGGGGAGGCATATGTTGCTCTAAAACCTTTATATACCTTTCAGCATTCATAGTGCCTTCCAAAACATGCAAGCTGCCCATACTCTATGCACTTATGCACCCCCACACCATCAGAGATGCTGGCTTTTGAACTGAACGCTGATAACACGCTGGAAGGTCTCCCTCCTCTTTAGCCCGGAGGACACAGCGTCCATGATTTCCAACAAGAATGTCAAATTTAGACTTGTCTGACCATAGAACACTTTTCCACTTTGAAACAGTCCATTTTAAATGAGCCTCCCCCCACAGGACACGACGGCACTTCTTGACCATGTTCATATATGGCTTCCTTTTTGCATGATAGAGCTTTAGTTGGCATCTGCACATGGCACGGCGGATTGTGTTTACCAACAGTGGTTTCTGGAAGTATTCCTGGGCCCATTTAGTAATGTCAATGACAGAATCATGCAGATGAGTGATGCAGTGTCGTCTGAGGACCCGAAAACCACGGGCATCCAAGAAAGGTCTTCGGCCTTGTCCCTTACGCACAGAGATTTCTCCATGTTATGCAGTGTAGATGATGAGATTTGCAAAGCATTTGCAATTTGAGGTTGAGGAACATTGTTTTTAAAGTATTCCACAATCTTTTTACGCACTCTTTCACAGATTGGAGAACCTCTGCCCATCTTTACTTCTGAGAGACTCTGCCTCTCTAAGACATCCCTTTTATAGCTAATCATGTTATAGACCTGATGTCAATTAACTTAATTAGTTGCTAGATGTTCTCCCAGCTGAATCTTTTTGAAATTTCTTGCTTTTTCAGCCCTTTGTTGCCCCCGTGCCAACTTTTTTGAGACCTGTAGCAGGCATAAAATTTGAAATGAGCTCATTTAGTGGATAATAGTATAGAATTTCTCCCTCTAAACATTTATGTTCTCTATGTTCTATTGTGAATAAAATATTGGCTCATGTGATTTGTAGTTTTCATTTTATTCAAATTTAAAAAACGTCCTAACATTTCCGGAATTCAGGTTGTAAAAGGTCATTTATTCCTGTGATCAAAGCTGAATTTTCAACAGCCAAAACTATAGCTCATTAAACTGATCAAAAGTGAGGGTAAAGACATGTATGATCTTACAAAAGATTTCTGTTGTAAATAAATGATGCTCTTTTGAACTTCTTATTCATCAAATAATCCTGAAAAATAAAATGTATCACAGTTTCCACAAAACATTTATGACGTTTTCTGCACAATTTTTTTAAAGTCTCTTCTGCTCACCAAGGCTGCATTTACTTGATCAAAAATACAATAAAAAATTGTGAAATATTGTTACAATCTAAAACAGCCGTTTTCTATGTGAGTATATGTTAAAATGTAATTGATTTATGTGATCAAAGCTGAATTTTCAGCATCATTACTCTTCAGTGTCACATGGTCCTTCAGAAATCATTCTAATATACTGATTTGCTGCTCAAGAAACATTTCTGATTATTAGCAATGTTGAAAACAGTTGAAAACCATGATACATTTTATTTTTCAGGATTCACAGATGAATAGAAAGTTAAAAAGAACAGCATTTATTTGAAACATACATCTTTTCTAATATTATAACTGTCTTTACTGTCACTTTTGATCAATTCCTTGATGAGTAAAAGTATTGTACACATGCACAATAACAATGAAAATCCAGTGAGATTAACGTGAATTACAAATGGTAACTTTCTGGATTTCTAAAATCCAGGAACTCTGTGAAGGGGTTTTTCATTTATAACTGTGATGAGAATTTTGTGGTTTTATTTGCTGAAAATGTGATAAACCACCACAGTGCAAAAAACCATAATGATCCTAGAAAGGGCTGAAATGTGAGCTCATCAGATGGAGCCGTTGAGCAGAGGTGATTGATGCGAGTCTCGTCTGTGTGTTGGCGTCGGTTTATGTGTGAGATTATTCGATCTGTTCCATTTGATCCCGTGCTCGCTGCAGACGGGCTTTTCCCCGCAGTGAGGATTTCACACGGCACCAGCACTCATTTCAGTCGAATGTCATGAGAATATATCCATGCGACAATAGAGACACTGAGTTCATGATTAAAACCAGCATACAGGCAAATACTCTAGACAGAGAGACCAAACATTAAAGTTTAAGCATCAGTTATATTGACGAGCCACTTATCTGAATCCTGGCAGGACGTTGGGCTTCAGTGTTTCACAAGTGAAGAGCTGTTTTGCTTCATATTATGATCTGATGTGTGTATTCAACACATGTGACTAAACTAATCACACGCAGAATCGCAGATGACTGACGTGCTGTCAGAAGTGATGTCTCATGAAAGTTTGCACACCTGAACTGCTGTTACTTTAAAGGGGTCACGAACTGAGAAACCAAAATTCTCTTTAGAGTTCATTGTACTATAAAATCATCCTGTAAGTTTCAGAGTTCAAAACTTTGTTGTTAGTCTAAAAACAGCTTATATTGAAGGCAGTCTGCCAAAACAACAGCTTGTGGAATGTCTGTTTAGCCCCGCTCACCGATTCTACAGCACTGACATGACTGACTGTTTAGCCCCGCTCACCGATTCTACAGCACTGACATGACTGACTGTTTAGCCCCGCTCACCGATTCTACAGCACTGACATGACTGACTGTTTAGCCCCGCTCACCGATTCTACAGCACTGACATGACTGACTGTTTAGCCCTGCCCACCGATTCTACAGCACTGTCTGTTTAGCCCTGCCCACCGATTCTACAGCACTGTCTGTTTAGCCCTGCCCACCGATTCTACAGCACTGACATGACTGACTGTTTAGCCCCGCCCACAGATTCTACAGCACTGTCTGTTTAGCCCTGCCCACCGATTCTACAGCACTGTCTGTTTAGCCCTGCCCACCGATTCTACAGCACTGTCTGTTTAGCCCCGCTCACCGATTTCTACAGCACTGACATGACTGACTGTTTAGCCCCGCCCACAGATTCTACAGCACTGTCTGTTTAGCCCTGCCCACCGATTCTACAGCACTGTCTGTTTAGCCCTGCCCACCGATTCTACAGCACTGTCTGTTTAGCCCCGCTCACCGATTCTACAGCACTGACATGACTGACTGTTTAGCCCCACCCACAGATTCTACAGCACTGTCTGTTTAGCCCTGCCCACCGATTCTACAGCACTGACATGACTGACTGTTTAGCCCCGCTCACCGATTCTTCAGCACTGACATGACTGACTGTTTAGCCCCGCCCACAGATTCTACAGCACTGTCTGTTTAGCCCTGCCCACCGATTCTACAGCACTGTCTGTTTAGCCCTGCCCATCGATTCTACAGCACTGCCTGTTTAGCCCCGCCCACAGATTCTACAGCACTGTCTGTTTAGCCCTGCCCACCGATTCTACAGCACTGACATGACTGACTATTTAGCCCTGCCCACCGATTCTACAGCACTGACATGACTGACTGTTTAGCCCTGCCCACCGATTCTACAGCACTGACATGACTGACTGTTTAGCCCTGCCCACCGATTCTACAGCACTGACATGACTGACTATTTAGCCCTGCCCACCGATTCTATAGCACTGACATGACTGACTGTTTAGCCCTGCCCACCGATTCTACAGCACTGACATGACTGACTGTTTAGCCCCGCCCACAGATTCTACAGCACTGTCTGTTTAACCCTGCCCACCGATTCTACAGCACTGTCTGTTTAGCCCTGCCCACCGATTCTACAGCACTGTCTGTTTAGCCCTGCCCACCGATTCTACAGCACTGCCTGTTTAGCCCTGCCCACCGATTCTACAGCACTGTCTGTTTAGCCCCGCTCACCGATTCTACAGCACTGTCTGTTTAGCCCCGCTCACCGATTCTACAGCACTGTCTGTTTAGCCCCGCTCACCGATTCTACAGCACTGACATGACTGACTGTTTAGCCCCACCCACAGCTTCTACAGCACTGTCTGTTTAGCCCTGCCCACCGATTCTACAGCACTGACATGACTGACTGTTTAGCCCCGCTCACCGATTCTTCAGCACTGACATGACTGACTGTTTAGCCCCGCCCACAGATTCTACAGCACTGTCTGTTTAGCCCTGCCCACCGATTCTACAGCACTGTCTGTTTAGCCCTGCCCATCGATTCTACAGCACTGCCTGTTTAGCCCCGCCCACAGATTCTACAGCACTGTCTGTTTAGCCCTGCCCACCGATTCTACAGCACTGACATGACTGACTATTTAGCCCTGCCCACCGATTCTACAGCACTGACATGACTGACTGTTTAGCCCTGCCCACCGATTCTACAGCACTGACATGACTGACTGTTTAGCCCTGCCCACCGATTCTACAGCACTGACATGACTGACTATTTAGCCCTGCCCACCGATTCTATAGCACTGACATGACTGACTGTTTAGCCCTGCCCACCGATTCTACAGCACTGACATGACTGACTGTTTAGCCCCGCCCACAGATTCTACAGCACTGTCTGTTTAACCCTGCCCACCGATTCTACAGCACTGTCTGTTTAGCCCTGCCCACCGATTCTACAGCACTGCCTGTTTAGCCCTGCCCACCGATTCTACAGCACTGCCTGTTTAGCCATGCCCACCGATTCTACAGCACTGCCTGTTTAGCCCCGCTCACCGATTCTACAGCACTGACATGACTGACTGTTTAGTCCCACCCACCGATTCTACAGCACGAGGTATGTTCGACTTCATGCAGCACTGCGCAGACCGATCGGCAGCTGACTTGAAGCAGTGCATGCCGGTTAGAAATTTTGTCAGATGCCACGTCACTGTCACGTGTGGCATCAAAGTACCGCGATAGCATTTCGAGAGCAGCCGGCTGACTCAGCTGATGCAGCTTTTTCAGAGCGACTGCAAGAGCGCTGATGACGACACAGCTGTTTCACGATTTGCCAAGTTCACCACATAAAAACCATGACGTGTGTTTCTATCTTCAATTCCAATACTGTTCACAAATCTGTTTTTAGAACAGTAAAAGCGTTTTTACTGTAGTCGCAATGTTATATTGAGTCACATTTAATACAAAAACACTGATAAAAGCAAATATACCCCCACTTTATTGGTATTTCATTAATGTTGACAATCTTCAACATTGTCTGTGACCAAAAATGTAAGATATGTTTTCAGTGGACTTTCAAAATTTGCTTTGCTTGAGAAAATATACAATTACTTAGTTTTTTTATTTTTATTTGATTTAGTCGAGTTTTGCATCAAACACAATGTAATTTTCGGCAATCGAGATCTGGCAGCAACAGCTAGCGCATTTTTCCACTTGGGTGAGCACTTCGCAGGCAGCTTACCTCGCGCATGAAATCAGCCGTATACTAGCAAAACACTGAGAACGCGCAGAAATCCTGGCGAGTCACAGCGACAGAGCTGAGGCGAGAAAGCTACGGAAAATCCACTTACCCAGAAGCTTCCGTCACTGATGTAGATTTACGGAAAATTACCGTTGTTTTTCAAATAAATAATTTTACGTACTTATTCCCAACACTTCATTAAGCTTTAAGTTAGCTCTCAAATGACAAAGGATCAACTTATAATCATGTTTATATTAATTAGCCTGTGAACTCATTCTCTCAGACGGCCTGGGTATGCGGAGCATTCGCAGCTTATATGGACAGAACGCCACTGGTATGTACATGTAGTTAATAAATATTACTCAGTACTTAAAGATATAATTACACTGTAACAAGGACACCTTAAAATAAAGTGTAACCAAATTGTGTATTTCATTGTTCTGTGCTGTTGTTTTTGCTGCATTGAGTATAACATCATGGATCATTGCCGCATGAATCTCATTGTCAAGCATTTATACCCTTAAAAGTCAGACTAAAACACAAGTAAGGTGACAGATATTTTCTTCTTCCATATCATGATGTTCATCTGAGTGAAACAAATAAAATAAAAAATGTAGTGTGAGACTTGGATCTGTGCATCGGTTATTGATTGGATGCTGAGATGTGGGCGTGGCACTCTTGCAGGGGGCAGGGTTTAAGAGCACTAAATGATCCTGCATATGTCATCAGAGAGAAGATCCAGTTATGACAGACTGGTTAAACATTACAAGGTCAAAATACTGAATACTGTGTATACTCTGCATAAATTGTTCACAGTCAAATCTATAACATGCATTTCGAAAATATATAGAGTGAAGTTCTGTTGTATGCCAACTTTAAAGAAGTTATTTTGACAGAGCAAGCAAGATAAACATGTTTGAATATCTTCTGAACAATGCATAAACTATGTGAATGACAATACAGTATAGTGTTAAAGTTAGCATGTGTACAGTGAGTGATTTAAATATTTGTCCTTTTTGTTCCATTGAGCAAAACAAATGTCAGTCGATTTTGTTCTATTAGATATTTAAATACCAGTTTGTTTTGTTCTACTAAGAGATTGAAATATTAGTCAGTTTTGTTCTATTAGAGATGTAAATGTCGTTTGTTTTATTGTATTAACAATGTAAATATTGGTTATGTTGTTCTTATAAGAAATGTAAATATTGGTTATTTTGTTCTTATAAGAAATGTAAATATCGGTTATTTTGTTCTTATAACAAATCTAAATATCGGTTATGTTGTTCTTATAAGAAATGTAAATATCGGTTATTTTGTTCTTATAAGAAATCTAAATATCGGTTATGTTGTTCTTATAAGAAATGTAAATATCGGTTATTTTGTTCTTATAAGAAATGTAAATATTGGTTATTTTGTTCTTATAAGAAATGTAAATATCGGTTATTTTGTTCTTATAAGAAATCTAAATATCGGTTATGTTGTTCTTATAAGAAATGTAAATATTGGTTATTTTGTTCTAATAAGAAATCTAAATATCGGTTATGTTGTTCTTATAAGAAATGTAAATATTGGCTATTTTGTTCTAATAAGAAATCTAAATATTGGTTATTTTGTTCTATTAAAAGATTTAAATAGTGTCACCAGAGAAGATCCAAACATTTATTAAATTAACAATGCACAAATTGTTCACAGTCAAATCTATAACATGTATTTAGAGAAAAGAGAGAATTTCTGTTTTATGCTTCTATTTGTGAATATATTTTGAGCAATGCATTAATGACATGAATGATGCTGTAGTGTTAAAGTGTGTGTGTGTGTGTGTGTTGACGCTGGCTGTCAGCAGTGATGTCTAATGAGCAGTGATCTCTCATGTGTGCTCTCACATCATTGACATGCTGCTGGATTTGTGCACTCAAGTGATATGATGGAAATGTTTTTTTTAGATGAACGATAAACCAGTCGTCCCGTTTACCAGTGGCTTCACCACGCATCAAACAATCAGAGTGCTAGTTAAAGGAGATGGAGCTGCTGAAGTGGAAGAAGCCGTAATAGAAACACGGCCATGTGCTTGTGCCTGGTGCTGGAGCGTTCATAATGTCTGTAATGGGGTGTGTGATGGAGTTTGCAGGGTTAATTGGCGGCTGAGCAGATGTGTTGTTTGTGTAGAGCGTTTAACTTCAGATCAATCAAAACAAAACCTGCTCACGCCTCTCATGCTCACAACTTCATGAAGTTTTTGAAGTTGTGTATGAACTCTCTCACTCAGGTGCTTTAGTTATTACATTTACATTGATGCATTTGGCAGACACTGTTAAATAAAGCCACTTACATTGTATTTAATTGTATATATTCAAGCATGCGTTCCCTGGGAATCGAACCTATGACCTTAGCATTTAGATCTGGCTATATTGTATTTGTAGTGTTGTCTAGCACAGAGGCCTTCAACCCTGCTCCTGGGGACCCACTCTTCTTCGGCACCCCTGCCTGCAATTTTCAAGCAGTCTTGAGGAGCTTGATTGGCCGCTTCAGGTGTGTTTGATTAAGGTTGTAGCTAAACTCCTCAGGATAGTGGGTCCCCAGGAACAGGGTTGAAGACCTCTCTGGTCTAGCATATACATCAGTGCCGCAGTGACTCGTGCACACATTCAGGCGTTCAGAGGGGGTAAGAGACTGATATACTGGTGGGTTTTGTTCTCTTAAGAAATTCTAATTTTGGCCAGTTCTGTTCTAAGAATTCATTTAAATATTACTCATGTATTTAAATATTGGCCAGTTTTGTAAGAAATTATTAAGAAATTGACATTTTGAAAGAATTGAAGTGACAGTGAATTGAAGTGACATACGGTCAAGTATGGTGACCCATACTCGGAATTCGTGCTCTGCATTTATCCCATCCAAAGTGCACACACACAGCAGTGAACACACACACACCGTGAACACACACCCGGAGCAGTGGGCAGCCATTTAGCAGTTGGGGGTTCGGTGCCTTGCTCAAGGGCACCTCAGTCGTGGTATTGAGGGTGGAGAGAGCGCTGGACATTCACTCCCCCACCTACAATCCCTGCCGGCCCGAGACTCGAACCCACAACCTTTGGATTACGAGTCCGACTCTCTAACCATTAGGCCACGACTTCCCCCAATTTTGGTTGGTTTTGGTATATTGAGGAATTTAAATATTTGTTCTGTTAAGATATGTAAATATTGGTTGGTTTTGTTTTATTAAGAAATTAATATGCGTCGGTTTTGATCTATTAAGAAATTGTCATATTGATCAGTTTTGTTCTACAGTATATTTGTTCTAAGAAATTTAAATATTGGTCAATTTTGTACTATTAAGAAATTGAAATATGTTTCGTTTTGTTCTATTAAGAAATTAGCAAATCACACGAGTCAGCCGTAGGTAATCACAGCGTGCTGATATACAGCCATATCTCACGTTTACTCGTGTGATATTGCGTTTATACAACAGTTCGACGTAACGAGTGTGTAAATAAATTAGGAACAACAACAGAGTGTCTTTAAAAGCCCTCTTTTGTACAGAACTACATCCTTTCGCCACGGATTCAAATCTAAAGTTGACAATTTAACAGCTTCCAAGCCTCCATTACTATTTCCAAAACGTCACTTTAGAACTACAACCCCAATTCCAGAGAAGTTGGGACATTTTGTAAAATGCAATAAAATCAAGAAACTGATTTGCTAATTCTCTTTAACTTTTATTTAATTGAAAAACGTACAAAGAAAATATTACACTGACCAACATAAATGTATTTTGTAAATATGAACTAATTTTGTTTTTGACGGCTGCGACACATTCCAAAAAAGTTGGGACAGAGGCTAAATGAAAGTGAAAAGGTTATAGAATATCCATGTTAAATAGTTTTGAAACAGTTTACAGTAAGCAGGTGAATTGGTAATACAGTAGGTCAAGGTATCATGAGAAGTGTCAAACTAATCAAAAATCACATTTCGCAATGCAAAATTGCAAATAATTTAGGTCTTTCACCAAGTACCATACATAATATTGTGAAAAGATTCAGGGCACATGTAGGGCAAGGTAGGAAACCTCAGTTGAATGTGCTTGATGTTTGAGCACTCAGATGGCATTACATAAGAAACTGTCATGCTGCGGTGTAAAATATAGCCACATGTCCTCGGGAGTGTTTCAGAAAACCACTGTCATTTACCACAGTCTGCCGCTGCATCAAGAAATGCAACTTGAATATCTGTTACTCCAGGAGAAATCTACACATCAATTCTATGCAGCGATGCTGCCTGTTTCTCTAGGCAAGAGCTCATCTCAGATAGTCAAAAATACAGTGAAAATGTGTGCTGTACTCAGAGTGAGTCCACATTTCAACTAAAAAATGGATTTCGAATTCTCAGTCCCAAAGACCATAGGGACCATCCTGACTTTCATTAGCGACAGAAGCAAATGTCTGTCATGGTATGGGGGTGCAGCAGAGCAAACAGCATGGGTGACTGGCATACAGTATGTGTGAAGGTACTATTGACATGGAGGCATATATTGGGATTGTACATTGGACATATACTGCCATCAAGATTATGTCTTTCATGGGATGTCCATGGTTATTAGATCAAGACAATGCCAGCTCTCATTCTGCATGTGCTACAACAGCGTGGTTTCGTAGAGACCGAGTGAATGTGTTAGACTGGCCTGCCTGCAGTCCAGATCTGCCTCCTATATATGACCAGTCATGAAAAGGAGAGTCAGACAAAGATGATCAGAGACGGCTGAGCTTCTGAAGTCTTGTATCAAGCGAGACTGGACTAAAAAAAATGCTTGAAAAACTTTAACAGTTCAAATCCTCATTTCCCAAACAATGAAACACTGTAATTAAAAGGCAGGTTGATGTGACACAGTATTAAACATGCCTCTTTCCCAACGTTTTTGAAGTGTGTTGCAGCCATAAAAATCTACATTTGTTCATATTTACAAAATACATTTACAAAAATACTGTTACGTTGGTCATTGAAAATCTTTTCTTTGTACTTTTGTCAATTAAATAAAAGTTTAAGAGAATGAACAAATCACAGATTCTTGATTTTATTGCATTTTACCAAATGTTCCAACTTCTCTGGAATTGGGGTTGTAGTAACGAATGAATGTTGAGTTGCTGTATTAAAAGCTTATTGTATTACTATAGTAAAAGCAGTGTATTATGTATAGTAGAGTATTATGAGAAAGAGATGGACTGAGCGAGTGTGATTTCCTGCGTCTGATACAGCGTTCATTCTTCAGCTCAATCTCATATTCACAATAAAACATTAGTTTGAAAGTCGAGAAAAGCGATATCTTTGTCGTACTATCCTTTCATCTGTTAAGGGTGATTTCCATTGACAGCGCTGCTCAGTGCATTTGTTGGTTACATCTTGCAAGCTGTTGTTAAATGTAAAAATAACTTCTTCAACTTCGTTTTCAATATAAAAGTCTTTACTGCCGACTCGTAAAAATAGTCTCTTGTCATCATCTAATGGCGGAACAATGTAACTAAAATCACCATCACGAACACACACACCGTTTCTCAATACTAAACACTATTATTAAATACTACTATTATTTATATAAAATATTGTTTATTGAATAATAGTATTTAATAAACAACAACAGCCATAAAAGTTGCTTTGTTTTGTTCTATTAAGAAATTTAAATATTTGTTCTGCTAATAAATTTAAATATCGGTCAGAAATGTAAATATTGATCAAAGATTTAAATGTTGGTTTTGTTTTATTAAGAAATTTAAATGTTGGTTTTGATCCATTAATAAATTAAAATATCTGTTTTGTTTTGTAAATACATTTAAATATTGATTGGTTTTATTCTATTAAGAAATGTAAATATTTGTCATATTTAATGTTGATAGGTTCTTTTTAGAGTTTTTACCATTGGTCAGTTCACTTCAAAGTGAGAATAAGCGATTCTCAAAAAGTATAAATGAAAATATGATTAGGCCTTAAGCGCAACAGAAAGTGTAAATCACTGCTTGAAATGAAGCAGGAGTATCTCTCGATGAGCATCTGATAATGATCTGTTGTTTGCTTTTAACGTCTTGTCACACTGAAACATTGCTGTGAGAATGTGTAGGTGTTTGTGGAACAGCTCGTGCAGTGTTTGAGTTGAGTGGTAGTGTTCTGGTCCTGCTGTATCTCAGGCGTCAGCCCACCGCACAGAGCCGCTGCAGCAGAGCGTCCTGCTGGGAGGAAATGTAGAGGAAGCGCCTGAGCATCCCGAGCCATCAGCACCCCGCTGAGCGCTGACTTTACACCGCTTCCTTATTATGGTGTTTACTGTTCCACCTCCTCCCAGACTCCTGCGGGCAGGAGACGCGCTGAGAACAGGACAGCAGAGAAACATCACGCTGCTCAACACAGATTCTCCACCCGACAAATCACTGCAGATAAGCTAAAATAGCTCAGAATCAAGATGATAGTATCAGTGATTTTAAGTTATTCCATTAACAGCTGTCATTTTTATTTAAAGACCAGGATTCTTGGGAATCCTGGATATGTGAGGCAATTTTAAAAGTCTGATTTCTGGACCTATACAAAGTCATGGAAATTAATAAAATCTTAAAAGGTCACAGACTTTTCTGTAATTAATACACATTTTTCTAGTTATGTCAAGTTCTATAATATTTTTTATCAAGAAGAAATTTCTTAAATTCCGGAATTACAAAATTTAAATTGTATTTATTTTATTCATTTTATTGTATGTAATTATTTTAACATTGCTAATTGTTTGTTTTATTTTAATATATCTTATATTATTTTAATATACTGTAGCTATTTTATTTAATATATACATTATATAATATATAATGTTGAAAGCAGTTGTGCAGCTTCTTATTTTGTGGAAAGTGTGAAGCTATATTTAAAAAAAAAAAAGTGTTTTTTTATTAATTTTTTTATTACAAAAGTGACAGTAAAGACATTTATAATGTTACAAAATATTTTTATTTGAAATAAATGCTGTTCTTCTGAAATGTATCATGGTTTCCACAAAAATGTCCAGTACTGATAATAATCAGAAATGTTTGTTGATCAGTAAATCAGTATATTATTATGATTTCTGAAGATCATGTGACACTGAAGACTGGAGTAATGATGAAGAAAATACAGCTGCAGATCAAATTACAGTTTAACCACATATAAAACAGATATATTAAATTGCAAAAATATTATACGATTTAACTCTTTTTGATCAAATAAATGCAGCTTTGGTAAGCAGAAAAAAACACTGAAAAATCTGAATTTCAAACTTTGGACCGGTAATGCGATCTAGATGGGATTACGGTTTCAAATGACGTGAGGCATGAATTGTACCTGAGCTAGAGATTTGGGCTGGTTTTGACCCGTGAAGGTGGTCCACCGATGATGCGTTTGAGCTCCACGCTGAAGAGCTGGATGTCAGGGGCCGTGAGGTCGGCCTCTAAAGCCACTAAACGAGGCCCTCCAGATCACAACACAGCCTTATTACGGCCCCCGAGGGGCATTAACAGCCTCCCGTTCATTACGGCGCCTCGCCACTGTTAAGTGCTAATCTTTGGCGTATTAAAACACACTCGTTACAGACGTCTGAGTGAACGCTTTACACACTGCTTAAAGCTGCTATTGTTTACTCGCGGCCGCGCTGAAAAGTGGTTCGATGTTGATCCGCAATCAGTGGCAGCTGCTTTAATCTGGATGTAAGTGCAGCGTCCGCCCGGCAGGTCACGAGCAGAACGCGGCCTGGAATTGGGAGAAAAGCCTCTCCGCACCGCCTCTGATTTATTCGCCGTCTGCTTCTGAGTGAATTTCAAAATAAAGTGTATGTAACCCATCATTATTCTGCTGTGCTGGAGTGGGATGTGAGTGGATGAAAATTGATCCAGCCAATTGAAAAGGGGGTTAAGTGTTTTTGCCCTTATCGACGGCCCAACAAAGGGGCTGTTGTATAAAACACTCATTTGTCCCCCATTAGCAGATTCGGGACGGTGTTATTTGAGGGCCGCATTGTGCCGCACGTGAGTTTGAGAGGCGATAATGGCCTGTGCGCAGACACCAGCCGAGAATAAAGATTTGAACTCTGCGGAGGAGGAGGATGATGATGAAGAAGACATTTAAAGCCATCACTGCCGCTCTCCAGTGTGGTGAAATGTTGTGGCTCGGTCACACGAGTTTTGAGGGTTCAGGTGATCTTTATTCAACTGCTCTGCTCTTTGCTAGTCTTGGCTAGTTTAGAAACCAGCTCAGATGTTTCGTCAGCATGCATTGGCTCCGCAAGCCTTTACTTCACACTGCTTGTTTTGTAACTTCAAGCAACCTGGTAACACTTTCTACAGGCTTTCTGCAGGTCTTAATTCACCCTTCCACAAAACAAGGCAAAATAAGTGTTGGTAACACTTTACATAAAGCGCTTATGTATAATGCATTATAAAATGTTAATGCATTACAAAATATATTAATGCATTATTAATTCACCTTATAATGCATTGTATAATCTCACGAATAATTGTAACCTGAGTTATGATCAATTCTAAAACTTTGCTATTCATTGCTACATCTTTAGAAAGTGCAATGCATTTAAACACATTACAAACAAACCTTCAGATATTATAATGCATTTTAAATTTGGTTACAACAAAATTATTCATGCAAAAAGGCATTGCAACATATATTATGAATACCTTTGTTATGCATTATACATAAAGGCTTTAAGTCTCACCACTTAAATCAGAGCAGAAAGTCATGGCAGTAAATGTGGCAAGCACTACAAAAACTAATTCCAAAATATTTAAACAGTATTTTTGTCTTATCTAATATCTGAATATTCTTGAATCAAGATACATTTACTTGAGATGCACAATAAAGATGAATACAAAGTCTTGTTTTCTGAGGAGTATAGCTAAATTAAATGCATTTATGCTTAAAACGAGAACATATATCATTCAGTGGGGTCAGAAAAATCAACTAGTTTTCCCTTTGAATGAGGTTTATTTTTCTGACAACATTGGCAGATATTTATTCTTGTTTTAATCATAAGCTCACTCCATTTAGATGAATTTCTTTGTGTCCTTCCATTTATTCCTTCCATTTTAAGTGTTCATAAAAGAGAAAGATGCCAAGTTTGTCATCACTCCTTCAACAGTGTAATAAAAACACTCACACGGCAGTGTTAACTAGTTCCCTGACAGGGTAGTAGAACAGAAAGAATAGAGTTATTAATAACTGTGGAAAGGAGTCATCACAGGGTCCATACACTGATGTTCACTAGGGTCATTTCAAGAGAAATCAAGGTTCCTGATAAATTGAAATGCATTTTTATTTATTTTTAGTCCGTAACATGTTTTTAAACTCAGCAGCTTCTCTGTATGTAGTTTCAAAGCAGAGGCAGCCAGTGTAGATCTACTGCTTCAGGGTTTTGTTGTGTTGAATTCTCTTGGATATGATCAACAGCTGAACATCCTGATGAATGAAAGACATGTAGGGACAGTTGTACTACATTAGCACAAGAGCACAATTCCAAAACAGCGCTGATGGGTGTGGAAATTTCTGCGGGTGATTTAGGAACAATGCACAAATTAAAGAACACAGAGGCAACAGATCATTTACATATCGACCAACACAATATACCAAGCGCAGCACAAATTAGCGTAGTCGCAAATAAAGAATAAAGAAATAAAGAAGCCACAGTACATTGAAAAGAACCGAAGGCCAAAAAATGAAGGTTTGCTAGAAGTTTTGATAGACCTGGTATTGCGTGACTCTTAGGGTTCCAAGTCATCTTTTATTTCCTGAAGCAAATTAAAAATAACATGGCTTGGCAAACGATATGCTCAGATAATGTGTTCTTCTGGCATTCACATTAATACGTGTGGAAAATAATTGCAGCCATTTCAAGTGCAAAATAGCTTAAGACATGCTTTTTTTCGGCGTTAAATAATGGCGCAAATGCCAGTAATTTGACGAGCGCAAACGTTTGTAAATCTCGTTGCGTGATTCATTTTAATACTCTCCTCCAATAAATTTTGTGTCTGAAAGGGAAACTCCTACAAATGCATATTCAATAAGGTCAGGAGCACAAATTAACTGTGTCCACGCCTTTTCAGCGCTAATTCGTCACTGCGTGTCTTTAGTAAAACCCGACAGTACAATTTAATCGCCAGAAGACGATTTGCGCTGGCAGAAGCTGTTAGTAAAACTGACCCTTACAATCCATAACTTGTGTGCATCTGTCTCTGCTCAGGAGGAGTGTACCGGGGCGGCCCAGGTGGAGAGCAGCGTTGCGGTCGTGCCGTCTTTGCCCAGAGGAGCAGCGGTGGAGCTGCATGTCACGGCTGTGCAGGACTGTCCCACAGACAGATCGTCTCATCTCTCCGTCTCAGAGATACCAGGGTGCAGCGTCGAGTGCCGTCTACTGCAGTCCAGCTGCGCTCGATACGCCTCTCTGTCTCTCGCCGTGAGCTTGAGCGATCCTCCCGCCGCGGCCGAGAGCATCACCCATCAGCTACTGTCTTCATACCAGAGCGCTCTTCACAAGACCAGTCTCTCTGCACTGTGTGCCAGAGTCTTCTATAAGAGCCACGACTCGCTCGTCACTCAGATCGCCACAGGTACGCTTCAGCTCCGCAGTCTGGTAATGTTTGGTCACTCATAAAGGAATAGTTCAGCCAAAAATTAAAATGTGTTCACCCTCAGGTCATCCAAGAACAGGATGAGTTTGTTTCTTCATCAGATTTGGAGAAATTGAGATCAGTGTCTCAGCAATGGATGCTCTGCAGTGAATGGGTGCCGTCAGAATGAGAGTCCAAACAGCTGATAAAAACATCACAATAATCCACACCACTCCAGTCCATCAGTTAACATCTGGAGAAGACAAAAGCTGAAACTAATCCAGACGTTTTTAACTAAAATACATTGCAATGGATTTAAATAAAAATGTATACAAATACATGGATTATAAGAATCCATAATAACGCTTCCTCCAGTGAAAAGGTGTTCTGATCTGAATTAGGAGAGAAATCTGCACAGATCAAGCAGCATTTACAAGACAAAACAGCTTTAAACAAATATGTGGCTGGATTTTGATGTGAGAGACAACAGGAGATTCACTGTTTCACTGGAGGAAGCGTTATTATGGATTATGCACTCTAAATGTATTTTAGCTGGAAGAGACCGTTAATTATGTATTAATAGATCATATATTTGATGCACATCACACCTGTCACTGTTCACACACACAGATTCATTCAAACGCAATTCGTTCAAAAAGACTGATTCACTCAGGAACAAAACACTGCACAACAGTTCTGTTAACAGTTCTATGTTCAGTTATGTTTTAATGCCAAAGTTCAATTCAATTCAAGTTTATTTGTGTAGCGCTTTTTACGACACAAATCGTTGCAAAGCAGCTCTACAGGAATTTAAGTTTCCACAATATATTTATATATTGCAGAACCTTAATATGTTTGACTTATGGCAAAATTTGGTAATCCTTTGTTGTCTGAGCGTTGGCATCCTCTGAGGTCCTCTGAGGGGTTGGCATCATCTTTTCTCAGGTGTTCGGTCATCTCAGATCATTTAAGGGTTGGATCCAGACTGAAGCTTCTGTCATTCCTAGTTACCACGGGATGCTAATCAACAGAGAAACAAATACAGACATAATTAGCATAGCTGCTGTTCCATCTAAGCAAAAATGATTTGTTCAACCCAAGCTAAAGAATAATAATAATGTACATTTGATCAGATATAACTGCAGTACAAGATTATAAAATGCATTATGTGAATGCTTGGCTAAAGAGATGTGTCTTTAATCTAGATTTAAACAGAGAGAGTGTGTCTGAACCCCGAACGTTATCAGGAAGGCTATTCCAGAGTTTGGGAGCCAAATGTGAAAAAGCTCTACCTCCTTTAGTGGACTTTGCTATCCTAGGTACTACCAAAAGACCAGAGTTTTGTGACCTTAGGGAGCGGGTTGGATTGTAGCGTGGTAGAAGACAGGTTAGGTACGCAGGAGCTAAACCATTTAGGGCCTTATAGACAAGTATTAATATTTAATAAATGATACTGAACTGAATAGGTAGCCAGTGCAGAGACTGTAAAATTGGGGTAATATGATCATATTTTCTTGACCTGGTAAGAACTCTAGCCGCTGCATTTTGGACTATCTGTAGCTTGTTTATTGAAGATGCAGGACAACCAGCTAGCAGTGCATTACAACAGTCCAGTCTAGAGCTCATGAATGCATGAACTAGCTTTTCTGCATCAGAAACAGGGAGCATGTTTCGAAGGTTGGCAATGTTTCTAAGATGGAAGAATGCTGTTTTTGTAACATGGGAAATATGATTTTTAAAGGACAAGTTGCTGTCTAATATAACACCCAGATTTTTGACTTTAGAGGATGTGACAGTGCATCCGTCTAGTTGCAAATTGTAATCCAAGAGATTCTGTGTACTGTTTTTTGGTCCAATAAGTAATATCTCTGTCTTATCTGAATTTAATAGGAGGAAATTATTGGTCATCCAATCTTTTACATTTTTTACACAATCTACTAGCTTAGATAGTTTAGAAGTTTCATCTGGTCTTGTTGAGATATATAGTTGAGTATCATCAGCATAACAATGAAAACTAATCCCGTATTTTCTAATAATATTACCAAGGGGCAACATGTATATTGAAAATAGCAGAGGACCTAGGACAGATCCTTGTGGTACTCCATACTTTACTGGTGATAATTGAGATGACTCTCCTTTTAAATGAACAAAGTGGTAGCGATCGGACAGGTAGGATCTAAACCATCTTAAAGCCTGCCCTTGAATACCAGTATAGTTTTGTAATCGATCTATGAGTATGTCATGGTCTATAGTGTCGAACGCAGCACTAAGATCAAGTAATAATAGCAATGAGATGCAGCCTTGGTCTGAAGCAAGTAGTAAGTCATTTGTAATTTTAACAAGTGCAGTTTCTGTGCTATGGTGAGGCCTGAAACCTGACTGAAATTCTTCATAGAGATAATTTTTTTGCAAGAAGGAGCACAATTGAGCAGACACAACTTTTTCAAAAATTTTAGACATAAACGGAAGATTTGAAATGGGTCTGTAATTTGCCAGTTCATTTGAATCTAGTTGTGGTTTCTTAATAAGAGGCTTAAAAACCGCCAGCTTGAATGGTTTTGGGACGTGACCTAAAGATAACGATGAGTTAATAATATTGAGAAGCGGTTCTTCTGCTACAGGTAACAACTCTTTCAGTAGTTTAGTGGGTACAGGATCTAATAAACACGTTGTTGGTTTAGATGCACTGATAAGTTTATTTAGCTCTTCCTGTCCTATAGTTGTAAAGCACTGCAGTTTTTCTTTGGGTGTGATGAATGAAGCTGAAATACTAGACGCAGTAGAATCTACATTTGATATTGTATTTCTGATGTTATCAGTAAAGAAATTCATAAAGTCATTACTATTAAACTGTGAGGGAATATTTAGATCAGGTGGCGTCTGTTTATTTGTTAATCTAGGCACTGTGCTAAATAAGAACCTTGGATTGTTTTGGTTATTATCTATGAGTTTGCGGATATGCTCTGCCCTGGCAGCTTTTAGAGCCTGTCTATAGCTGGACATACTGTTTTTCCATGCAATTCTAAAAACTTAAGTTTCTTAAAAACTAAAAGTTAGTTTTTCTCCATTTGCGCTCAAGATTATGAGTTTCTTTCTTGAGAGAATGGGTATAACTGTTGTACCATGGCGCAGTACGTTTTTCTCTAACCTTTTTCAATTTGAGGGGGGCAACAGCTTCTAATGTGTTAGAGAAGATAGTGCCCATGTTGCTAGTCATTTCGTCTAGTTCATGTGTATTTATGGGTACACAGAGCAGTTGAGATAAATCAGGCAGGTTATTTGTGAATCTGTCTTTGGTGGCTGGAACAATAGTTCTGTTCTTTGGAACTATGAAGTACCAGCTGTAGAACCTGGACTCTCTCGCGAGGAGGAACCACCTCGATGGCCTCCTTCCTTAAGAGAGTATGTACCTACTGTTCCATTACCAGAGCCTGCTCGGGGCCCACTAAAGTGGAATTCACCCCGTTGTATTGAGGCGGACGAGAATCGAATTGGATTCTGTAGCCTCTCTCTACAGTGCGCAGGACCCATCTAGACACATTTGGCAGTAGGTTCCACGCTGCGAAATAGTCTACCAAGGGAACCAGTCCCTCGAGACTGGCCTCTGGTGTAGTCAGAGCGGCTAGTTTGGTGCCCTGAAGCGGCGAACCGGCAGGGAAAGACCGTACCAGCTGCTCTAGAAACCCCCGAAGGGGTGGCAAGCATCTCAGCTCCGCTACGGTACCGGGCGGAAGAGACTGAGATGTACGCTCGCTGGAGACCGCTGCGCCCTGAAGCACCATAGGTGGCAGGGTTGGCAGAACAATCTCCTGAGGGCACTGGGGGAAGACAAGCACCTTACGCTGCGGTGAATTGTGCTCTACCCCAGCAGGGCTACCCTAATAAGCCCTGATCCCACTCACATCAGGGCTTCTTGGCCGAAGACCTCTTCGCCTGCTTGGCTGGGAGGTCCTTGACTGCGCACCCTTCTTACCGCCCCGACCCGCTCCAGCAAGCTTGCCTATACGAGGAGCCAGCACGCGGCAGGGGCTGCTCTCGCCCAGCAGCCCCGTGAGCTAGAGAGTGGCGAGGGAGAAACCCCCGCCCTCATCCAACTCCTTGACCAGGTCATCCTGGCATGCCTGCAACACCACCATGGCGTGCAGACATAAGCCAACCCGACCTGCTGCCGCGTACCCCTAGCCTTCAGAGACGACGCAGCGTCAGGGGACAGATAGCTTGCAAGCCTCTGTTCCACACGCGGCATCGCTCTGTGACCGCACTCACTCGTCCCCATCACATTACCGTAGTAATCAAAAGAGGGGACGAAGAGGCGGGCCGAATTGTTTTCCCTACAACCTCGACACCTCAGTGTGGAGGTCGGGGAAAAAAAGGCAGGCTCAGATGTGGAGGCGAGTCTGAAACCGCAGAAAACGCAGAAAACCCTCTCTGCGGTTCGACAAGCCACTCCACAAGCTCATATTGGGGTGACAGAGTGGGTGCAACATGCTCGACACTTCCCATGTCAATCTCCTCGGAGGAAGACATGAGAAACGCAGACGCCGCTGCCGCTGCCCGAGGGGAAGAAACCGCGAGGCGGTCTTCCGAACTCGAGGAGCGGTCATGGGATCTGACAGGTGAGGATGGAGATAGAGACTCGCTCATCTCCGATCCCTCCATCAGATCCCGCCACGAGCACCGCCTCCGCTCCGCCTCGGCGGGAGCAGGCAGCGCCGCGGGGAACGCCAACACACACAAGCTGTGTGTATCCCCCGCATACACAAAACAACATCTGCAGGGAGGAACACACACCTCGTATTGCGCTTCATTTATATTCCAAGCCTTAAACTGGCTCTTCTTAGCCATAGCTAAAGACAGACAACAGTAAATAAGACTGACAGAAACACAGAGAGCTTGCTGAATGACAGAAAGCTGGCGCCGGTTTCACCGCACGTGCTTTTATACCAGCTTCATTACGCAGTCATTACGTCACCTCGCCCGTGACGTCCCTCCCATCCATTGGACAGATTTCATTGGTATTCTGAGCCGGTTACGCTGTAGGCATTCCCCAAAGCGTCTCCTGACGCAGCTCGAGTTCCTGAAGAGGAACTACACTCTTTCTCAGCCTCTCTCAGCTTTACATCTGGGTCTGAATTCACAGAACATTTTTATAAAATTATTATCAACTGCTACTTTCTTGTTATTTTCTATTAGTATTTAGTGTTTCCCATATAACACTGTTCTTATCTTTTTTCTTTAGATTGTTTTAAAGACAAAACTTGAGAAGAATTTTAATTACTGAAACAAACGTTTTTAAAAAATCATTGAAAAATAACCTCTTGAAGTTAGCATAACTTTCAGCTTGTCTGAAATCCCAAAAAGTAGGATGGTTAACAAATTTATTGTTTCAAATATTAAACATTACAACAAAACACCACCTATGTATACAGCATATAACAAATATTACTATTACTAGTATAATTATGGCATGATGTGACTTTTTGCTAAATTCATAATTCATTCATACAAAAAATTTATGAATGAATTATGCATTTTTTTTTTCAGCAGCATTCACAGGAGGTTCTTCAGAAGATATATGAGAACATCTTAAGAATTTCACTTCTTATAAACCTCTTAGATTTTTTTGTTTTGTTTTGTTTGTTTCTTCACAAAATTTCTAAACCTCTTTAAGCAGATTTCCATGAATCTGGCCCTAAAATTCTTCCTCATGTTGTTCCAAACCTGTAGGATTTATTCTGTGAAGTGTTTTTGGAGAATTTCCTGGCTGCTCTTTTGCATCAAATGAACTGAAGTTGTCAAAATGACACAAAATCATCATAACACTCGTCCATATGACTTGTGCTCTATATTCCAAATCTTCTGAAGTCATTCATATAGTTTTGTGTGAGGCTGAAAATGTAACTACACTTCTATTATAGTGTTTCCAGAGCACCAATGCTAAGATTATATTGAGATATTAAGATCATATTAGCAGCCCTAGCACATGTCCAGTGTTTTGCAGTCCGCTGAGAGTCCGAGCGATTTCATATTTATGGGACGTTTCTTGAGGACACTTGCGGTCGTTCATCAGTCTGGCATGCGTGATGTTTTGAATGCAGGCTTCGCTGTTGCTTATTACAGGAAATGAAATTATAGTGTGAGGCACAGAATAGAAATGAGACGTCTCGTCTGAGTGTCTGCCGTATGACAGTTTGTTTGTCTTGAAGATGATGTGATGCCAGTGCAGAAGTCAGTCTGAATGCCCTCTTACATTAACATCAGGTCTGGTTTGATATCAAACTGTCTCAAAAGCGGGATTGAGTCTGGAGCGTTTGGTAGGAAGACCTGGTCTGATGTCAGACGGGCTTCCATTGGGTTTCTTCTACCTCCTGAAGTTTGCTTTCACTTCAGATCGGTGATCTATCGGTGGTCTATAATGGTCTTTTGTGTGTGTGTGTGTGTGTGTGTGTGAGAAACATCAGTGTCAGTGATAAAGCGATTAGCATGAAGTCTGGTCCACATTGGTGATTATTCTGACCACGAGCTGCTCGTTAGACACGAAGAGATGCATGTGCTGCATCTAAGAATGATGATGATATTAGAGTAACTATTATATTAGACTGGAAAATCAGACAATCACCAGTAGAATTGAAGAAATGATTGGCAGAAACCCTGTGGACAAGAGTTAGGGTTAAGGTTCATTTTTAGTCATTATTTGGTTATTGCTTATAGTTTTAGATAATTAGATAAGTAAATAATTATTTATTAAAAACCTTAAAAACATAACTTTTATTTTAGCTGTTTGCCAAGGCATCCTTTCTCATTTCCATTTAAAGAGATGTACTAAAATAACTAAAATAAAAATTAATGCTTTTTAAAAAGTTAACACACACACACACACGTGTATGTGTATATATATAAACAAAATTACTGAAACTTTTAAACTAATTAAACTATTTAATCGTTTGCAAATAATAATAATAATAAAATTGACAAAAATATAATTGCTAAAACTTTAAAATAAAAATGTATTAAAAGTTTTAAAATGAATTTAAACAAAATGTAAACATAAAAATTCATTCAAATTATTACTGTCTATAATAGTTTCTCAATAATACTAAAATAACACTGCTTTGGTCTGCTTGTTGGGACTGAATGCAGATGTAACTCGTTCATCTATTCAGGTTAATCTGATTAAATGTCCCGAGTTTAGGGTGTTAAAATTAAAGAGAAGAATATTGTTTTATTATGTTATCATTCAGAAGGCATCTAAATTCCTTGTGTTCTATTATAGTGCTACAGTAGTGATACTGAAAGCATTTAAATATTTTGAGACAGAAGCACTTCACTATACGAGTTATGATTCATGCATTAATAACCACACACATTTATCTGTGTTAGAGTTCTTCATCTTCTCATGTGGAGGTTTCTGTTTCCGAGGCATGCGTTCATATGCTGTAGCCAAGGCCGGACTTACCATTGGGCTTGAGTGGGCTCGAGCCCATGGGCCCCGCCCAATAGGGGGCCCCGCCCGCCCGGCCGCTTCCGTTAATTTGATTTGTTTATTTTTCAATTAAGGTTCGTTTATTGGTCTGGCATTGGTGATAACGAATCGTTGGCTTTACACTGTTGTACCTAGCGGCCGCATTAATCAGTATAATGGCGGACAAGCGGTATCGGAGCGGCACGCTTAAAAGAAAACAAAAAAATGAAAGACAGCGACGTGAAAAGGAAGCACTCAGTAAACTGAAAACGATTACTGGATTTTTCACACCTGTGACACCACAGCCTGATGTACCTGTGCTAGCTGAGAGATGTGGGTGAGTCTGCAACACCTGAGGCTCACTTGTCAGGACGAGAAAAATTCTCATCTGGTGTGTTTTTATGGAGCGATTTTTGTGCCAATATTCATCAAACAAATCCAGTGTTTTGCAAATAAACACAATCTGCTTTGCAAAGAAAAACTCGACTTTCAAACAAACGCAAAGTGATTTTCAAATACAAAACTCTTTGAGAGAAAATGCAGAGATATGGACAAATATATGTATTGTGTGTTACAACTGTGAGACTCATTTGCCTTTTTATGAGGAAACTTGGCTTGATTTTCTCACAAATGCGACAGGCTGATTTACTCACACGAGTGCAATTGAGCAACTTTCTTTTCCAAAACAGCAGATGGCGCTGTTGGTCAATTTACGCTAGTCTCCCGAGACCTGAAACACCTCTTTACCTTTTCAGAACAATATGAGTGGGGAACAGGTGAGTTTCTGTCTTACTGTCTCTATAATTAACCATTTAGATGTTTTCAGAAAGCACCCTACTACAGAGTCAGTGAAAATCACAACAAGTCTGTGAAGTTGTTAACATGATTGATTAGTTCAAAAATCAGAGGTGACCTGGCTAAACATTTAACTAGGCTGTTTTTCCCTATAAAACTGATCCATTCTCCGTGCCTCTTATCTCCTGTTGGATTGTGGGATATAGAATATACATATGTATTGATACAATTGTTCAACATTTAAAACAATGCAGGGGTATAATAATATATCGTGTCACAATATATTGTAATACTAAAATGCAAATGTATAGTGGATAGCGACAATATTGTGTACTAAAAATGAAAGCATTTTGAATTGTATTTTTACGTTAGGTCAAGTAAGATTTATTGTCTTTCTTCTACAGTATATATGTTGAACCATAGCCTACAGTGGAGAGAAATGCTGTAGGCTACCTCTGCAGTAAAAGTTGAAACAAGTATAAAACTACACATAGATAACCTCCTGAAAGGAGTAGACTAATCTAATTATACAAATAGGCTACTATAATCAAACTAGTTTAAGTTCAGGTGAGCTTTATTGTGATTCAGCTATATAAATGTACCAAAAGAAACATTATGAAAGTTAGCCATGGTTTTACTAAATAAATACCATGGTATTTGTAGTAAAGTTGTCTATATTGAAATGGTAACCTGCAAAAAAAACATGGTTACCACACTTTTACAATAGTAAAACCAACTTTAATTTTCATAAGGGATATCATGGGATTTCATCAGTTTATCATATTTATGTTTATATATAGTAATATACATGCCTTGTACAACATTTCAAACTAAAAGTGGCCTGTAAGGAGATATTTCCTGTTTCAACCAATATACCGGCAGATTTTAGTCTGACAATAGCCTGTTTGGAGAAATTCAACTAAAATGATGTAGCTTTTTATATATGGCCGAGCAACATTTTAACTCGTGAAGTTATGAATAAAAGGCTATGGTCAGGAATTATATTAGTGGCTCTTTAAAATGCAAACGTTCATCATCTGAGTCACTCCTAGAAGAGTCCTCGCTGTCCCGAGTGTGTCTTCACCCGTGTAGCACGCTGTTTATTAAACCACTGCTTATTAAATGATGAATTTAGTATTATATCAGCGTGATCCTATCACTTGATCCTTCTCCCCAATTGACAGGACAAGAGTGACACCAGAAAATAAATATTCATCATTTTGCTTAGCGAAAAAATACGTAATTATTTTAGACAAATGAGTTACATCATTTAAAAAAAAAAGTTTTAGATATTGCACTAAAAAATGTGATATATATATATATTTTTATTAATTAATGACCTCTTGGGTGATATTACTATATCTGATACTAAATTAAGTTGTCTAAGCTTTCATTTTTGGTACACCATATTGTTGCTATCTATTATACATTTGCATCGTTTTGAATGTTGAACAATTGTATCAATATATGTGTATATACATATGTATATTCTATATCCCACAATCCAACAGAGGATAAGAGGCACGGAGAATGGATCAGTTTTATAGGGAAAGACTAGTTAAATGTTTATCCAGGTCACCTCTGATTTTTGAACTAATCAATCATGTTAACAACTTTACAGACTTGTTGTGAATTTCACTGACTCTGTAGTAGGGTGCTTTCTGAAAACATCTAAATGGTTAATTATAGAGACAGTAAGACAGAAACTCACCTGTTCCCCACTCATATTGTTCTGAAAAGGTAAAGAGGTGTTTCAGGTCTCGGGAGACTAGCGTAAATTGACCAACAGCGCCATCTGCTGTTTTGGAAAAGAAAGTTGCTCAATTGCACTCGTGTGAGTAAATCAGCCTGTCGCATTTGTGAGAAAATCAAGCCAAGTTTCCTCATAAAAAGGCAAATGAGTCTCTCAGTTGTAACACACAATACATATATTTGTCCATATCTCTGCATTTTCTCTCAAAGAGTTTTGTATTTGAAAATCACTTTGCGTTTGTTTGAAAGTCGAGTTTTTCTTTGCAAAGCAGATTGTGTTTATTTGCAAAACACTGGATTTGTTTGAATATTGGCACAAAAATCGCTCCATAAGTAGGGGCCCGAAAATGACTCAAGCCCAGGGGCCCCCACGATGCTAAGTCCTGCCCTGGCTGTAGCATATGTTCAGACGTGTTTATGGAGCTGTCAGTCGTCTCGATGGCCTCGGAGAGCGCCCAGAGCCGCTTCACGGGTCACAGCCCCACCATATCAGAGGAGAGATGAAGACTTCTGCCCTCCAACCCTTCTGCTTGGACGGGACAGTTGAGCATGAAAACACAGATCTGTTGGCTCCTCTCGTATCGCCTGACAGATGAGTGTTTGGCTTCTGGACATTTGGACGCATCTCAGAGAACCAGTGCAGAAGGTGTCTGTGGTCTGACGCGCTTCAGAAATCAAGCTGATGTTCCTCAGCAGAAATGAAGATGTTTACATGCACATCAGTCGATACCTACCAGAAATCAGTTTATTGAAATAGCCTGTTTAAACAGTTCACATGCAAACCAATAACCTGGCAATCCAAGAAAACAGTGTTTTTTAGACATGTGTATTCCACTCTGAGTAATGCATTGATGTGAGTTGTGATGTTGTTAAAGCATCAAGCCTGACGGCTGTAATAATACTCAGGAAAACTACTTTAAAAAAAAATGGAACAGTTTATTGAACCTTTAGACAAAATCTAAAAACAAAGTCTAAAAAGTTAGCATATGTGTTTTTGTTGAGTATCATATTTGATCTGTCAGGCTTTCATGGCTCATATAGTCTGATATAGCGAGAAAATGGAGAAAAAAAACAGCTCAGTTTTATTCAGAGACTCAAACTGAGCAAAATATGCATGATAATGTAAATCACTGAGATCTTTATAACAGTACAGCAGATACGGACATAAAATGATCTAAATATCAGTGGTCACTCTATATCTCCAATAATATGTCTCAGTAAGCTGAGATGGAAATGATCCAAACATATAATGCAATGCTGATTGAGAGATGAAGAAATAAACGCTCCTCAGAAGATGTGAGATGAAGATCATTCCTCCGCTGAGGAACAGAGAAAGTAAAGCTTCTGGAGACAAACGCTCCTCAAAAGATCCTGATGATCAGATTTGAGACGCACTGATTTTTCTAGAAAATGATTGATGGAGAATCAAGTAAAGCTGAGCTGCTTCAGTCCAGTAAGAGTTCATCTGGAGATATGACTGCAGTTATTCTGACGTTTACTTGATCAAAATCAGTCAAGATTTGACAGAAAAAGACACTGAAGCAGCAGCTGAAGCTGGACGCTTCTACAATTACACTAAAAGAGCTTTTACTGGATAAAACACTAAACTATCTATCAGAAGACATGGAGGAGATTGAGAGTGAAACAGGTTTAACAGCAAAGACGGATCATGTTGATCATTTAGAGGCCTTAGAAATGTGTGCATCAAATCTGAAACAGTAGCTTTATAGGGTTTAATCCACATGCTTTATCACATGCAGACTTCAGAAAGCAGACTGAATGCAGGTTTATATGCCGGGTGAAATCAGGGTAATGAGCAAAATTGGTTTATGCATTAGTGCGTTTACATGACCAAACGTGTTGTCAGCTTATTAAGCAGAATCGGTTTATTAATGTGTATGTAAAGGCACTCAAGGTCTGAATTTTATGCGCAATTACACCGGTTTAGTGGTTAATGTAACTGACCCACAGGCTGTGCGTTTGGAAAACATGAACCTGTCAGAAATTCACTGCAGGAATCTACACGTCTTTATTGATGCTAGACTATGAAGACTTAGACTTTTACTTTCTGCTTTTCTTTCTTTATTATTTAATGTGCGTAAATCTGTCATGAAAGCAAGTTTTTACTGTAGCTAATATTTAAATGTTCATATTTCAACAACAAATTGGAGTAGAAACAAAAGTTTAGATAAAACTGCAATATATGTTCACATATATATATATACAGCTCTGTTTTTATTTGAGCGTTTTGGTTATTAAATAAATTAGATTGTAATGCAATAAAGCGAAGTATTCAAAAAGTGGAAAATGTGATCAAATACTTCATTAAATGTAAAATAACTTTAAATAAACAAGTTTATGAATAAAAAAGCTTTTATCACAAAAAATCTGTGCTTTATTGTGGTTGCTTGGATGCAGTAAAAATAGAAAGCTGCTCATGTTTGCATTTTCTTCCGTTATTGGCCACAATTCTGCTTAAAATCAGGATCAGGCATAAGCAGGGATAGACTTAGTGATCTGGGGGCCCTAAGCAAATTTCAGGTACGGGGCCCCTACACACTATATGCTCTTTTACGCCTAACCCTTATTTTGCTCGCTAGCTCTCTCATTATAGCTATAACTAATATTTATTATAACTATTACCCCTTCACAGCTTAAGTAGCCTAAATAATTAGTCAGCCTAATGCTATTCTAAAGCCATATTAAGCTACCTTATTTTTTTCAGATCACAAAAGAAGACATTATATAAAAAAAAATGCTTGCACTTGTCCATTTAATGAATTGTAAACGTCTTCAATCTTTTTACAAAAAGGATTAAAATGTCATAAAAATGATCCCATACAACTGGTTCCGTATTCCAAGTGTTCTTAAGGCATACGATAGGGTTTGCCGAGAAACACATCGAAAATGTAATCTATTCAGCGAAAATCTCCAGTCATTGCATTCATGCATTTATACACGCTTTTATTTTATAGTTCATTTGCATTTATAGTTTGCGCTGGCGTGCCTAGGAAAAGCACACAAGAGAGTCATTTTAAAACGTCGAGACAAATAAAATTATGACTTGAAACACAATTTCTTTACAGAAGTGAATATCTCTGTTCTGAGACAGTTAAAGCAGCTAGAAAGAGCGCTCCGTCTATAATCACTAAAAGCTGTCACTCACTTCAGTTCATCGTGATCTCACGGCGTTCTGCTAATAAGCTCTCTGCACAGTGAATCTCTTATTTACATCATTTCTACACTGTTATAATGAGAGGATTCACAAGCTTGCAGGACTCCGCACCTGACAAAAACTCACCGTTTTGAATGGTGAGTGAACATTTGACTCTCTCCATAACACAAATACATATTAGTGCATTTGCCAAGTATGTTTCGCGAATATCAGACGGGGCCCCCTGATTCCCCGGGGCCCTAAGCGGCCGCTTACCTCGCCTATTGGTTAAGTCCGCCCCTGGGCATAAGATAATGTCCTACACATGAAAATGGGCTGAGAATTGATCAAATAGTTGTAATCTGGAACAGATGAGACATGAGTCGTGTGTTTGTGGCAGTTTTTCTGCTGATTAATGGAAAATACAAGATGCTTCTCCTTACAAATGCTGCTTGAAAGCAAAACTGATATGAGATGCACATATTTAGTAAGAAAGTGGCATGCTATGGCAAACAGACAGCACCCCTGAATTAGTGAGAAACAAGTATTGGATTTTATTCAGCAAATATGATGCAGGACAGTGTTATTAAAGAACACAAACCAGGGCCTTTAAAGCAGGAGCTGGCATGAATGGAGCATTTGATGGCGATGAAGGTGACCGTGTCTCTAATATAATGTGCTCTCCTCAGACAGCGCTGTTGATCTCCTGATGAAAGTCCAACGGCCCGGAGAGAACCGCAGGCCTCCGTAAAGCACAGAGGAAAGCTGTTTTCATTCACACTGGTTAATTACTCGCCGTGCGATCTGTGACGTGCTGTGTGTGTGTTCCTAATGAAAGAGCCTGACGACTATCAAAAGAGATTTCACCTTTCCATCGCAGCGTCCCTTCGTTTGTCTGATGATCTTGTTCGCTTTTGTGCTTCACACTGACCTGCGGTGCACTCAGGCTAATTGGAGTGAAAGGGTTAGTGGGAAAAAGTCATTTACTCACCTTCATGTTGTTCTTGGTTAATTGTTGATAATATAATTATACTATAATTTCCCAATCAAAGCCATGTGTTGATGCATTTCTCAAAAGCAACTGTGGTCGATATCTCTGTTGTTACTAACATATTTGAGCAGCTTGGTGTTTCCCGAATCTAAAGTTTCAAGAAACAGCATTGCATGGTTGAACTGCAGCTCTCCACCTGTGCTTAAGCTGAGTTTATAGTTAGACCGACGTGTGGATCATGCACTTGAGCAAAGCAAGCAAGCTAGCATGCAGTACCTTCTGTGCTTCTCCTTCCGTACATATAGAAATGTTGGTAACGCTTTAGTTAAGGGACCAATTCTCATGCTTTTGAATAAAAATGTTAGCAAACGTTACAATTTGACATGCAATTGTACGCCGCGGTGGAATGGGAAAAAAGCTTATGAGATGCCAGATGAGCTTCTTTTACTTTGAGCGCTGTGTTTTTAGAGCACCGTTTCATGTGTGAGATGCTGCCAGGTCAAACACGGCCGTCAAGCGCATGTTTACACAGAAAGCAGAACTACTGTATGGCTGCTATTTAAAGTTTGACAGACTGCTGCTGTTTTACTGATACTGTTAATCATTCACTACTGCTGTTATACTGTCAGTCAGGAAGAGTTTTGACCTCTAAACCTGAGCCTGAACACTGAACATCTGAAAGATATGGATTATTTAGCATTTTACTTACATTATATTATTTCTGAATGTATTTAAGAGAGTTTGCACTTTATTTTAAGGTGTCCTTGTTACGGTGTAATTATACATTCAGGTACTGAGAAATATTAACTACATGTACATACTATAATGAGGGTTTAGGGTCAGTTGCATGTTATTATGCATATTTTTTGTTATTACTATACATAGTAAGTACATGTGTAACAAGGATGCTGTAAAATGAAGTGTTACCCAACATTTGCCTTCATATTTCATGCATCTTTTCTGCAAAGATATTTAGCAATTGAATGTGTTTTATATTTACACCATGTTGAACTTAATATGTGCTGCACTTGGGACTTTCAGTAACACTTTATGTATAATGCATTATAAAGTATTATTAAAGGGCATAATGGATTACAATTATTCATTATGTGCATTGCAATACATCATATCTTGTCATAACTGAATTTAAAATGCATAGTGTAACAATGAATGGATAAGTGTAATGTATTAACTGTGTTATTCATGAGATTGCACAATGCATTATAATGTGCATTACAAGACATAATTATAATAATAATGCATTACACATAAAGGCGTTAAGTAAAGTGTTAGCGAACTTTCTTTAACCAGATGATTAATAAAGAGAATGTTACTATCTATCTAGTTAAACGTTAAAAAATCAAAACCTTGAAACGTGAAACAATCAGATGGGTCAAGTGTTTTGAGCAGCTGTAACGGTATTGTTTCGTGGTTGTTCTGAAGTGCTGTAAGGGCGTATCAGGTGACTCCTGCGCTTACAGACCTTCCCGATCAATTCTTCTGCAGATTCTACAAGCTGTTAATCTGCTGCAAATGGCTAACTGCAGATGTTCTGCTCCTCTGTGTATAGACTGGTGTGTTTGGACGCGCACGCCTCTGCTCTGACCATATGTCTGCGCTCAGAGCCACAAGCTGCCGAGGGTCGCAGCGGCTCAATAACTGAAGTGTGTGTGTGTTCTGGGCAGGATCGAGTGTGTAGTGTGACCCCTGTGCTCTCGTGTCTGCAGGGTTGGAGCGTCTGGATCGCTGCGGTGCTGCTGTGGCTCTGGTTCCTGTGGAAGATCTGCCGGATCGCTGTGTCCTCCGCGTCTCCTGCTGGCTCTGTGTGTAACAGACAGATTGTTGCTCTTGAGTTCTGCTCTTACTGATCTCCAGCTCAGATCGAGTCCATGACACCTGCAGTCTATGATGTTTTTGTCTCCAGCTAAAGCAGTTTTGTTGTGAAACCGCTTGTAAACTATGTCATGTAATGTCACATTTTCCTCACAAAAGACATTCAATGTCCATAAACTCAATAGATAGAGAAAAAACCTTTAGGGAGGAGCATTTTGATAAATTACATATTCATTATTTTTATTGAACCTGTCAGTGATGTTTTATTTAATGCAAGTTTGAATAAATCTCTCATGAAATCTATTTTTTTTACAGCCACCATTTAAATGTTTATATTCCAACAACTGATTGCTGTAGAAACCTAATTACTGTGCACAATCTAAATGTGACCCTGGACCACAAAACCAGTCTTAAGGGTCAATTTTTATAAATTTAGATGTATGCATCATCTGAAAGCTGAATAAATAATCTTTCCATTGATGTATGGTTTGTTATGATCGGACAATATTTGTCTGAGATACAACTATTAGAAAATCTGGAATCTGAGGGAGCAAAAAAATCTAAATATTGAGAAAATCTCCTTTAAAGTTGTTCAAATGAAGTTCTTAGCAATGCATATTACTAATCAAAAATGAAGTTTTTATATATTTACGGTAGGAAATGTACTAAATATCTTGATGGAACATGATCTTAATATCCTAATGATTTTTGTCATAAAAGAGAAATGTATAATTTTGATCCATACAATGTATTGTTGGTTATTGCTACAAATATACCTGTGCTGCTCATGACTGCTTTTGTGCTGCAGGGACACAGATGGTTTCTACAAAACTGTGTTATGTGCATATTTAAATGTATACAGCTCCATTTTTATGCTTTTTTAATTTGAAATAAATGTAAACAATTGATTACATTTACATTTAGTCATTTAGCAGATGCTTTTATCCAAAGCCACTTACAAATGAGGACAACGGAAGCAATCAAAACCAATAAAAGAGCAATGATATGCAAGTGCTGTAAGTCTCAGTTAGTTTAACAGACTTGTACTGTATTAGGTTTGTGAGAGAATCAGACTGAACTGAAAATCTGCAAGCTGTTTTTTCACGCACATGTATTTAAAGCTATATTTCGATCAGTTATGGAACATGAGAAGCATCATTGATCTCCGAAAACACACAAGTTTGAAAATATGAATGAGATTTCAGAGTTTGGAGGACGATTATTATGAGTGTTGTGTGATGTCATCTGCAGACATCAATGCATCTCTTGATCCTGAGAGAGTGTGGTCTGATCTACACAGGTGTGTGTGTGTGTGTGTGTGTATGACACAGCTTTTCCACACATTATACAGTGCTGTGTTTGTGAAGGTGTGTCTGTGCAGCTGTCTCACACACTCTCACACACACACAGCAGCTGCGGCCTCATGGGAGCAACACACCCTCATTTCTGTGCGTTTGAATCATCCCTGAATATGATTTGATTGATGTGTTTATTCATTTGGCCCATATGTAGCATACGAATGTTGTGTGTGTGTGTATTCAGTTGAGTGTGTGTGTGTATTCAGTGGAGTGTGTGTGTGTGTATTCAGTGGAGTGTGTGTGTGTGTGTGTGTGTGTGTGTACTGATATTCCCTATGACATTATAGTAATACCAGTAACATAACAAAATTCCCTACAAGTACAGTAATACCAGTAAAGTCCCTTGTGGGGACTTTTTTTGTTTTTCTGGTCTCTATGAGGAAGCAAGCTTGTAAATGAGACAGAATGAAGTGTTTTGAGAATATAAAAATGCCTTTAGTTTAGTGTGAGGTGTAGGTTTAGCTGTAGGGTTAGGGGAATGGGACAGAAAATACAGTTTAAAAACCATTATGTCTATGTGTGTGTGTATTCAGTGGAGTGTGTGTGTGTGTGTGTGTGCGTATTCAGTGGAGTGTGTGTGTGTGTGTGTGTGTGTATTCAGTGGAGTGTGTGTGTGTGTGTGTGTGTGTATTCAGTGGAGTGTGTGTGTGTGTGTGTGTGCGTATTCAGTGGAGTGTGTGTGTGTGTGTGTGTGTGTATTCAGTGGAGTGTGTGTGTATTCAGTGGAGTGTGTGTGTGTGTGTATTCAGTGGAGTGTGTGTGTGTGTGTGTGTGTGTATTCAGTGGAGTGTGTGTGTGTGTGTGTGTGTGTATTCAGTGGAGTGTGTGTGTGTGTGTGTGTGCGTATTCAGTGGAGTGTGTGTGTGTGTGTGTGTGTGTATTCAGTGGAGTGTGTGTGTATTCAGTGGAGTGTGTGTGTGTGTGTATTCAGTGGAGTGTGTGTGTGTGTGTATTCAGTGGAGAGTGTGTGTGTGTGTGTGTGTGTGTGTGTATTCAGTGGAGTGTGTGTGTGTGTGTGTGTGTGTGTGTGTGTGTGTATTCAGTGGAGTGTGTGTGTGTTCAGTGGAGTGTGTGTGTGTGTGTGTATTCAGTGGAGAGTGTGTGTGTGTGTATTCAGTGGAGTGTGTGTGTGTGTGTGTGTGTATTCAGTGGAGTGTGTGTGTGTGTGTGTGTGTGTGTGTATTCAGTGGAGTGTGTGTGTGTTCAGTGGAGTGTGTGTGTGTATTCAGTGGAGTGTGTGTGTGTGTGTATTCAGTGGAGTGTGTGTGTGTGTGTATTCAGTGGAGTGTGTGTGTGTGTGTGTGTGTGTATTCAGTGGAGTGTGTGTGTGTGTGTGTGTATTCAGTGGAGTGTGTGTGTGTGTGTATTCAGTGGAGTGTGTGTGTGTGTGTATTCAGTGGAGTGTGTGTGTGTGTGTGTATTCAGTGGAGTGTGTGTGTGTGTGTGTGTGTATTCAGTGGAGTGTGTGTGTGTGTGTATTCAGTGGAGTGTGTCGCCCTCTTGTGGCTTCTCTGTGGAAATAAGTTGTAAGATTCTATATGTCCAGTAAGCATCAAATATATTAATTTTCACATGTTTGTTTGTGTGTACAATGGTATATGATGTGCTGCAGGGAACAGCTGAGCAGTTTTTTAGTAATTGTCTCTGTCAGAAGAACATGTGCTGCAGATAGTCAGACCAGCATTCATTTCTTTATTTTAATTCGACTGTATTCATCAGAGACTCGTGGACGATGTTGGGTGTTTGGCAGCTGTACAGTGTGATCTGCAGAAGTCTGCTGTTATATGGAAATAAACATGTTAATCAGTACATAATGTTTGATCATCTACAGTCATGTATTAATGAATGTCATTAGAAAGTTTAAAAACAGTTCATCAATCACTAGCAGCTCCACAAATATATAGAATAAACACATATAATAAAGCATTCATAACATGATGAGTGCAAGTTTACATTAGTTTGAGCTCAACATACAGCAGGCTGAACTTATAATGATCTCTTTCCCCAATTACTTTATTTAAAAAAAAAAAAAAAAATATATATATATATATATATATATATATATATATATATATATATATAATGATTTAAAAAACTACTGTTTTATGTGAATATTAACAAAATAATGCATGGGCCTCAAAAAGTAGCAAATATTACAATTATATAACTACTTGCATAGAACACAAAAATAAGTGTTTTTGTTGTTGTTGTTTTTTAAAGTAGCACCATTCTGAATTACTACGTTTCACAAAAGATTTTAAAATATGAAACAAAAATATTGATATATATAATAAGTAGAGTTATTGGGATTTTAGTCATCAGCTATTTTTATAAACATCTATCCATGCTTTCCCAACCAGATTGTCGTATAATAATAATAATAATAATAAAAAAATGTGATCGATTTGTCATGCTGCACATTATTTTGAAATAAAAGGCCGTGAGCTGTGAAACCTTCTCACTTCCGGTTCCTGTGTTGTTTGTGTCCGAACAGAGCGGTGTCGACTCTCAAAGATTCACTCGGTTCGCTCGATGAACTCAACGGACGCGCGCCTGTTCAAAACAAACGCACGACTGAACCGACTCCCTCTCGGAAATGACTCCCAACGGCAACTTCATCTTGTGTAGTTCAGTTTGGAAAAGAAGAAACGGGGCACGAAGAAAGTAGTGTGCTCCGATTAAACGGCTGAACGTGTGTTCGCGCGATATTGCAGCGCAGATGTGTGCGATCTGAGGCGATCTTTGAGTCAAATCACCGAAGCAGCTCAAAGCGTTACTGTAAGATGTCTCTGGAGGAGTACGAGCGGCATTACGCCTCTCTGAACTCCGAGTCTGGATGTGAATCAGTCAGTGGAAGATCATCCACATCTGGAGCTTTCAGCGGAGAAGAGGAGAGACTGCATTACATTCCCATCCGAGTGCTGGGAAAGGGCTCTTTCGGAGAAGCGACTCTGTACAGACGCACTGAGGTGAGCAGCACTCTCTCATTACATATTCAGATCAGCAGCAGCCATTAACTACATACTCTGCTCTGATTGGCGCGCTGGGCCTTTTAGCCACGCCCACTGATAATGATGACGGAGTCGAATTAAACTCCAGGGGACAGTTCTTCAAAGAGTGTGATCTGGATCAGAATGAGCATGAGCATGTGTTGCTGTAACCCATCTTACTTCTGCTCACCCTGATCCAGATCCGGATTACTAGTGCTGTACGGAGGCCCTAAAGGGACATGCTGATGGAGAAAAAAATGAAATGTCAATGTTTTGCAGATAACTACTTCTGACAATATAGTTTACAATCAGTGATAAAACAACTTTAAATGTAATATTTTTGTTTGATATTGACTGCTGTTTGGGGAAACATCACGTTACAAATGTATTTTTTGGACCAGTTTTAAAGTTTTATTACATTTTTGTTCCTGAAATCCACTCTTCTGCTGGGACCAGGATAATCCCAATCTTACTAAAACCTTCTGAACAACACAAACTGAGGATTTAATCCAGATCAAACCCAAGATTGGATGTTGTGATCTAATCCGAATTCAGAATCTTTTCTTTCTTATGAACAATTTTCAATATTTGATCCAATCCGATGGCCAAAATCTGCTCGTATGACTTCTGAACAGCTGGCCCCTGGACTGCATATCCTGATGTTGTACATATAAGCGGCTCCTGTTGTCTTTCTCAAAATTATGGATTCTCAGGGCTTTATTATGGAAGATCATTTCTGACAAAGAATACAAAATTCTAAAAAGCAATTGCAATTTTTTTAAATTATCACACTTTTTATAGCAAAAAATCTTAGAATTTCAACATATAAACTAAAGTCAAGCTTGTTTCAAACATGGAGTAACAGATGTAAAAGTTGTAATTGTGACTCTTTATTTTACAATTCTTCTTTTTTTTGAGTCTTGAGTTTATTTCACACAATTCAGATTTTGTTTCTCTCAGTTCTTAGAAGAAAAGAGCTGTGAGATCTGAACATGCAGTTGCAAGGAAAGCTTGTTTCAGCCACACACATAAATACACAAACAAACATGAAAATCCTGACTTTCTCACAATTCTATTTTCTCTCTCTCTCTCAATTCTGAGTTTATATATAATTCATCAGGGGAATTGTGAGGGAAAAAGTATGAATTGAAAAATAAACTCAGAATTGTGAGATATGAACATGCAGCTGCAAGGAAAAAGTCAAGCTTGTTTCAACCACAATAAAAAAATAATTAATTAAAAAAAGAAAAAGCTAAGTTTTTGAAACAGTCCTCTAAAATCTTTTTGCAATCTCACAACTGTTCATGATGGGACATCACACTGATTCCTGCGTCATGAAGGGGTGGATATCAGATATCTCTAACACATGCACAGGTTTCGCTGATCGAGCTGGTTTTGTTGGATTGTGTGCAGGATAACTCTCTGGTGGTGTGGAAGGAGATCGATCTGAACTGTCTGTCGGACAAGAAGCGCAGAGATGTGATGAACGAGATCAGCATCCTGTCCATCCTGCAGCACAACAACATCATTGCCTACTTTAACCACTTCATGGACAAGAACACGCTGCTGATCGAGCTGGAGTACTGCAATGGTACCGCACACACACACACACTCATACACACACACTCATACACACACACTCATACACACACACTCATACACACACACACACACACACACACACACACACACACTCATACACACACACTCATACACACACACACACACACACACTCATACACACACACTCATACACACACACTCATACACACACACACACACTCATACACACACACACATACACACACACACACACACACACACTCACACACACACACACACTCACACACACACACTCATACACACACACTCATACACACACACACACACACACACACACACTCATACACACACACTCATACACACACACACACTCATACACACACACACACACACTCATACACACACACACATACACACACACACACACACACACACTCACACACACACACTCACACACACACACTCATACACACACACTCATACACACACACACACACACACACACACACACACTCATACACACACACTCATACACACACACACACTCATACACACACACTCATACACACACACACACACACACACACACACACACACACTCATACACACACACTCATACACACACACACGCACACACACACACAGAAGAGACCAGAGCCCTGATGAGCCGTGTGTTTGAACAGCTGTCTGAATGTGTTTGTGCAGGTGGAAACCTCTACGAGAAGATCAGCCAGCAGAAGGGAGTGCTCTTCAAGGAGGAGGTGAGTTCAGGAGAACCGCGTCAGCTCACAGCGTCTCACACAGGGTTCTCATAACGTACTTAGGGCCAGTTTTACTCAACAGGGCAAATTAGCACGAGAGAGCGATTCCAAAACAGCGCCGATGGGAGGGAAAATGTCTGCGGGTGATTTACTGACAACCAGGGCTGTCACTAACGATTCTTTTTGTAATTGAGTAATCTGTCGATTATTCTGACGATTAATTGGATAATTATATATATATATATATTTTTTTTTTGTAGTGATAAAAATATACCTAAGTAATATACCTGGCTTAAAATATAATGGTAATGAGGAAGCAATAATTAGTTCAAATAAAGTGTCAAAAGCAAGTAATCATATGGTGTTATCGAACAAAACTGTTAAAATACACAATGTATTATAAACAATAGCGCTAAAGTACATTACTCATGCGCCAACGGCCTGACGATTGTTTTTACACATCCGTGTTTAATACTGACTCAACAACATTTAATTAAAATATCCACTTAATCTTTAATATATGGCCATTTCGTAAATATGTGGACATCAGAATGTGTAAACTCAGAGCAAGGGTTTAACTTTTATTTTGGAATCGCGATGAACAGTAAGCATATTGAGAAAGATATTGACGTATTCTTGTGTTTGCGTAGGTTTATAAAAGATTTGCCTTAAAAAATCTGATGAAATGGTTCCCAGATGAACGTTATAATAAACCCAAACTCACAACAACATGCAGAGACGCTTCACAAATTTATCGTTAACTGATAACAGTTTGTGCGGAGCAGCATTTACTGTGAACAGAGCCGCTCTGAGACGCACGTACGTAACCTACACGCATGTAAATAATTAAAGCGCATATATTAAACCTGCATCGCATATATTCATTTAATTGAATAGTAGTGCTTGTGAATTCACTATAGCATTATGCTTTATTATGATTTTTAAATGGGTTTAATATGTGGAATGCGCCACTTCCGGTATTTTGTCGATTGCTCGACACGAGCAAAATGCAATCAAGGATTTTAAAAAATAAAATACTCGAATAGAATCGAGGAATCGTTGCAGCCCTACTGACAAACGCACAAATTACAGAACACAGACCCAATATCTCATTTACATATCGACCAACGCAATATACCAAGTGCAGTGCAAATTAGCGTAGTCGCAAATAAAGAAACACATTACGCTGAAAAGGCCAAAAAATGAAGGTTTGCTAGAAGTTTTGATAGAGCTGGTATTGTGTGACTCCTAGTTGAGGGTCCCAAGTCATCTTTTATTTTCTGAAGCAAATTAAAAATAACATGGCTTGGCCAATGATATGTTCAGATAATGTGTTCTTCTGGCATTCCAAATAAATTAATACACGTGGAAAAAATCCTCTCCCTTCTACCACGTGCTCTCTGTTCTCTGCAGTGCCTCCTCCTGCAACAACTATTGCAGCCATTTCAAGCGCAAAATAGTTTGCATGCTTTTTTGGGGCGTTAAATAATGGTGCAAATGCCAGTAATTTGACGAGTGCAAACGTTAGTAAATCACGTTGCGTGATTCATTTTAGTAATGCATTTTAGTAGGAATACTACATTCATTTTAAAAATACATTTAAAGGGAAAGGAAGGGAAAGGGAAGTGGTGTGTGGCCAAGTATGGTGACCCATACCCATTTAACCCATCCAAGTGTACACTCAGTAGTGAACACACACCCGGAGCAGTGGGCAGCCAATGCTGCAGCGCCCGGGGAGCAGTTGGGGGTTTGGTGTCTTGCTCAAGGGTCTCACCTCAGTCGTGGTATTGAGGGTGGAGAGAGTGTTGGTTATTCACTCCCCCCACCTACAATCCCTGCCGGCCGGAGACTCGAACCCGCAACCTTTGGATCACGAGTCCGACTCTCTAACCATTAGGCCACGACTGCCCCGTGGAAAGGGACTTAGGAATTAGGGACACTAATTCTTCACTGTGCGTCTTTAGTAAAAAGATGTCTGACCACACTATTTTAACGCCAAAAGACGGTTTGCGCGGGCGTAAGCTATTGGTAAAACTGGCCCTTAAATTGCTTGAAGTACTTGAATTGGACTTTTTGAAATTTAAGTCCTAGAAATCACTTGAAAACAGCCTTATTTATTGGAGGTCAAACGATAGTGGATTTTACCGATGCTGATATCTAGTTTGGCCCAAACTGGCCGATACCAATTAATCAACCGATAGTTTATAAAAACAGTACTGAACCATACATTTGTAAAATAATAAAAATATTAACATTAATTATTATGTTGATTATTAAAGTTCATAGTTTATTAACTAATGTTAACAGAAGAAATGTAAAAATGTATTAGTGATAGTAAATGCTGAAATGAACAAACTCTTCTCCAGCTTTCAGTAATCTTAATGTTACAAATGGACTCTTATGTAAAGTGTTACCATTTCATTTCAACAGTCAAGCTTAAAGATGGCCATCTTTAAATGCCTACACAAAGGCCATAGCACTGAAATTACATATATATATACTTTCACACTTCATTTGCTTCTATTTTAGAACACCTGATGATTATCTAATCAAAATAAGAAAATATGGCAGTCACACACTGGGCAAAAGTGCAGCGCTGCGTCTACCAAACCTCACAGGGATCTCACACACATCAGACGTGCTGTGTTCAATGCAAGCGGTGTTCTAAAACAATTTATTTAATCACTAAATGGATATAAGTTTACTTCAAGAATGAACAATGTGGTATAAATGAGTTTGAAGTTTGAAGCGGAGTTGGAAAAATAATGGAAAGAGAAAGCGCAATCTATATTATAACTCTCTATATGACGCATACACTTTATTAGAGCCACAGAAAGACAAACGTTTTGCTGAAAAATGCTCAAACAATTGTACAGCCTAGGGTGAAGCCATTATGTACATTAAAGGGTTACTCCTCCCCAAAATGAAAATTTTGTCATTAATCGTTTACCCCCATGTCGTTCCAACCTCTTGAAAGCCGGACGCAGTTAGCGTACGTTGTTCTGTGTCAGCTGCACCACACAGATACATCTTCTATGCTTTGTTTTGAATGAAAACAGTGTATCCGTGTGTTGCGGCTGACACAGAACAGCATATGCTAACTGCGTCCAGCGGATACTCTCCAAAATGGTGCTACGCTGACGCAGAGGAGACGAATTGTTGAATAAAGTCGTTATTTTTATTTTCTTTGCGTTCAAAAAGTATTCTCGTCGCTTCATAACAGTCAGATTGAACCACTGATGGCAGATGGACTATTTTGGTGATGTCTTTCATACTTTTCTGGGCCTTGACAGTGTTAATTACTTGGCAGTCAATGGGACAGTCACAAGCCTCATCCAAAATATCTTAAATTGTGTTCTTAAGACGAACGAAGCTTTTACTGGTTTAGGGTAACCCATTTCACCTGGCTTTCGGGAGCGCGCGAGATCTCACAATATTAAACGTGACGATACTCCTTGAGGTGAAAAGCAGTCTCGCGATGTCAGAATAAAGTTGAGTTTGTGGTAAAACCTTTGATAGTGCTTGCATTGTTCGGTCTTTTATTGCATGTGCTGTTTGTTTGGGTTTCCAATCACGCATATAAAGTCTGAGGCGCTTTGTGTTGTGCTGTTATCATTTACAAGCGTGGAGCGCATCTCCATCTCGGTCGACAAACTGTTCCTCTGCATATGCTGTGAGTTTGGCTTGCTTAACGATCATCTGAGAAAGCAGTGTGCGTTATCTCACTGTATTTGTAACACAAGAGAATACATCAACATATTTCTAAATATGCGATTTGTTGTACATCGCGATTTCAAAATAAAAGTTTAAACCCTCGCTCTGAGTTTACATGTGGCCGAAGTGTATTCTCACACATTGTCTCTGAGCGTGATATTGCTCATAATTTTCCAAGTGAATGATGCATCTTTCATTCCTCAGGTCAATTATATATTCATGAAAAAAATCTGTTTGAATAAGGAAAGCGATAACTTTGTCATAGTATGCTTTCAAATGTTCAAGTTGCCACAGTCATTGCATGCTTTGCTTGTGCTGCACCGTTTTGTTTTATTAGTTTATTTATTAGAATTGAAAGATAATAACGATATTCTTTGACAAGTGAGATCTCAGATTTTAGTCCTTCAAAAAAAAACAAAAGAAACATTCCTTTTAGCAGTTTCTGTAGGAACCCTGCTCTGTCGTTCACAGGTGGTTGTGTGGTACTTATATCAGATCGCCGCTGCCGTCGCTCACATCCATAAAGCCGGCGTCCTGCACAGGTAATGAGAGAATCACAGAAACTCTGATTATGAATAAAGCAGCGCAGTCGCTGTGAGTGGTGTGTGTTTGCTTTGAAGGGACATCAAAACGCTGAACATCTTCCTCACCAAGACCAACCTGATCAAGCTGGGCGACTATGGTTTGGCCAAGAAGCTGGACTCCGAGTATTCAATGGCTGAAACTGTAAGTGTGACACAGTCATGCAGGTTTATCAGTATCTGCGCTCATATCATCATAATGTTTGAGGATGAAGTCTGTGTGAAGGATAATATCATCATCGCTCATAATCACTAAATAAACCCAGGATGAAGCACAGACTCTTGATCACCCTGAACAGCTCTTATTTTATTATAATGACCATCATCGGCCTGCTTATTACACTTATTTATCAAGTAAATAATCAAATGGACATGAAATATTGCTTGCAGTTGTTAAAGTTTCCCAAACGGGTTAAAAAGCTAAAATTCTCATAAAGACATTACAATTTTAAATATAAAAATAAATACAAATATTATTTTTCATTACATTGTATATATTTTATTTTAGTTAATTAATTGATTTATTTGTTGGGGCTTCCCATACTGGGATTAAAAAGCTAAAAATGATTCATAAAAATATTAAAATTGCACATAAAAATGATTTACAATATGCATTTATTTGTTTGTTTAGAGCACCCCAAACTGGGATTAAAAAGCAAAAATAAATCAAATCATAGAAATATTACATTTTTAAATATGAAAATGAATTAAAACATGTTTATGTTTGTTTGGGCTTCTCAGACTGGTGTTAAAAAGAATTGTGTGATACATGCAGGCATTTTTACTTTAGAGGATGTTCTTGTAATTCCTGTTATTCTCAAAGGTATATTAATTTAATTATATTATAATTTTTTATTTTATTTAATTTATTTAGCGTTGCTGCATTGTGTACTGTATATACTTGTGTATAAATCTCCATTATGAGTATTTTGTTGGATTGTCTTTATTGCAGTCACATATATATGAACTTCTCCCTCGCTTGACTTGGACTGTCAGTCATTGGTCATGTGCCTCTCGTGAGCTGATGTGTTTTGTTCTGCAGTGTGTCGGTACGCCGTACTACATGTCTCCTGAGCTGTGTCAGGGGGTGAAGTACAACTTTAAATCAGACATCTGGGCCATGGGCTGTGTCTTATTTGAGATGCTGACCCTCACCAGGACCTTTGATGCCACCGTAAGCGTCTCTTCATCTCAAACATTCACAAACACTCGTTCATTAGACCGAGATCTGCTCAGTGGTGTGATGATGATGATGATGATGATGATGGTGTGCTTCCCAGAATCCTCTGAACCTGTGTGTGAAGATCGTCCAGGGTAACTGGACCATGGAGATCAACTCGGACGTTTATACGCCTGACCTCATCAAGATGGTGTACGAGTGTTTAGATCAGGTAATGCTGTGTTACGGCTCACTGTGCCTGTCAATCATATCTGTATTCACATCATAATGACGCTGGTGTGTGTCGATGATCAAGGACCCTGAGAAAAGGCCGACGGCGGAGCAGATTCTAGAGCAGCCCGTCATCTCTCGTGTGAGAGCGTGAGTGAACCCTCCAATCAAAAGACAAAAAACAAGACCATTCCTGTGTTTAGGACCATTCAGATTTTTTTTTTTTTTTTTTCTTTAATTACACTTTGTATTATTTTTTATTTATTTATTTTTTATTCTTTATTTTTAATGTATTTAATGCTGCAGTCCGTAACTTTTTTTTGTTTGAAATAATCCAAAATCAATATTGATTTTGGATTATTGGATTATTCCAAGACGTAGGCAAGAATTTGTGATGCCCAAGTACAGCATCCACACCGGTGCAGTGACTGACCTCCACACATACTTCTCAAAACATTAGATTTATGCCGGAGCACAAACCACGTAATGAAGATAATTGCACAAATAACTGCAATTGCAGGTTTCACACAGAGATGGAGACAAAGAGGCCAAATATACGGACTGCAGCTTTAAATTTTTTCTTTATTTTAATTGTATTCATTTCTTTGTTATTTTTATTTCTTTAATAATTTTATTTTATTATTTGTTTATATTATTTATATACTATAACTGTTTTAATTTAATCTTATTTAATTTGTTTGTTGTATGCATTTTAGTTTTATTTCAATTGTATTTATTTAATTATTTCTTTACATTATATTTTGTATTTATTATATGAATTTTATTATTTGTTTAGATGAATTTAATTATTAAATTAATTTATTGACTTATTTACCTATTTATTTACTTATTTAAATTTTAATTGTATTTTATTTTATAAAAGTTTCTTTATTTTTTATTTTGGTGCCTACCGTTCCGCTTGAGTTTGGCCGCAGTGATGATGTTGTAGTGACTGTCGATCATGTGTGTGTGTGTTTAGAGAGCTGGAGGAGAGGGTGGCGGCGCTTAATTCAGCCATCAAGAAACCCAAGTAGGTGTCCTGTGTTTCCCAGCAGAGCGTCAGTGTTTGTGGAGTTGCTGTCTGCTGTTAATGTTTTAATGGCTAATGGTTTGGTGGTTTGAGGTTGACCACGGTGACGGAGACGGCGGTGGCGGTGGTGACGACGCGCTCCAGGGAGGTGTATTTCTGGGGCGGAGGGAAGTTCACTCCTCAGAAGCTGGACATGTTTAAGGGCGGCAGCATCGCTCAGCATGTCTGCGCCGGAGAAACACACTTCGCTGTGGTGACCGTCGAGAAGGAGCTGTACACCTGGGCCGTAAGTGCGCTCCACACTCAGATCTGTTGTGATGATCAGAAAGAGAACATGACAGCTGAAAATGCATTGAATCCGTGTGCTCCAGTTTGAGCCTAGTCTTTTTTTCTGTTCTTTTTCTTTTTTTTACCAAGCTGCTTATTAGTAGGTGAACATTTTCTGTGAGACAAGGTTATTATAGTAAATTAAACTAAAAAAAGTTACTTGAAAAAAAAAACTTTAACTGAAATAAAATGAAAAGCTAGCTGCCATTTCTTATTTAAATTTAGTTCAAACTTTATATACTAAAATAAGCCAAACTGAAATGTAGTAGGAATAATAACAATATAGCTATATTTAAAGATATTTTGTTTCTTTAAGTTATTCATATCTTTATTTGAATAATTATTTTTATTTAGTTATTTTTATTTTATAAATTTTTATATTCATTTTATTATTTGTTTATATTGTTTGTATTTATTTATTATAATTATTTATTTTTTGGTTTAATATTATCTTATTTTGTTTTATGCATTTAAATTTTATTGCAGTAATTTCCGTTGTACTCATCTATTTATTAACATTTTTTTAATCTAATTTATTTCCTTACATTTCTTTATTTTTTTGTTTATTATTAGTTTATATAAATTGTTTCTGCAGAGTGTTCAGGGAGGAGCGAAGATGGTGGGTCAGCTGGGTCACGGCGACCAGGCCTCGTACCGACAGCCGCGCAGAGTGGAGCGTCTGCAGGGCAAAGCCATCCGACAGGTGTCCTGCGGCGCCGACTTCACCGCCTGCGTCACCGGTGAGCGGACCACACGCTCTCTATAACCCCAGACCGCCTCAGAGCTGCTGCAGAAATAACCTTTAATCATCAGGAAAATAACTTCCATTCAACGTTGCATTAAATTGATCAAAAGTGACATTTATAATGTTACAGTAGATTTCTATTTCAAATAAATGCTGTTCTTTTGAACTTTCTATTCGTCTGTGAATCCTGAAAAATGAAATGTATCACGGTTTCCACAAAAATATTCAGCAGCAACTCGAGCATCAATAATAACTTTTAATAACTGTGCACCAAATCAGCAAAATGTATCAAATAAAAAAAGAAAATAATTTATAATAGAAAAGTTATTTTAAATTGTAATTATTTCACAATATTACTGTTTTACTGTATTGTTTGCTTAAACCAATGCAGCCTTGGTGAGTGTATGAGCCATATATTTATTTATTTACTTATGTATTTATCTGAATATCTGAAAATTGAATTAAATCTGCATTGTTAATATTTTCCATTTAACAAATATTTAGGCTGATTTATACTTCTTTCAAAAATATTTACCCACTAGGGATAGGCATTTAAATTAAAATAGGCATTGTATTTGAATATTCAAATATTAATGTATTTAAACGAGGTTTAACAAGAAAGACGGCTTCATTTAGTTTATTTGACGTTAAATGCATCATATAAATCACAGTAGGCCTATGAATCATGATAAAATTAAAGACTTTCCAGTCTGTAGTGACCCCCTATCTCTTTAAGAACCGCTGGTCTACACAGAAGAAAGCTCTGTCTAGATTCTATGAGTTGTGTCAAGCTATTCATTAGTCTGTTTGTTTGACAAAAAAAAGATAACGTAGTTGCAAAAAATGCATTAAGAATCCGTACAACTGCAGCAGCGGAGGACTATTACTCTGTTATGACCAAAAACACCGTCTTTATACTCCTTTTAACTACAGTTGTGGATATCTCATAACTCCCTCAACACAAGCGCTTCTCGACGCTGCTGTGTGCCATCTATCGATGTTGCAGATTGTTGTTATTTTGTCTCGTCCTTTTCTTTTTTTTGGCTGGCCCAGACCAGTGTGTACTCTTCCTCGGGCCGGATTGGGCCTGCTAGTGTATCATTAATATCTAAATATCATCAAGTCAAATGACCAGTGGAGGATCTGTGTGTTTGTGACGTGTGTTCCTCCGGCAGACGAGGATCAGATGTACATGTTCGGCTCTGATTACTACGGCTGTGTGGGTGTGGAGAACGAGATGGGCATGGAGGTGCTGGAGCCGGTTCTGCTGGAGTTCTTCCAGGAGCGTCCGGTGAGACGGGTGTCCTGCGGGGACAATCACGTGGTGGCGCTGACCCGCGCCGGGGACATCTACTCCTGGGGCTGCGGAGAGCACGGTGAGCACGGTCACATGACCGCAGGCACTTCCTGTCACAGCGCTGAGTCTGCTGATGACACTAGTCATGCTTCCATCCAAAGATTCAGATTTAACTTGTGTGCAAAACTGGAATAGCGCATGAAACATCAAAGAGAACAAAAACATCGCTTCCTGATAAACTGGCACTATATCATATCACTAAGAAAAGTAGGAGAAGCCACTTAATATAATACTTTTCAAATATGATGAATTACTTGCACCAGGGCAGACGAAACAATGCTGTCATTGCTTTCGGAGGTGGGTGCTTCTGTTTGGGAACGCAGTCGTGTGAGACAGCTCTGGGAGGCAGTTATACAGAAATACTTTGAGATCGGTCCGCTGGTTAGTCAAGTTATCCCGTCCCATCGTGCAAAGACACATGACTTTTTTTGATGTGCATGGTGGAATTTATTTGGTAAATGTGTTTCCATCGTCGTTTATGCACATTTTGTTTCTTATCGGATAAAAAGTTTATCCTACTCAATTGTGCACTTAAGTTTTTTTATGCACATTTTTAGAATTTATGCGCATCTTTGTGTTTCCATCCAGCATTTTTTTATGCGATATTCGAAAATGCACATAAAATATGGATAGAAACATAGCTACTGATGCCACTTTTCTTGCGCAGGTCGACTCGGGCTGGACTGTGAGGACGATTTCTCCTCTCCGATGCAGGTGAGAGACACTTCATTCTTCATACTCCTATTTTCAACGTGTCTTAGGGAATGAAATACCTGAGGAAAGTTTGCTTTTGTAGTTTATTTTCTGTGTGCTACACTGTGACACTACTCCATCTTAAACTATTTAAACTGCATTTTACTCACTCTGTTCTAATTATTCTGCATGCAGCTTTGATGAGCTGGTAACACTACAGTTAGGTTAGTCAGTGCCTTAACCAGCAGTAAAACTGAGCAGTACAGTTATCACAGTACATTACTTAATAACAATACAGCGGTTCATTGTTAGTTCCTGTCAGCTCAAGTCCTTTAAACAATATTAACAGATACAACTTTTGATTTTAATCATTTATTAGTAAATGTTGAAATTAACATTAAGATTAATAAATGCTTCAGTATTTTTCATTGTAAGTTAACTAATGTTAACAACTGGAGTTTGTCACTGGCAGGACCATTACAAATATACTAGTTTAGAAAGAAAAAAAACATAATAAATGGTAAAATTATTAAAAAGAAATGACTAATTGCAGCATAAAAATTCTGGAATAATTAATAAAAAAATGTTAATGTTTTTTTTTTTTTAATAAGTCTCTTCTGTTCTCCAAGACTGCATTTATTTGATCAGAATTACAGTAAAAACAGTAATAATGTGAAATATTATTTCAATTTAAAATAACTGTTTTCTATTTTTAGATATTTTATATTTTATGCAGATTTAATTCTCAGTTATTGTCGATTATTATTGATGCTTATTTAATAATCATAATGTTGAAAACAGTTGTGCTGCACAATATTTTTGTGGAAACTGTGATGCATTTTATTTTTCAGGATTCACAGATGAATAGAAAGCATTTATTTGAAATATAAACCTTTTGTAACATTAGAAGTATCTTTACTGTCACTTTTGATCAGTTTATTGCGCTCTTGCTGAATAAAAGTATCGTTTTTATTTATTTAGTTTTGTTTTTTAAATCTTACTGACCCCAAACTTTTGAATGTATGATGGTTTCCACAGAAATATTGTGCAGCACAACTGTGTTCAACATTGATAATAATCAGAAATGTTTGTTGAGCAGTAAATCAGTATATTATTATGATTTCTGAAGATCATGTGACACTGAAGACTGCAGTAATGATGCTGGAAATACAGCTGCAGATCACAGAAATACATTACAGTTTAACACATATTCTATACTATACTTTACTATAATAATATTTCACTGTTTTTACTGTATTTTTATCAAATAAATGCAGCCTTGGTGAGCAGAAGAGTCTTCTTTCCAAAACATTTTTAAAAATCTTAGTAGCATGACTGGTATTGTGCATATATTTTAACTTTAAACTCAAAATAAGATAAGATAAACTTTCTTGGTGCGCTGAATTCAAAAAGTCCAAGGAAACATCATGCATGTGCTTGAAAAAAAACTTTTTTCCTACCAGATGACAAGCTGCTTGACAATTGCTGCTTTTTGCAGTGCAAATTTAGTTTGTGATGAAAAGAACAGTACGTTTTCGTCAGTTATTTTACCTACGGATCAATGCATTTCTTGCAGATTTCGAAATCGGAAGAAGTAGCACTTTAAGATTACATTTGTTTGAATACATTACTGAGAGAGTGATTGCTTGTGTTGTAGTAAATCATGCTTTCAGCTAATAATATTCAGAAGGAACAAATAAATTCCTTGAACTATTTCCGCTCATGTCCACTGCAGTCATCTTACTAGCCTTCACATTTTTTCTGATTTGAGTGATCCTTCTCTATCAAGCTAGCTAAATATGTTTATCATGTGAATTATTGCTGTTATATGCAGTTATATAACGGGTCATTGGTATGAATTGTACTCGTGGTGGAGCGCTCTCGGAGCGAGTGAAAACCACAACGCTCCGACATTTAAAAAATCCGCTCCTCGCTCCAGTCAAAATCATATTGTTCTCAAATATGTGCTCTCAGAATCCTACTGGATCAGAGAGCCGTCTGATAGATTTTACCATCAGCTCCTGAACAGCACAGATCATTGAGCAGTAGTGTGTGTGTGTGTGTGTGTGTGTGTGTGTGTGTGTGTGTGTGTCATTCTCATCTGCAGGTGGAGGTTCCTAAGAGTGCCGTCATTGACTCGGTGTACTGCGGCAGTGACTGCACCTTCTTCCTCACCGAGTTTGGAAAGGTTTTAGCCTGCGGGAGCAACGACCTCAACAAGCTGGGTCTGAATCAAGGCATCACTGGAATCAAAAACCACCCGGGGGAAGTATGTACTACGACAAGCATACTCATGAACTCATGTGCCGCAGTATTTAGCAGCTCCCGTCCCAACCCTAGTGACCTAGTAAGATTGTACTGTCAGTTTGGGCTGTCGAGCGATTACACGGTTTAATCAAGCCAATTACATGATGTGCCGATTCATTAGTCTAATTAATCACACATTAATTACTCCCCCCAAAAGATCTCATTGTGTGAGATGAGAAAAACAGTGAATAGAAATTACAGAAAAGTAGCTTTTTAGAATGAAATATTTTGATTCACCCATCAAATGGGTATTATTTTTTTTATTAATACTGAAATATGAAATGATTTTTTTTTTTATGAAACTAAAAATGCTAGTCACTGTCTTAATGAGTGAGTCATTGAATCATTCACTCAACCGATTCACTCAAACGGCTGATTCATTCAGAGACGAAGCAAGTGGCTGTCTTTATGGATAAGTCACTGAATCATTGACTCTCTCGATTTGTTCAAAACCATGGATTCATTCAGTAAGGAATCACCGCCGTGTTGATCAGAGACACTCAACAGTTCTGCTGTGGCTTTGATTGGAATCATTTTCGTTTGTGAAATTAAGCAAAACAGACCATATTGACTAGGGCTGCGATGGATTCTGAGATCTTCCGAATGCATGGCGATTCTCTCGAATCAATTCTGAGCTTATAGTTTATCAGCAGATGGCTCTACTCTAGTTTTTATCCACACACTCAAATCCTGATGAAGAAGAGCGCTTGTGTGTTCGGCTGAGTCTGTCATTTCACCTCGGCTCAGAATGTTTTTATGACATGAGATTAATGTAAACACAGGCCACTGAACATCCTTGTAATTCACTTCAACCTTTTCGAATCTTATGAATGTTTATTTTTGGTTTGTGTGTGTGTAAGGAGCAGAGTACAGCTGTTTCTGAAGCATGCAGCACCATCTGCTGTTCAGAACTAACCTCAGAATCCACTCCAGAAAGAATCGCCATGCATTCAGAAAATCTCAGAATTGATGCTGAATCATTTTGTGATTCGCGATGCTTTGATTTATTTTCCCAGCCCTAATATTGAAAATGCCGCGTCTTAAATGTACACAATATTAACTTCATGTTTATTGAACTGTTGTACAAATCAATCACATTTGCAATTGTGCTGATATTGGGGAAAACAGCACTGTTGCTGAAACATATGATATTGCTGCATAAATATAATAGGGCCCTCTTATCTTAAACTTTAGGGTCCTATCACTGTGTTAAATGGACAGCCGTACTGTCATTACACTAACTGATGTTGTGCAGGGTTATCAGGGGATCCCATACACCACCACCCTCACACTGGTCAAGCAGCTCTCACGCTTCAAGATCCAGTTCATCTCTCCGGGGAAGACGCACACCGCCGCTATAGACGGTGCGTTTCATCTCGCCTCACGCTGTTGCGTTTACTGCTGATGTTCTGATGATTGAGGCTCATGGTGTGTGAATGATTGTGCAGCGCGTGGCCGTCTGATGACCTTTGGCTGTAATAAGTTCGGGCAGCTGGGAGTGAAGGACTTCAAGAAGCACCAGGGTGTTCAGATCCTCATGGGGGCCTTCGGAGGGAAGGTCATCACCAAGGTGTCTTGTGGAGACGGTTTCACGATCGCCGCCACCGAGGGTGAGTGCAGGAGCTCAAACACACGCTTGTGCACGAGTTTGTGTTTCTCAGGAGCTTAAAACCTCTTGATTTCAAGGCTTCTGTTGAAAATCAGTTTTGTAGATTATCCCTGCATACAAATTTCTTTATGATCTAAATGTATGAGTTGTAGCAGACAGATAAGGGGAAGCATCATCCCCAGAGTGTTATTTTAGTAGTATGTACTATTATAGTTTTTATAATTGTTTTGCATTAGCTTTTATTTGTGTATTTTCAGTTTTCATGCTAATCTTTTAGTAATTTTGTTATGTGCTTTGCAGTGTGACACACTAAACTCCATCGATTTTAAACTGCATTTTACTCACTCTTTTATAATTATTATACATGCAGATTTGATGAGCATTAGTTAATGCATTAACTAACAATGAACAATACATTTGTTACAGTATTTATTCATCTTTGTTAATTTTAGCAATAGATGTCAGCTCACGTTTATCTTTTGGTTTTAATAATGTATTGTTAAATGTTAAAATTAATATTTACTAACATTAATAAATGCTTTAGAAGCATTTTTCATTGTTAGTTGATGTTAATGAGGCTATCAGCACCAACTTGAATTAGCTTTTTTTTTTTTTTTTTTTTCAGTTTTCACTTCATTTTTTGGAAAATAGTCAAAAGTAGCGTTACACTTTATTTTAGTGTCCTTGTTACAGTGTAATTATACATTTAAGTACTGAGTAATATCAATTAACTACATACTATATGGTTAGTAGTATGTATTAGGGTTACTTGCATGTAATTATGCATAATTAATTGTTATTATAATAGTAAGTTCATGTAACATTTGTAACAAGGACACCTTAAAATATAGTGCTACCAAAATGTTTTATTAGATTAGTTTTTTTAAATGTTACCGTTTAGGTTTAAATTGCTTTTATGTCAGCTGTAGTTTTTATTTATTTCCAGTCGGTTCAAGTTCAAGTTTATTTGTGTAGCGCTTTTTACGACACAAATTGTTGCAAAGCAGCTCTACAGGAAATTTAGTTTCCACAATATATTTATATATTGCAGAAACTTAATATATTTAACTTATGGCAAAATTTGGTAATTCTGTATGTTGTCTGAGCGTTGGCATCCTCTGAGGGGTTGGCATCATCTTTTCTCAGGTGTTCGGTCATCTCAGATCATTTAAGGGTTGGATCCAGACTGAAGCTTCTGTCATTCCTAGTTACCACGGGATGTTAATCAACAGAGAAACAAATAGAGACATGATTAGCGTAGCTGCTGTTCCATCTAAGCAAAAATGATTTGTTCAACCCAAGCTAAAGAATAATAATAATGTACATTTGATCAGATATAACTGCAGTACAAGATTATAAGATGCATTATGTGAATGCTTGGCTAAAGAGATGTGTCTTTAATCTAGATTTAAACAGAGAGAGTGTGTCTGAACCCCGAATGTTATCAGGAAGGCTATTCCAGAGTTTGGGAGCCAAATGTGAAAAAGCTCTACCTCCTTTAGTGGACTTTGCTATCCTAGGTACTACCAAAAGTCCAGAGTTTTGTGACCTTAGGGAGCGGGTTGGATTGTAGCGTGGTAGAAGACAAGTTAGGTACGCAGGAGCTAAACCATTTAGGGCCTTATAGGCAAGTAATAATATTTAGTAAATGATACGGAAGTGAATAGGTAGCCAGTGCAGAGACTGTAAAATTGGGGTAATATGATCATATTTTCTTGACCTGGTAAGAACTCTAGCCGCTGTATTTTGGACTATCTGTAGCTTGTTTATTGAAGATGCAGGACAACCAGCTAGCAGTGCATTACAATAGTCTAGTCTAGAGGTCATGAATGCATGAACTAGCTTTTCTGCATCAGAAACAGGGAGCATGTTTCGAAGGTTGGCAATGTTTCTAAGATGGAAGAATGCTGTTTTTGTAACATGGGAAATATGATTTTCAAAGGACAAGTTGCTGTCTAATATAACACCAAGGTTTTTGACTTTAGAGGACGTAACAGTGCATCCATCTAGTTGCAAATTGTAATCCAAGATATTCTGTGTACTGTTTTTTGGTCCAATAAGTAATATCTCTGTCTTATCTGAATTTAGTAGGAGGAAATTAATAGTCATCCAATCTTTTACATTTTACACAATCTAGTAGTTTAGATAGTTTAGAAGTTTCATCTGGTCTTGTTGAGATATATAGTTGAGTATCATCAGCATAACAATGAAAACTAATCCCGTATTTTCTAATAATATTACCAAGAGGCAACATGTATATTGAAAATAGCAGAGGACCTAGGACAGATCCTTGTGGTACTCCATACTTTACTGGTGATAACTGAGATGACTCCCCATTTAAATTAACAAAGTGGTAGCGATCGGACAGGTATGATCTAAACCATCTTAAAGCCTGCCCTTGAATACCAGTATAGTTTTGTAATCGATAAGTAAATCGTCGGTAACTTAAGCACTTGTCAGTTAGCTGCCAAAGCAACATTTCTCAATGTTTATTTAGTTTCAGTTTTTCATCTAATATTTATATATTATTATTTAATGTTTTATTTCAATTTTAAAACATTTTGTTTTATAAGTTTTAGTTTCAGTTAACAATAATAATCCTAGATCCAATCAAATTTAAGTTTTCGTTTGTGTCACGTGTTCATCACCACATCATTCCCAGACATACATTAGTCTTATTTCACCATTGCCATCATTTATATTTCTAAGTATTTAAATATATGAATATGAATGGCTGGCTGCAGTGCTTGTGATGTGTTTTCCTCAGATAATCAGATATTCGCGTGGGGGAACGCAGGGAACGGGCGTCTGGGGATGCCCGCTGATAAAGGCTTCGGCTCCGAGGTCTGTCCTGCTCTTCCTCGGCCCATCTTCGGCTCGCTGCACCACGTGCCTGATCTGTCCTGCCGGGGCTGGCACACCATCCTCATCATGGGTCAGTAGCGCACCACAAGTGTGCTGATTTTCAACCAGCTTTGTACTGTTCTGTCAGTAGTACTTGTAAATGAACGATGTGAATCTCTGTTTCCGGCATGTTAATTCGACTGTTAAAGTCCACCAGATATTACAAAATACACCGTTTTGTGTCATCCGGTGGGTTTTTGACAGCTGCAGGGCTTGTTTCAAAACTACAGATTGAACTTCCACTTTTTTGTATCCCAGTCGGATCGAGCCCAGTGCATTATGGGTGTTGAAGTTTCTCTATTTTTGTGGCGAAGCGAATCATCACTGCTCTTTCTCTCTGTTTTGTGTTGTCCTGTAGCTCATTTCTACTTTTATTAAAGTCCATCTTGCCAGCAGTTCATTATTTATTAAAATGAGCATGTAAATATTTGTAGTTTAAATATGTTTACGTTTATTCACAGAAAAAGTCCTGAACTCCAAAACGATCCGTTCAAACAGCAGCGGACTGTCTATTGCAAGTGGTAAGATCAAATCTTTGTTGTTTTTCATTTATTCATGTGTAAGAGCCAGTGTTATTTTAGTATAATTGAGATACTGTTGTAGTTTTTATTATTTTAAGCAAGTTATATATATACACCTCACAATTCACTGAAACAAACGTGTGTGTGTGTGTGATGGTGTGTTAATGCCGCGCAGGTCAGTGCTCCACGTCCTGCGTGGATTTGGAGACGGTCTCAGCCACAGACTCTGAGCTGCGTGAGGGGATGCTGGGAGGAACCGTGGAGGCCGATATGGACGGCAGAGGTCTGGAGACGCCCATCTTCTCCATGGACAGCAAGACCAACGAGAGCTCCTGCCCCTCATGGCTGCAGAAGGTGAACGCAGATTTAACACCCATCATCCTTCTGAGGCTCTTAAAGAGATCCTTGTTCATCCTTACAAAAAATAAGATCTGAAGTCAGAGCAGAAAGTCTTCAGTGCTCAATAGCTGCTATTGCAGTCATGTCAGGCGCAAACTGTAAATCCTGACCGTAGTCTTTAAAGCTAGAAGAGGGTTTGCGCTGGTGCAAGATGTTAGTAAATCTGGCTCATCAATGTCATTTTGTATCTCCAGAAAATGTATCCTGATTTAAGAATTTTTAGATATTTGTACCAGAAAACAAGATGAAAATACTTAAGAACATCAGTTTTTTTCAGAGAACATATGACGTGTTGTGTTTCCTTCAATTTTTTACTTAACCCTCTGGGCCTCTTCATTTTTGGGTCATACTCAGTACTTCATGGTCAAAAAACATTTTCCCAGGAAAATCAGTCTAATAAATTATCGCTCAATAATGTTTTTTTATTATTTTAAAGACTTTTAAGGGGATTTTATGATACTATACCATTGCATTTTATTTGCATTTATTGTATTTTCCATTTATTTCCTATATCGACGAAGGTACCAAGCGTTGCTTTTTATTTTTGACCCTTTTGGATTTTAACATATCCAAATGATGTCCATGATTTTTTTTAGGGCTGGTCCAAATACCATTTTTTGAGCTTCGAAGCTTCGGTAGTAATCAACACCGAATATCCGAAGCTTCGGAGGGAGGGGGCTGAACATATTCTTCTCTCTAATAAAGGCAGGAATCTCTGTGTGTCTGTCGAGAACCGTTCATGCAGTCGACTTCACGTGTGGCGATTGTGTTGCTGCGGACCCAAGGGAGTGCAATGTCGCATTTTGGTGCAATATGGACACACGACACATTCAGAATTAATAAACTACAGAACAGGGCTTATATGCTGCAAGAATGAACAATACACCAGTAGTGATACAAAACACACAGGTCTTTTAAGAGCAATGCTTTTAATAAAGCAGCCTAACATTTTTCTAACAAACAAATCACTGCCAAATCAGAAATTAGCAGTACGGTAATTACTGACACCGTAAAGGGTAGGCTATTTAAATAAAAGAAGAACGAAAAATAAATGAACGTTGAAAATAACAGGGTTTCCACGGGGTCTTAAATTGTACAAGAAAGTCTTAATTATGCTTTTAAGAGGTCTTAAATGTGGAGACGAGAATTGCGATATGGCTGAATGTGACGATTAAACTTCAAAAGGCTATGATTTCATTAAATAAACATGAGCGTTGCAAGTTCAGAGTCCGGTGCTGAGCTGCTTTGTGTTCTGTCTTTACCGGGAAAACCGTTCTATTTCTGCCAAAAGTGACACCTGCTGGCAGAGAATGAATCCGTTAACAGGTTAGACTAGTGCGTGTACGAGTTTCACTGCACGATTCAGTCTATTAAAATACATTTAGAATGATCACATAATTTAAGATATGGGGGCAGAGCCTGTATTTATATCATTTCATATAGTTAATATCACACGAAGAGTGCCGTTCTTTACTCCAAAAGTCAGCATGATTACAAATGTGAGTTTGTGCAACAGTTCAATAAACAAGAAGTTAATATTAAGAGACTTATGTTTTAGATTTTTTTCCTGCTTTTGCTCTGTTTCTACAACTAAAATAATTCCAAACACAGCCACAGCACTGTTGTGCGTCTCTGAGCAACATGACGGTGGTGTTTTGTTCCTGAATGAATCAACTTTAAATGATTCGGTTCAGTCGCAATGACTCACTTATTAACAGGGACTTGCTACCACCTGCTGGTGGTTTTAATTTCATATTTCAAAAGATGATGCACACGTTTAGAAAAAATGGCTTAAAGGTAAAAATGCCCATAAAACTTGTTGGAAAAGATTAATTTCTATCACTGCTGTGAACTGACCACACAGAATATGAAGAATATAAAAAAAAATCATGAGTCAGCTGTCCGTGGTCATCTTTACGATACCAACACAATAACACACTCAGCAGAATATCGCCGATTTATCGTTATTGATAAAATCCCAGAAAATATCAAGATATATTTTTGTCAATTCCGCACACCCCTAATTCATGTTATTTCATTTATATAATGTATTGATAATAATTGTTAAAATCAATATAATTAATACTTTTGACTTATCCATTTTCTTAAAAATGGTTTAAAGGCTGAAATGGTAACGTTTATCATTTTATAAAACTTTTTGTTTTTGTGACAATGTGTATCTGAATTGTAAATTATGCTTTTGACAGTCGTTTTGCAGTTAAATATGGTACTACTGCAGCTCATATGGTATTAATGTTATTTGTGCAGGTCTTAAAAAGTCTTAAATTTGAGCTTAAAAATCCTGCAGAAACCCTGAAATAAATGAAAGTTCAAAGAACTGTAATAAATAAAGAACACGGTAGCATACTTTCAATAACAGCAACACATTTTAATTAATGAACAGTTTAAATCAAATCAAATGTTTATGACTGCCGTATTTTCCAAGCAAATTAAGTGCATGTTTTTATCATGTGTAAAATTACTGATTAGCATGGTGGATAACAGGAGCTCGTTTGTTTTTTACATCAACAATATACTATAGGTGTACTACTCGCAGTGATTTTTCAAACTTGATGTGCTGTTGTGGTAATGTTAACTGTTAGGCCAGCTTCAAATCGCATATTTGGCACACTGCCTTTGTCTTGTCCTCACTCAATTTAAAGTGCTCCCACACAGCTGAGGTCTTCGGCATTTTTGTCTTCTCTTCCAGATGAACTGAATCATGACGTTCACTCATGGGCGATTCACATTCAAGCGAGAATGAAACCCGTTTCGCAGGGGATGCCAGGTGTTCGAAAAATAAAGAAGATTTGCATCTCAAAATTGAAAATCGAACATAATTATATAAACATAATAGAGCATATTCTGTGCAATGAAGCCGCCACAATTGTCTCTAGTGCACACACTAAGCTTGGGTTTTCCAAAATGTGCCCAGATCTCGGATTTAAAAATAGTGGGTGCATTTTTTTTTTTATACTGGTGTGACTAGTGTGCGTGCAAATTATGTCAGTAGGCTATAATCGATTATGGTCTATTACTGCATTGATGCAGAATCATCTATGGAACGATTAATTTCAACACCCCTAGCTCTTTCTCAATGCAATTCAAGTTTATTTGTTTAGCGCTTTTCATGATACAAATCGTTGCAAAGCAGCTTTACAGAAAATTTAAAGTTCCTACATTATATTTAGGAGTAGGTTATTACTGGTGAATATGACAGAAATGTACAGTGAAAATCATGCAGTTAGTTACGAATGACACATAATCAAACAGATGGTGAACACTGTTAACTGTAATGATTATATGTTGCGATTAAACTTTGTGATTAAGCAACATTTGGTAGTTTTATATGTTGTTCCAGGGTTAGCATCATCTGAGGTCTTCTGGGGGGTTGGCATCATCTCTTCTCAGTGTTCGATCATCTCTGGTCTTCCTAAGGCCTGGATCCAGAGTGAGGCTTGTGTAATTCCTAGTTACCTCGGGATGCAAGCCCCGTGGCAGAAACAGAGAAGCAGATAGAGACTAAATTAGCGTAGCTGCTGTTCCAACCAAGCAAAGAATGATAATGTGCATTTGATCAGGTATAGCTGAAGTACAAGTTTATGAGATATATTTTATGTAAATGCTTTCTGTGACTGCAGGAGCTGCTGAATGCCGAGTTCATCCCGATGCCGAACGATTCCCAGGACTCCATCGACCCGCTGACGAAGCCCTACACCGAGAGCGCCACACTGCCGTACGAGGAGCTGGACCAGCTCAAAGCTGCTGCCGCCGCCGGAAAGAGCCTTATGGTACGCAGACTGCATTCTAGCCCTAACGGGGGCGGGGTTTCCTCATGAGTGGGCGGGGCCTCCCTCCTGACCCGTGTGTTGTGTTTGTTTTGCAGCCGGCTGCATGCGTGGATTACGAGCGGATGAACGGCGTGGAGACGGGACGCTCCGAGCAGAGCTGCTGTGGTGCGAGCATCGAGCTGGCAAACGTACGCTTCACACGTCTGACACACAGCTGAACACTACACTGCTTTAGCACAGGTCTCAGGGCTTTCTAAATCCCTGGTATCCCTTCGGGCAGGTACTCCTCAGATTTTGGTAGCCCGAAAATTTATTTAACTAGCCCAAAAACAATAAAGACCATAAATGTCAATCAAAAACATTTTTAATACACAAATATCAACGAATATCAAGGAAAGAGTTTTATTTGACAAGGTATTTGCAGAATTCTTAAAAATCTATTTAAGGCAATTTGAAAAATTATTTCTTATACCATTTAACGTATTTAAAACTGTCTAAGGCCTTAAAAACTCTTCAGTTTAGTTGTATCAAATGTAAGGACCCGTGGGAGCAATGTTCCCTCTAATCTTTTCTCTTTCTGAGCAAAACTTCTCTCTATTGGGGGACACTTCGGTCACCTGAGCAAAAGCATTCTTTACCCCAGACCTGTACAGCATGCACACAAGGAAGTAACTTTGAACTTTAATGAGCTATTTATATTGGATTTGACCCTTGATGTAAATAAATGATGTATATTTTTTGTTACCTGAGAAAACATGTTTACTGAACAATACACTGCAGTTCAACAGTTTGGATCAAAAAAGTTTTTAAAGAAGTTTCTTATGCTCATCAAAGCTGTATCTAGTTGATAAAAATACTGAATATTATTTCACAATATAATATTGTGAAATATTATTGCAATTTAAAATAAATGTTTTCTATTTTAATATACTTTAAAATGTAATGAATTCCTGTGAAGCAAAGCAGTATTTTCAGAGTCACATGATCCTTTAGAAATTATTCTAATATACTGATTTCTAATCAATGCTGGAAACAGTTCTACTGCTTTTTTATTTTATTTTATTTTTTATACTGTATTTTTGGGACCAGTGGCATTTAAAAAAAAAAAAGTTAAAAAGAACAGTGTTTAGTGTTTTCTTTCATTTTTAAAGATACTTTAAAAAAGTTTAAAGAAGGTGAAATAAACTTTATTCAGCAAGGATGTGTTAAATGAATACAATAGATACTAAAGACTTAGAAAATATTTCTATTTTGAATAAATGCTGTTCTTTTAAACTTTTTATTAATCAAAGAAAAAAGTAACAGGTTCCAAATAAATATGAAGCAGCAGAACAGTTTCAGCACTGATAATAAATCAGTATATTATAATGATTTCTGAAGGATCATGGGACACTGAAGACTGGAGGAATGATGCTGAAAATACAGCTGCAGATCACAGACATACATTACAGTTTAACGTATAGGTATTAAAATAGGAAACCAATATTAGAAATTACAATAATATTTCACTATATCACTGTTTTTTCTGTATTTTTTAAATCAATACAGCCTCGATGAGCAAGAGACTCAAAGTCAAAAACCTGATAAATAATTGACCTTGTTTTTGAGTCTATAATATAGGCCTAACATAATATATTATCAAAACTATTTAAACTGATAGAATAGAATAGAATAGAATAGAATAGAATAGAAACTGAAGCAAAACTTAAGCTGAGATCTGTAAGTTAAATATAAAAGCGTGAACATATGAATTCTTCTATATCTGTCTAAACATGGTTATGAAGTACAGTTTGTACAATACTCTTGTGTGTAACTGAACATGTTTCAGAGTTTTGTTTCCCATCCTCCGGTATTTCCAGCACTTAATCAAGACACTCTTCTTTAATACATGAGGATGTTTTATTTCAGATGTCATAGTGTTTGTGTTGTCTCTCATGTTGCGTAGTCGACTCATTTGGTGCATATCGTTCTCTTTCTATGAAACCGGCTCTAACTCTGTCGTGACATCAGCTCTAGAGCGGTTTGCCCAAGCATTGCTATTCTTTCCCTTTTACTGCGGCATTCAATCAAGGCTTCCCGACTCATTTTTGTGTGCGCAAGGCACATTATTTCTTCTGCGCGGGCGCGTGCGCTCAGTTTAGAGGAACACTGCGTGGGAGCCCTGTATTTAAGGCCCGTCGGGCAGGACAGTGATACATTCTGGTAGCCCGACTGGAAAACACAGTAGCCCCGGGACGTCGGGCTAGAGATTTTGCGAGCCCTGGGTCTGAAACAAGGTTATTCTCATAAACGAAAATTAAGACGAAAACGATTGACATAGATGCAAACTCTTCACCTTTCAGTGACAGCTCACTTTTTTTGAGATCAAAATAGGTCACCTATGAGATTTGCTTAGATCCAATGAGAAAGTGTGTGTGTGACTTTATTAGAGGGTCAAATAAAGATGGAACAGATGTGTTTTTTAGAGCCGACCGATAGGATTTCTTTAGGGCTGATATTAGGGAGTAAAAAAAGTCCGAATATATCGGCCGATATTCTTTGTGTATATTATAGTACAGCACAGTCTATAGTCAAAAGTCAAAAAGTAGAGCTCGATATATATTTTGCCGATATTATTGGTCGATATGAGCCTGTCACAGATATATCGTATCAGCGAATATGCCGCCAAAGTAAATAAACAACAATGTCCACGTCTTTTACTCTCACAATGAGCTTATCATACTTGTTTGCTACATTAGTAGTGCCCTGTGATTTCAGCGATGAATGGAATCCAGTCATAAAAACTGAATTTACTGTATAATGCAGACTTTTTGATGAATATTCATTCTTGATGAATAAATGAAAAGCAGGTCAGTACACTCAAATGAAATCATGATATAGACTAGTGTCTGTGAATATTAAACTGCAAAAAGACTATTTAAATATGAATCCTCATGTTCTGCGTGTTCATTTGATTACCAGAAAATACACAACACAGAATTTGTGAAAAAATATTATTCATTAATTTTAGATGTTTCCATTTGGAAAAGCTGTGCTTCCTACATAAACCTGCCCCTGATGGATTGGCAGTAGCTTGCTTGCCCTACACAGTTACCTTGTTTATTTTCTTAATTCAAGTTATATAGATTTTGTTCTATTTGTGTTTAAAGTTATTTATGATAAGTGAAGTGAACTTTACTGTTAAGTGCACTGATGTCAGTCTCATTTTGAATAATAACGTTTGTTGTTAAATACGCAGCCTCCATACCCTTAAAAGCAGAATAAGGGTACAACTGAGTATAAAAATATCAAATAAATACTTTTTTAAGGTCACAAATGTTTCAAATGTTTAGATTTCTTATTCATATATATATATAGCCTTACTTCAGTCAACACAACTATAGTTTTAAAATGTTTGTATTAAAAAGCTTGCATTTAAGAATGTGACATTTGGTTTAAAAATGTAAGAGTTATTTTATTTTATTTAAAAAAAAGTTATTTCCCATAGAAGTACTCTTTTCCCATAAGAGAGAGGCAAAATGTAGATGTATTGTTAAATGTTTTTGACTTTTTTTTAAGCACAATATGTGAAAGTCCAGGAGTATGATAGTTTGCCTGACATATTTGAATGTAATGAAGTTGTGTTTTATTTTGCAGCTCAGAGAAACAGTGAACCGACAGGAAGCCCAAATTCAGCTCTTAGAGAAACAGGTGAGCACTACTGGTCTGACATCTGCGCTGAAAACACTGACAACAACCAGCTCATGACATCACTTTAACACATCTCAGAGCACAACAGCAATAGTTTAGACAAATTAAAATCTGCTCAAATTGTCCTCACCCTCAGATCATCTGAGATCAGGATGAGTTTGTTTCTTCATCAGGTTTGTAGAAATGTGTCTCTGCATCAGTGTCTCAGCAATGGATGCTCTGCTCTGTTTGTCTTCTCCAGATGTTAACTGATGGACTGGAGTGGTGTGGATTATTGTGATGTTTTTATCAGCTGTTTGGACTCTCATTCTGACGGCACCCATTCACTGCAGAGCATCCATTGCTGAGACACTGATGCAGAGACACATTTCTACAAACCTGATGAAGAAACACACTCATTCTAATCTCGAATAAAGCTATTTTTCACATTTGACTGAACTATCGCTCAGAGGGTTGATTAGATAACTGGAAGTGTGTCATTAGCAGTTTAATATTCTACAAATCTCGTGCTCAGCTGAATGTGTTTTCCCAAGCTAACTGGACATGATTGGTTTTTATGTAAATGTTTGTCAGTTCAACGATCAGCTGAAGGAGAACGAGAGACTGTGGAGAGCCATTCAGAGCCTCAGAGCAGATGCTGGACTTCAGGACATCAGTCAGAACCACCGCTCTGCCCTTCAGGAGTGAGAGATCGAGCTATTACTGCTTACAGTGAGTGTGTTCAGTGCTAAATCCAGACGGATCGAGGGGGTTTCGCCAAAATCAGTAGTGCCTTGTTTTCATAACCAAAGACTGTACGAGTTTCATGCTGCTAATGTCATGCCAAAGCGCTCCGGATCTTTTAGTGCTGTGTGTACAGACATAAACAGTGAGTGTTTTATCTGGAAACAGCATTGGATAATGTCAGTTCAATCATGAGACAATCCCTCCAGAATGAATGTCAGAAAAGTGTCATAAACAGTTCACTTCAGTCCTCATGGGTTTAAAGGCGTCATATAATGCCATTTTTGTACAAGTTAATATGATTCATTAGGGTCTAAATGAAAAGTTTGTAATATACTTTAATTAAAAATTCTCGTTAGTATTGTAAGAAAACACTAATTTAACCTGGTCAAAAACAGCTCTCTGTTCAGCAGACCATTTCAGTGCATGTGCCTTTAAATGTTAATGAGCTCTGCTCACCCCGCCCCCTCTGCTCTGTGGGGCGTGACACAGCACATGTGGAGTGTTGCCATGACAACAGTCCAGGGTGTCTTTTGGCGCCATGTCCAATTCTTCTGATGTGCTAGCCTATACAAAAGCAAATAAGTGATCAGATAACATAACTTATGTTGTTATATTGCAAAACATAAATGAGAGTATTTATAGTCTTGAATCATATGCATTTGCAGGATATAAACAGTATTGTGTTAGTTACCATTCATCTTCATGCAGTTATAACGGTTACAACATGTATTTTTTATTACTTATTAATCAGTAACAGACACCGTTATAAACCATCTACAAAAGTAAGCTTAATGTACTGTTACCACGTTAGCTTTATCACAGCGTACACAGTTTATAATAACACAATAACATAACGCGCTGTTCATTACAAACGTGGAATTATGAATTATACTGAGAACGTGGTACATAGAAAACATGCCGTAATGAACACTTGATTTAAAGTTAGTGTAAACTTTAGCCACATTCATGGTGAAGCATGCAAGCGATCAGATTAATATAAAGGATAATAAAACGTTACACACACTTCTTCTGGAGGTGGTGCAGCAGGAATACGAATAGCTGGTACCGATCCGTTTTTCAGGAGCTGTTCCTGGCAAAACCAGCTCTAAACTGAGCCTCGTTTATAAAGCAGTCTGGTGAGAAATGATGACAGAATTGAGCTTGATCTGGGGGACTATTCCCTTCGAAAACAAACTCAGCCACTGAACATCAAAACGACTGCGGTGTTCGTTATTACACCCAAGAACAGAAGACCATTCTGCTCCAGCGTATAAACAACGGCGGACTGTGATGACCGCTCGCTCAGGGCGGAGTCTGTGTGGAAACGCTCCTGTCAATCAACACTCGTGGGAGGGGCCTCCGATCTTGTGACGTCACCAGACGAACAGCTCGAGTTGAGACCGGGGAAACATATCGGGAGATTAAAAAGACACTGGATGGATTTTTATCATTATAGGATGGTTGTGTACAGGCCCTGCCAACACACATCTCAGTACAATCAACTTGTAAAAGTGGATATAGCATTATATGACCCCTTTAATGCTTTCATATTTAACATTCAGCACAATATTGTTTCAGATGCTCTTTTATAATGAGGTGAAATTAAGTTGAAAGTGCCTCTATATTAGTTTACTTCAGTGCATCAGTGTTAATGTCATTTGTACAGTGTTTTGTGTGTTATTCTCACAGGTTTGATCTTTCCTATACAAGCAGGTCTAATGCAACTGATGTGTTTCAACCAAAGATCCTTAGAAACACGTTAAAGCTATGAATGTGAAGCCAAAACACAGTTTGTTTGTGTCACGGGACGTTGATGTTCTCTGCATGTGCGGTTTCTTCTGTACGACGTCCACGTGTTGAGTGAAAGTTTTGCAGTAATTTCACATTTATATCAGAGTAAGTTTGTTGTGCACACATCATGTCAAAACTACTGAATTTCTTGTGTTTTTAGCATTCTTGTCTCTTTTATGTATATTGCCAAATATTGGAGAACGACACCAAGTTTATGCAAATCTGTGGAGCGCAGGTCACATGCAGTGTCTCTGAGACTCATTTCTGTCCCTTGGTCAGAGAAAACTGCAGAAACTGCATTCTGCCGCTGACATTTGCATGTTTTTAAAGCAAGTGCAACCAAAGATGTTTTTGTTGTGTGTGTGTGTTTTATTTAGTTTTTATTTTTTCATTTGTCTTTTTCTCCAATTTCTGTACTCTGAAACTGTCATATAATTGAGACTTGCTTTTGAGGTGTTTTATGCTTCGTATCAGACACTGACTGATGCACATTTTTTATTAAAAAAAGATGAGGCAAAATGTCACACTGATGTTGGGGTAATATTTGATGGTATTTTATTTGTGTTGCTATTTATAATGCAGTGTTGGCCAAACGTGTGTGTGTGTGTGTGTGTGTGTGTGTGTGTGTGTGTGTGTGTGTGTGTGTGAGTAATAATTCTTCTATTTACTATTTTCTGAAAAGCCACTAAAGTCAGTCTCACCAAGATTGAAATGATTTCGTTTGCAGTGGCTTTTCTCAAAAACTGCGATGCATTTGTGTGTGTTCTGTGAAAACCTACCAAGTTATTTGAGTATGCCCTGCCTACAATTAGCCATAAATATTTTAATGCATTCATTTTCTGTAATATCCCTGTAAAAACTATTTTCTTCTTCTTTTATGAGCGTTAATTGAAGATGTCTTTGCCAAGCACTAATCTGATCGTTGTGCGCATGCGCATCACACCAGGGATTTGGGAGTCGACCACGTCTTCAGCGCCGGAGAATCTGAATCATTTTAGCCAATCGGTTCGTTCGGACGGCTCTTTTCAATGAACCGATTCACAACCAAGTCATCACTCAAAAGCGATCCAAAGTCCCCGCGAGCAATTTTACTTTCATTTATGTCTTAAAATTGTTGTTTAGATTGTTTGATCATTATTAGGTTATATAGCTGCGCCAAATGTTGTTAAAAAACTATGATTATTATAATAGCATAATGAACTTAAAAACAATCCCAAAACGTTTCCTTGTGAAATCATACTTTCTTTTTGACACAACATTGTTGTTTAACACTTTTTGTAAATTATTCGAAGTTATATAGCGGTGTCAAATATTGTATTAAACATTATTATTATTATTATTAATAGTAGCTTGACATCAATAGTAATTAACTACCGATTAAAATAATGTTATTTCTTAACTCTCTTGCTTTCAAGTATAATAATATTGTTCTAATCTCAGTGGTACCCTGATAAAAACACATGCATACAAGCCTGTGCTTCGCGAATCGGTTCGACCGGATCTTTTAAAGGGTTCTGTTCATAAGAACGAGTCGTTCATGATCGAGCATCACAATCAGCGTCATATAAAGGGATGTGTGATCCGGCAGGGCGCTGGCTCGGACCCTACACCGAAGCAAGATCAAGCTGGACACGGAAAACCACTGAAGTGTATTGTACCGTGTTTAATTACGGTACCGGCAGCGAGCGCGCGGGGGGAGGGGGGCGGTCCTCTCATTGTCTGTAATGCAGCTCGTTTTCATCACATATATCTGCATTTAAACGCGACCACGTGACTTTTGTGTTCTCCGTGGTTACATTTAAGATCAAATGCTGTTAGTTTCTCATGTAACACGCTGTTTGTGTATAAAACAGTCTGGTGTTGTGATCAGAGGATTATAACTGGATTCCTGCGCTCATAAACAACACTTCTGTATTGTATTTGACTTGCATGCTGTCAGAACTAGTATGCTGGTTGATATATGTTGACAGAGTTGTGGCTGGGGGTCAGATTGTGTCCAGACACCCCAGCCATCCCACCGGGGGCCGTAGCACTGCTGGACCCAGGGGTCAGAAGGGGCCCAGAGGTTTCTAGGGGCCCACAGCAGTTTCTTAATCGTGCTTTTAAGAAGGTCACAGTATTGCTAGCTCCGGCCGGATTGTGGGCCATCCATGCCGGTGTCCTGCTGCGGGACCGTTCATCACGGCTCCTCTCCGAGGAGAATCACCCACAAGAAGCCGGGGATCAGGACCTGTTTGAGTCAGCCGTGCTCTTCTGTCGGGCTGAGAATGCTGCGGTCTGCTTTCAGTCTGGAGGGAGTCGAGGAGCAGGAGGACGAAGGAGAAGATCTGCGGGATGGAGGGATCCCGTTCATTATTAATAGGGGGGGTCTGCCCATAAACCAGGAGACCTGGGAGCAGATGTGGCGGCACGTCGCCCGCATCCACCCGGATGGAGAAGCGGTGTCCAGGAGGATACGGGGAACCGGAGACCTCCCCAAGGTAGAGCTTTCACTATGTGCCAAAACAGCCAGTGGATGTTCTTCTGGTGGGCCTTTCCCAGGTTAAAAAAATGACACTTCCATAATGTACTTAAAGTAAACTTAGTATACTAAAAATGACTCTTTAGTACTTCTTAAGATAAACTTAAGAACATCTAAGTGTACTCAAGTGTGCTATTTTGAGACACTATGATTATGAGCTAAAATGTTACCATCTCTGTATTTAAATAATTATTTAGTTAGCATTTGTAGAACCCATCTTTCATACTCCAGTACACTCAAGAGGTGACTAAATACATATTTTAGATACAGAGATAGTATGTTAAAAGCACATTTTAGTGTATATCCATGGTGTCCCAAATTAGCACAGTTGAGATGTTCTTAAGTACTAAAGAATAATTTTTAGTATACTAAGTACACAGTGTGTGAAAATAGAGCACTTTAAGTACATTATGGAAGTGTACTTTTTTTTTTTTTTTTTTACCTGGGTATTAAGGAAGAAAATAGATCTGTGGGTCTTGGTAAAATATACTTATAAAGTAATGCATTACAATATTGCATTACTCCTTAAAAAAGTAACTAATTACGGTACTTAGTTACTTTTTATGGAAAGTAATGCGTTACCTTACTTTTGAGTTTAAATCTGGGCAGGGCTTGCGTGTTTGTTTTTAATATAAGAAGTTCTTCTTTTACAAATGTAAAGCTGTTTCACACCAAAAGTGAAATGAATCCGGCTCAGACTGAAGGAAATGTAGATTCAGGTCTGTACAGTAGAGGACGCCGCTCAAACTAATCACATGAAGAATATGACACAGGAGAAGAAAGTTCAACACTATTCAGCAATAACTACAATCAAACACAAATGTGTCATTTTTGCTTATTAGTATGGTTGAATTGGATGATCGAAGGTCAGCAGCAAAGACATCGGTTAATAAAATGGGATTAAATACATAATATTTGTCTTATTTAACATTTAATTATTGCAGGTTTGTATAATATTCTGAGTTTGCATTTGACTGTTTTTATTGATTTTGAGGAACACTGAATGTGTTTTAGTGCAGGTGAGATGAGTAAATACATGTTGATATTTAGTCTAGAACTACAGTAAGATCATGTAGATATTTAGTCTAGAACTACAGTAAGATCATGTAGATATTTAGTCTAGAACTACAGTAAGATCATGTAGATATTTAGTCTAGAACTACAGTAAGATCATGTAGATATTTAGTCTAGAACTACAGTAAGATCATGATGATATTTAGTCTAGATCTACAGTAAGATCATGTTGATATTTAGTGTTGAACTACAGTAAGATCATGTAGATATTTAGTCTAGAACTACAGTAAGATCATGTTGATATTTAGTCTAGAACTACAGTAAGATCATGTTGATATTTAGTCTAGAACTACAGTAAGATCATGTTGATATTTAGTCTAGAACTACAGTAAGATCATGTTGATATTTAGTCTAGAACTACAGTAAGAGCATGTAGATATTTAGTCTAGAACTACAGTAAGATCATGTAGATATTTAGTCTAGAACTACAGTAAGATCATGTTGATATTTAGTCTAGAACTACAGTAAGATCATGTAGATATTTAGTCTAGAACTACAGTAAGAGCATGATGATATTTAGTCTAGAACTACAGTAAGATCATGATGATATTTAGTCTAGAACTACCGTAAGATCATGTTGATATTTAGTCTAGAACTACAGTAAGATCATGTGGATATTTAGTCTAGAACTACAGTAAGATCATGTTGATATTTAGTCTAGAACTACAGTAAGATCATGTAGATATTTAGTCTAGAACTACAGTAAGATCATGTTGATATTTAGTGTTGAACTACAGTAAGATCATGTTGATATTTAGTGTTGAACTACAGTAAGATCATGTTGATATTTAGTCTAGAACTACAGTAAGATCATGTTGATATTTAGTCTAGAACTACAGTAAGATCATGTGGATATTTAGTCTAGAACTACAGTAAGATCATGTGGATATTTAGTCTAGAACTACAGTAAGATCATGTGGATATTTAGTCTAGAACTACAGTAAGATCATGTGGATATTTAGTCTAGAACTACAGTAAGATCATGTGGATATTTAGTCTAGAACTACAGTAAGATCATGTTGATATTTAGTCTAGAACTACAGTAAGATCATGTAGATATTTAGTCTAGAACTACAGTAAGATCATGATGATATTTAGTCTAGATCTACAGTAAGATCATGTTGATATTTAGTCTAGAACTACAGTAAGATCATGTAGATATTTAGTCTAGAACTACAGTAAGATCATGTTGATATTTAGTCTAGAACTACAGTAAGAGCATGATGATATTTAGTCTAGAACTACAGTAAGAGCATGATGATATTTAGTCTAGAACTACCGTAAGATCATGTTGATATTTAGTCTAGAACTACCGTAAGATCATGTGGATATTTAGTCTAGAACTACAGTAAGATCATGTTGATATTTAGTCTAGAACTACAGTAAGATCATGTAGATATTTAGTCTAGAACTACAGTAAGATCATGTAGATATTTAGTCTAGAACTACAGTAAGATCATGTTGATATTTAGTCTAGAACTACAGTAAGATCATGTAGATATTTAGTCTAGAACTACAGTAAGATCATGTAGATATTTAGTCTAGATCTACAGTAAGGTCATGTTGATATTTAGTCTAGAACTACAGTAAGATCATGTTGATATTTAGTCTAGAACTACAGTAAGATCATGTAGATATTTAGTCTAGAACTACAGTAAGATCATGTAGATATTTAGTCTAGAACTACAGTAAGATCATGTAGATATTTAGTCTAGAACTACAGTAAGATCATGTTGATATTTAGTCTAGAACTACAGTAAGATCATGTTGATATTTAGTCTAGAACTACAGTAAGATCATGTAGATATTTAGTCTAGAACTACAGCAAGATCATGTTGATATTTAGTCTAGAACTACAGTAAGATCATGTTGATATTTAGTCTAGAACTACAGCAAGATCATGTAGATATTTAGTCTAGAACTACAGTAAGATCATGTGGATATTTAGTCTAGAACTACAGTAAGATCATGTGGATATTTAGTCTAGAACTACAGTAAGATCATGTTGATATTTAGTCTAGAACTACAGCAAGATCATGTTGATATTTAGTCTAGAACTACAGTAAGATCATGCTGATATTTAGTCTAGAACTACAGTAAGATCATGTTGATATTTAGTCTAGAACTACAGCAAGATCATGTTGATATTTAGTCTAGAACTACAGTAAGATCATGTTGATATTTAGTCTAGAACTACAGCAAGATCATGCTGATATTTAGTGTTGAACTACAGTAAGATCATGTTGATATTTAGTCTAGAACTACAGTAAGATCATGTTGATATTTAGTCTAGAACTACAGTAAGATCATGCTGATATTTAGTCTAGAACTACAGTAAGATCATGTTGATATTTAGTCTAGAACTACAGTAAGATCATGCTGATATTTAGTCTAGAACTACAGTAAGATCATGTTGATATTTAGTCTAGAACTACAGTAAGATCATGTAGATATTTAGTCTAGAACTACAGTAAGATCATGTAGATATTTAGTGTTGAACTACAGTAAGATCATGTTGATATTTAGTCTAGAACTACAGTAAGATCATGTTGATATTTAGTCTAGAACTACAGTAAGATCATGTTGATATTTAGTCTAGAACTACAGCAAGATCATGCTGATATTTAGTCTAGAACTACAGTAAGATCATGTTGATATTTAGTCTAGAACTACAGTAAGATCATGTTCACACACAACGCTCAGCTCTGGTGTTGAGAGAAATCAGGAGTAAGTGCAGTCACTCAATACATCAGAAACACAGGAACTGGAGTTAATTATTTGAAAAAGAAATAAAAAAAAGTAATGTGTTACTTTACTAGTTATTTAAAAAAAAAAAATCTGTAAAGTAATCTGATTACGTAACTCACATTACTTGTAATGCATTACCCCCAACACTGGTCACTGCATTCAGCCTTAAGATGTTTTTCTCATGGCCATTTAAATACATCAAGGAACAGAAGCCTGAGACCGCACTGAAGAATTGGAAAAAGTTTTTCAGACAAAGGATATGATCAGGTTTTGCTTAAGAAGCTCCAGTGCTGCTGTCATTAAAGCAAAAGAGAGACAAAACAAATACAAAGACATTCATGATCGTATTCGAAATCTTGCGATGACTGAAACGAACGGAAACATTTTCACTAGCGGTCTCATCTGTTTATAATACAGCACTGCAGCGATTATGTTCCATCCACTAAAACACAACTGGAGTTTTCTGTTGGCTTTTGGATTATTGCAGAAAGTAAGCTCTGTGTCCAACAAAAGTGTGTTCATCATAACCTTCATGAATTTTGAAGCCTAAATTCAAGACTAATGTCCTGACAACTTCTTGCCCATTTAGACACTTGTTAGTCACCTCAAGGGGGTTTTACTGATGTATTTTACTGATGTATTTAGAATAAAACATGCAAATATCTTGAGCTTATGTTCACCACAGACCTTATATTAGGCATTTACCCCAAAACCCATTCAAAAAACGAATCGACTTAAGGACAATGGAACCAGAAGTGCTCAAATTAGAACTCATTTCCGGGTTTTGGCCTATAAAAATACATCAACCGTGTAGCACTCTATATCCCAGCGGTTTGTAGACTGCTTTCCATCTATCTTACTGGATTTATTCTTTAATTCGTCCCTTGTGGGCTGATCAGATCAGATGCATCTAATCAATATGCTGTGAGTTCATCTGAACCAGTGTCACCGTTACTGCCCAGCTGATGTGGGATTCAATAGCTGATACATAAACACCTTTAAAATAAAAGTTCCTTTATTGCAGGAAACACCTTTAACATCCATGGAATCTTTCCATTGCACAAAAGGTTCTTTAGATTTTTTAAATGTTCTTCACATTGAGAAAAAAGTTATTATTTTAAGAACTGTACGCTGAGAAAGGTTCTTTGGGGAACTACTAAAAATAGTTCTTCTATGGCATTGCTGTGAAAAACAGCTTTTGAAACCTATATGTGACCCTGAACCACAAAACCAGTCAAAGGGTCATCTGAAAGCTGGATAAATGATCTTTCCATTGATGTATGGTTTGTTATGATAGGACAATATTTGTCTGAGATACAACTATTAGAAAATCTGGAATCTGAGGGAGCAACAAAATCTAAATATTGAGAAAATCTCCTTTAAAGTTGTTCAAATGAAGTTCTTAGCAATGCATATTACTAATCAAATATGAAGTTTTGATATATTTATGAAATTTACAAAATATTTTCATGGAACATGATCTTTTCTTAATATCCTAATGATTTTTGGCATAAAAGAGAAATGTATAATTTTGATCCATACAATGTATTGTTGGCTATTGCTACAAATATACCTGTGCTACTCATGACTGCTTCTGTGCTGCAGGGACACATATTTTCTATTACTATCCTTTTACACTGAATCAAGGACTGATCACCTGACTGGTCTGTCATTAATTAAAATGAGCGTGATGTCATTGTCCAACTGTTAACTCTTTTTTTTTAACCCCGTAGATTCCAGTACCAAGTGTGCCTACATTCCAGCCCAACAGCAGTATTCCCCAGCGCCTGGAAGACATGCAGAGATACATCAGGGACTTGCAGTATCCTTTCACGCTCGTCTTTCCGGAGGGACATCCATGTGCTGAAGTTGATCCTCATGCCACAGTTTATAGTCACTTTATGTCCCTCAATCAGCCGTTTTCATATTGTTACTGTATGCTGTATGAACTTTATAACATGTCTGTGAATAGATCAGTATTACACTGATCCAGACTCTATCATGCATGCTGGTCAGGAACCAGTCAGCATGAGCTGGCGCTGTAGATACATTTATTTAAAGAAATAGTTAACCCCAAAAATCGTGTACTTAAAAGTGGATAGTGGTTTATGCTACCAAACTCCAAAAAAAACAAAGAAAAAAATAATAATTGAGCTAAAAACATAAAATATAACTTACTAAAAACATAAAATATAACTAAAATATAAAATACAAATAAACAAGTTTTTGAAGTCATGATTTTGGAAGTAAACTGCTGGTTTTGTCTGGCCAGAGGATAACGGCACACTATTTCCTTATTTAACACAGTAAAGCTGCTTTGACATTGTAAACAGCGCTATGGTGACTTGACTTGATGATAGTTTTGTGTGATTAACAGACTGAAATTTAATCCTGTAAACATGACTTTTTTAATAGAATAGTTTATTGATCATTCCTCCGGCTTCTGGAAACAAACGCTCTTCAAAAGATCCTGATGATCAGATTTGAGACGCACTGATTTTTCTAGAAAATGATTGATGGAGAATCAAGTAAAGCTGAGCTGCTTCAGTCCAGTAAGAGTTCATCTGGAGATATGACTGCAGTTATTCTGACCTTTACTTGATCAAAATCAGTCAAGATTTGACAGAAAAAGACACATGGTTTCAGTGAACAGAGACTTTGGGTTTGGTGATTGTTGTCCATTACATTTTATCATTGATTTCAGCTCACTGTTATGTTGTAGGCAGACACAAGAGTTCAGTGTTTTTTACATTGATGATGATGATGATGATGATGACAGCTGAATTGAGCAAATGTCAAGAACAATGAAACATTGTGTGTGCTTTTGGTTTGGCCCACTGTATGTCACAACTATTTGTTACATGACATTTTGTAACACTGTAACAGTTTCTCTGTATATATATTCAGAATAATTCTCATGATATATTTCACTCATGATATAGGTTACTGTCTGTAAACTTTGATATAGTGCATTGTTTGTCTCCTGAGAGTGTTCTGTGCTTAACATTGTCTGTCAGATACAATCACACTGGAACACAGTTTTTTGAGATCAAGAAGAGCAGGCCGCTCACAGCGTAAGACCAGTCTCCTCTCTTAAAGCTTTATCCTAACTTTCTATATTCAGTTGTTTTATTATTATTATTATTTATAGACCTTATTGGGAGAATATTGTTTTATTAATTTTAATTTTCATCTGTTAAAAATATTCCAGGCTCAGTTGCATACAGACTCTTATTGCATTATTACCTACAATGTGTTTTTCAGATTGATGGACATTGCCAAGGAAATGACAAGAGAATCTCTACCAATTAAATGTTTGGAAGCCGTTATCCTCGGAATGTATCCTTCACTTGAACTGGATTGAAAATATTAACAATTTTATCATTTTTTATACCTTTGTGCATGTGAAAAGAGTAATAGTTGTACTCATACGAGTTGTGTTTGTGGTTGGTTCAGTCTAGCTTTGAACTTCTCCATCGTTCAATAACAGCTGCTTCAGATGTGACATTCAAAAACAATCTGGACTGAACTTTTTTTTTTTTCATGTTTATATGTTTTATCATACAAAATACGCTACACTAACTGATATACAGAGTATGTAGTAAATATAGAGCTGTCATAAGCTTAACAATGGAAACAAATTGGTTGTTTCCACTTAAAAGTTTTTCATAAAATGAAAACAGAGGACCTAATACAGAGCCTTGTGGCACTCCATACTTAATTTGTGTTAGTTTTGACAGTTCATCTTTCACAAAAAGTGGCAGCAATCAGACAAACATCTTAATGCCTGTTCACAAATGTTAATATAACACTCTAATCTGTCCAAGAGAATGGCATGATCTTTGGTGTCAAAGGCAGCGATTGAATGGTTAGTCCAGTTTAGTCTTTTAGTAATCTTCTAAACAGTTTAGTGACAGAAAGAAGGATGTAGGCAACAAGAGGATTTCTTGGGTGTCCTGAAGATGTCCAGAATGAAGGGCTTAGGTAGATTTGTAAAGATTATTGCCTGCTGGGTCCAGAAAAGTGCTCTGTCAGACAGTCTTGAATGGTACTGGCAGAATAAAGACTAAACTAGATAAAACAGAAGGAGAGAAAACATTCTGAGATGATGATTAGATAGTTCTTAAATATGAAACAATGTAGCTTAAAATGTTGATTAATTTGGAATTGGACATTGATGGCAGGCTTTTTTTTCTTTTTTTAATGAAACATATGGATAAATCTTTCACATTGACATCTATAGCATGCATTTAGAAAGTAGATTTTCATTTCATGCTGACTTTAACACTTCCCCTGTACTTGCTGATAATGTACACAGATGTCTATGACCATTATTTATTAGCATTGACTCCCTTAACACAGCTGACGCTTCAGTTACCTCACCAACAGCATGCCGGCCGTCGAGCGGTTTCCTCTCAGCTTTAAAACACAGTTCTCAGGGAGTCATTTTTGTCACATTGTGCTGGGCGTCCACAGCGGCGGCCGTTTTGGTGCTCTGGGCATCAGCCGCCGCGAGGACTTGATGTACAAACCGCTGGAGTACAAAACACTCACGGACCTCCTTCAAGAGTTCCAGGTGGCCTATCGGAGATACTGGCACACACTGTGCAAGGTCAAGATCGGTCATTATGTGTCACATGACCCACACAGCGTGGAGCAGATTGAGTGGAAGCATTCGGTGCTGGACGTGGACAAGCTGTCCAAAGAAGAGCTGAGGAAAGAGTTGGAGAGACACACTCGGGATATGAGGTTGAAGGTACGGATGATACGCCTACGGTTAAATTATAATACTGCTGACAGTACCAAATTGTGTGTTCTTGGCTGCTCAGAAACAAAGTCATTTTATTAGGAATAGCTCACAGAAAATTTGCCTGACCGGTATCAGAGAAATTTGTTGCAGAAATGACATGCTTTCAGCATATGTAAAGGTGAAGCATGTGCTGCGCAAATGGAATTGCAAAAACTATTAATTTACAAACAGGTTTCCCAAACACTTCTATTGCCCTCTGTAGGTTGCCTTGCCAGTTAATTCCTAAAAAACTAATGATAGATTGCGACATGACCAACCTTACCCGTTGAGAAGGAAAATTCTGATGCCTGTGAAAAACAGTAACACATTTTAGAGATATTGCAAGGTCACACTATATTGTTTTGGTTTTTAAATCTGAGACTGTTGTCAGACATGATAACTAAATTCAGTGACGTGATAATTGGCCCTCAGTGATGAAGTCTAGATCTTAAAGTCTTACCTTTATTTAATTAAATAAAAAAAGTTCTATGACATCCACAGATGAGTGATGTCTGTGAACTCCAGCAGGTTTGTAATAGATTTGTGGAAATCTGCACAGGTGAAAGAGTTTCCTGTCATCTGTCTAATTAATAAATCAAATCAACTGCCATAGTATTTAAAATAACACCTAGAACTTAGTTTTACATTTACATTTATTCATTTAGCTGACGCTTTTATCCAAAGCGACTTACAATTGCTATATATGTCAGAGGTCGCACGCCTCTGGAGCAACTAGGGGTTAAGTGTCTTGCTCAGGGACACATTGGTGTCTCACAGTGGATTCGAACCCAGGTCTCTCACACCAAAGGCATGTGTCTTATCCACTGCGCCATCACCACCCACATCACACCCACAACCTTTTATGTTGTTTACAGCTTTTAAGTAAGACCTGTCATTTAGCATTTAAAATTAATTTAGGGTAAATGCAAAATGGGCCTAATACAGAGCCTTGTGGCATTCCATACTCAGTTTGTGTTATATTAGACTGTTCCTCTTGTAAACAAAGTGGCAGGCGTTCAGAAAATATCTTAATGCTTGTCCACAAATGCTAATGTAATTCTCTAATCTGTCCAAGAGAATGGCATGATCTTTGGTGTCAAGGGCAGCACTAAAATCAAGTAGTACTAGACGAGAGATGAAAATAAAACACAGTGATATCTGCCAGGTAGCATGAACATTTTTCGCTAATAGTTAATATGGTGCTAATCGACCTCCTTCCAAACACATCCCACTGCCATTTTGTTTGTACCCGCATTTTAATGTGCTTTTCTGGATACTGGGATTCTCTTTGATCATTTTTTTTTTTTTGCATATTATTTTCATAAAAGCCTCTTTGAAAAATGCCACCAGGAGTCTTTTAACATTTACATTTATGCATTTGGCAGATCCAAAGTGACTTGCATTGCTTTTTTTTTTCTGTCTTAAATCTGATCATCAGGATCTTTTGAGGACCCTTTGTTTCCAAAAGCTTTACTTTCAGTTTCTCAGTGGAGGAATGATCTTCTCAAGCCTCAAAACCATCTCACATCTTTTGAGGAGCGTTTATTTTTTTTATCTCTCAATCATCATTGAAATGATCCAAACATATAATGCAATGCAATCCAAATGCTATACTGTTATAAAGATCTCATTGATTTACATTACAAACATCAGAATTTCATCTTAATTTACTGAATTGCATATTTTTGCTCAATTTGAGTCTATAAATAAAATGAAGCTGTTTTTTCCTATTCATCAGACTATATGACCCATAAAAGCCTGGTGGATCAAATGTGATACTCGACAAAAAAACACGACTGAACATGGATTAAAAAAAAAAAAAATTGTCTAAAAGATTCAATAAACGGTTCCATTTCAAATAATTAGATTATTTCATGTCATATAATAATCACATTGTGTTTAGTGGTTGACTGAGCTCTGTGTTTCAGATTGGTAAAGCTGTTCCTCCATCACCGTCTAAAGACAGGAAGAAGGATATGGGATCTCCTCTGAGGAACCCAGGCAGCCCGATGCGCAAGAACAGCCAAAGCGACAGACGGTACTTACAGTACAGATCATTCACAACACTGATACAGTTACATCACAACATCTGACCAACAGGTGGTGCTGTTTTCACAGGTCGTCCGTGGAGAAGCGGTCCGGGCCAGCGGGGCCCACGGCTGATGTGAACGGATACCAGATCAGGGTCTGAGAGATTCACGAGACAAAGACTGAAACAGCTGTGAGAGGATGAAGATGTGTGTTCACTTGAAGAAAGAAGTATCGTGCAACAGAGAATGTGTTCACTTGTAAGGGTAGACATGAACACCTCCTCTAATCATTCATTAAGTAGAATAGCCACATTATGAACAATGCATCATATTTATATTCATTTCAATACAATGCCTCAGCGGTTCATTGTGCTGCGAGCAGCTTTTCATATGTAATCTGTAAATACAGTGCAAGGTAACCTTTAACTCTACTAGACACTGATGTAGACTAGAGGATAGCCTGGAGTCCATTTATTGGTGCCTTTGATCAGTTTTTGGACTGCAGTAATGATTTTCTGGCTCAGTATTTTTGCATTGTTTTCCAGTATAGTCTTAAAATTTCTAAATCATTCAAGATACTTTCTTCTTTAGAAGCAAAACGACTTGATTTTGAGTCTTGTTTTCTGAAGGAAAAAAAAAAAGAAAAAAGTATTTGCTCAAAACAAGAATAACTGTCACGGGTCAAATGTTTAGTTTTTTGTTTTGAGCCTCTAGTAAATGTATCTTGATTGAAGAATGCTTGGACCATTTTAATGGAAAACAGAACAAAAAAGAAAACATTTCCATGCTCTTAATCTAGCTTTCCCTTTGAATGCAGTTTATGTTTCTGAGCGTGCTGGCAAATATTTGTTCTTGTTTTAAACAAACTCACTTCATTGTGATGCATTTTTCAGAAAACAAGACATTTCGTTTCTAGAGTACACGCATCTTGATATGAATGTTTAGATATTTGCACTGGAAGATGACAAAAATACAGAAGAAAATATATAATATAAATGATAACATCTATAATAATACGAGCGGCTCATCCTCCCAGACATGCTTTTTGAAAGAGCGAAAGCACTTGTGTTTGACTCACTGGTGAATCTGTCTGGTGTTTCTGATGGCTTCAGGACTGATCATGATATTAATGGACATGTATGTAAATGATGTTGCAGATCAGAATATACAGGGTTCAGTAGTTATGAATGCAGCCCTCGCCCCTGTTGGTTTTTAGTTATTAGAGATTTTTTAACTCTTGAAAGAATGGATGCTCAACTGCAAGTTTTTAAAGTCAACATGAAATGGACTTTAATTCATGTTCCTGCTATTAACAAAAAATAATTCATCAGTGCATAACATGCTTCAGAAATAAATGTTTTGTCTTCATTATCTTTCATCAAAATATAACTTGCTTCTCCTCTGAAGTCACTTTCTCATCTTGATCAACCACCTGTCACGCACATAATGTGCTGTGAGCATCATTTCATGTTGACTTTAGGAGTAGCGTGATGTAGACGTGCTGTTTGAGTAACAGCCTGTTTCATTAGCAGATGTTCTCCTACAGTAGACACTGCACAAACACACACACACTAAAGCCAAACGTGCTTGTTGTGAGACACTATGAAGTGCACTAGTGATTCCGATGTGTGCAGAAGACACTAATGCTGGTGCTGTTAAATGTTCTTCATTAGAACTGCATCCTGCCACATGATTAACCAACTGTGTGATTAACAGATGTTGCTACTGTTGATTTTTCACTTTGACGTCACGGCACTGAATGTCATTTAAACAATCACTGGTTCTTTTGTGACACTTGAAACTGAAATGTACAATAAATTGCCTATAATTTGTTTTTGTCAAACGAGAAAAATGTTGTTTCTGTCGTGTGACATCTTACTCATGATACTCCAGATTGAAGCGCTAGAACATACAAAATATACGTATGTGATAGAATCACAAAAATAGAATAGCAAAACAATGTAAAAGCGAGATTAAAGATTTATAATGTAAAAATTATAATGCCTTTCTTTTCTAACATATGCATCAATGGTACATTTTTAAATGTAATAAATACATGCAATATTACCACTTTACAATACGGTTCCATTAGTTAATGCTTTAACATGAACAATGAGCCATATATTCAAGTATTTATTAATCTTTGTTAACGTTTTTGCTCCAGCCGAGCGTTACTTGCAGTGAGGATTAACATGGTTTTAGCTGTGAATTACTTTGACCTTGAACGAGGAAAGACCATTGACACGACTGAAGATGGAACGATTGATGGGAGATGGCTAGTAAGATGATCACAATACTTTGGAGCAGATGTGGGCCAACAAATGGAAAAGAGGTTGTGGAAAGAAAAGGAAACAACAAGCAGACAACTCAGGAAAAGTGACAAGAAGAGACCGGTGACACAAGATGAAGTGCAAACTGATGACAACTCAAAAAGAGATAAGCAAGGAGCTCACATTCTTTTGTCAGAGAAGCAGAAAATAGAAAAGATATCTGATGATCATCACATGCCTAATGCATCTAATTCTACAAGCTCAAGCAACAGCACCCAGACTTGCCTAGAATTGACTTTTCAACCCTCATCTGTATCTGGCAGTGGCTTTTACTTAATACAAAAAGAATAGGAATTGGACGAGAAGCAAAAAATATAACGATACAATAGACACATTGTAGATAATAATCATAATGTCAGTTATAAAAAAATAACAATTCAAATGTTTTATGGGAAAAGTTAAAAGAAAATAATTGGTATAAATGGGTAAATCACACACACCAAAAAAAAGGGGGGGGCTGCTTAGTTTGCTTTGAAGCAACTTTGAAGCAAGACTAGTCTTATATATTGTATACTCATACACAGTTCACATGTAGAATAGAATGGTTTAAGAGACAGAGGTTCTCAAACTTGTCCATTCCACGACCCACCTGAACAAGTATAGGCTCATCTATTTCAAGACCCACCAAAATATCTGACATCAAAAAACAAATGACATTACGGTAAGCTTAATCTTAATTAAAAGTTTATTATGGCAGAAATTAAGTATTTAAGAAAAATAACCAGTTTACTTTATAGTACAACTGTAAATTTTCACTAAATACTATTTATATTTTAATTTCTTAATTTACAGATGAGTATATGAAATATAATCCGTGCTGAGAGTGTTGCTCATCACGGGGTTAAGCGCAGAAACTGCTCATATGATCCGTCTGTGTGTGTAGGGGAGAGCGGAGCACAATCCAAAACTTCTTATTTTAGCAAAGCAAAGCAGAACTATCTAAAACAGTTTGGGGATTAAAATATTTGTGAAATAATAATGAGATAAATATAATAAACAGAAGTGTCTCATTTTAAATAGGCCTAAACAAACCAAGATGACAAATTTATTTCAGCCAGAAATGTACTGTACCCAAAAACTGGCATTATGCCCTTACTGGTGCTAGTTTCTCCAATCTACAACAAACTACAGAGAAGCAATTGAATTACAATGCATACGCACCCGTAAATGGCCAATAGTAAGGGAAAAGAAAATACAAAAGCCACAAGGAAAAATACAATTAGTGGCAAATCAGGAATTTGAATGTTATGAGAAAAAGGGACATATTGATGTAAGAAAAGTTGAAGGAAAATGCCGCAAAATATGGAAACATCACGATGTAAAGATCTAATATAGATCTAATATTAAACTATTTAATGATAAAACAAGGCCCACCACCTATATTTGATGATATTGATATTGCAGTGACAGACTGTGGATTAGAATAAGGCCTCTTAACAACATTACCAGAAAAATGGTCAGGATTATGTACTAGGGTTATGCTGACACATAATGAGCCACATCTCTCTAGAAGAGGAAGCAACAAATGAAGAGAAGATCAGATCCAAAAGAGCCTATGTAGTTTATATACATTCATTTGGTCAACCTAAAGGCATACCTAACGAAGTTAATGCAAGAGGTGATGTTAAATCAGGGTTTGAATCGATATAAATTGGAATTAAGAAAAAATATATTTCAGAATGGATCAATTACATATATTACAATCAGCAAAGATTTATTAATTACACTGATGAGGCCTTATAACTTCTAGAAGAGCAATTGGATGCAACAAGCAGAATGACAGAGCAAAACAGAATAGCTTTATATTATTTGTTAACTGTTTGAGGAACAATGCAGTACTTATATCCCAAATAATACTGCTCCAAAAGGAGCGTTTAGTGAAGTAATAATCAAATTAAAAACTTAAACTTAAACTTAAAGCAAATGCTGGGACAGATAATAAAATGTGGGATTGGTTTGATCTAAAGTTAGGAGCATGAGGAGCATGGATAGCTAAATTAGGAATGTTTTTAGGAGTTGCAGTATTAATAGGAGGATTACTGTTTTGTTGTGTGCTTCCTATACTGAGGTCACTAGCTGTCAAAGCCACAGCTAGGCAAATGGAAATGTTAAGATGATGAGAAATTGAAGTTGAAGAGGAACCAAAATGCACAACACCAGGACTGGGCTTATGCACCCACTGGAAGTCACAAACATTGACAAATGATGGAGATTCTAGGACCTCAACTGAGGATGAAGAAGAAGTGTAAAGATGAACATACCCTGGGTGTAAGTGCTAGCCTAAGCTCTGCCCAAGGGTGGCCCTCTACGATGCACAAAGATCAACTATGCTATTTTTGTGTGATGTTATATGGTTTATGTTTTGAATTTTTATTTCTGTTGTATACATAACTGTGACAACCACAGGCAAGTGCTGAACCAATTGCACACTCATGCTTTTGACATTGGTTTATCTTAAATGAGGAATTAGGGAGACAGGATCTTTTACTCCTTCCTAGTGAATTGAGGGGGAGAGGTTTGATCCTGCTGCTCCGCCAGAGTGCTGTTGCATAATATAGTCATTGGTGATAAAACTGTGTGACTTCATTTGGTCACTAGGTAGTAATAACTGATGAGACTGAATTATGAAACTGCACTCTGGGAAAGACAAATAAAGGTGAGACTTAGTAAGTCTCAAGAGTTTTATTAATCAAAATACAAATTAATCATATGTAATCAATGTGAATATAAAATTGTATCTGCCTGCATGTGTAGAGGCCTGCAGACGTATGGTGTAAGGTGAAGCTGCACATCCTGTTTTGACACAATAGGGTCTCTTCCTTTAAATTGGGGCCTATTGTCTGCTCTAGGAAACAGATGGAGACTGTTTCCTAGAAACAATAATGATATAGGAAATGTATTGAACACGCCTTAGGGGGGAGACCTGTATTTAAGAGGGTACGAACACAGATTTGAGTGATTCTCTGCAGGATCTCTCGGTTTTATTGTCTCTGATAATAAAATCTAAATTCTGGCATCAAGACCCTGAGAATGATTCCTCATAACACGGGCAGAAGCCACCACACTGCCGGTATTGATAAATTCAGAATAACACATAACTGGTTGTGTATGAAGTGAACTATATAAAACCAGACTGAAATCATTATTATACAGCGGGGGGGGAAATTATAAATTAAAATTTCCAGTTATAAATTAGAAAATCAATTTATAACTTTTTCTGAAATTCATTTTCTGGATTTATTTGTTGTTATTCTGTCTCTCGCTGTTCAAATAAACCTATTACGATTATAGACTGATCATGTCTTTGTCAGCGGGGATCAGAAGGGGATCAACTTATTTCCCCCCCGCTGTATAGTTATATAATGAAGGCAGACTTCATCTAAAAAGTAAAATTTATGTTTTTCAATTATTTCACAATTTATTGAATAATTTCTTTGGCCAGAGCATTGATTTGATAAATGTGTACGTTTTCGTTAACACTTTTGCTCTTTCTTTGATTTATTCACTTTTTTTATTCTTTAAATATATTTATAGGCATTTATGACAAAATATGCAAATAATAACTGCAACAAAAAGAACATTTTTAGCACTTAAATGTTGCTGGAGTCTATATAGATTGATATGGTGTTGAAAGGCAGGTTCACATTAGAGTAAAATCATGCTAAATGTTAAATAAAGCAGTTGTATTGTTGTTGTTTAACAGTACCAGTGCAAATATTTCATTAGTTGTTGTTGTTGTTGTTGTCAAGAGGACAATATGGTTTCTGTCAATAAAGAAAAGTTCGAAAATAAAGTGTGACAACTAGCCCCGGTCTCCCCTACACCAAAGTGCCGTGGTATTCCCATCATCCTCACTGCAGCAGATGGATATAAGATATAAGAGTAGTCGCCTGGATGACTGATGCAGAGGCCGTCAGCTCTTACCTGCAGCTCTGCGGATCAGCCTCGAGAGCGGATACAGCGCGTAGAACATCAGACTCGCGGTCATGATCACCGGCGGAACCCACCCTGAGCGCCTTACCGGCGTGACGACACGCGCAGCGCGATGACGTCACGCACAGCTGCCAGAATTATTTAACAATTAAAACATTAGTGAGGCAGTGTTTGGATGATCGATAGAGCCGTCTATCAATACTTTTAACAAGAATCATCTTTTCCAGTCCTCCCAAGAGAACATGCTTTTATTTCTGGAAGAGCTCCTTATGCTCTCTTTATGCTCTATTACTGACAACTCTAATGCATTTATTAACCAATGTCTTTTTAGTAGTTTCAAAAATAATAATAATAAGAACAAGTCTACTTACAATACTTTCTGTGTAAGTTTTCAGTGGCAAAGAATGAAAGATGTGTGGCTTCTAACAATACAGTTATTTAAATCTCTTTTATACATTATAAACTTGCTCCTTTTGTCATCGTTTTGAAGAAACAATTATTTAACTTATTTTGGGGTTGTTTATTGCAAAGTATTTTGGATTGATTTTTCACATTTTATTAAAATGACTCTTTGAAGCCAGACCAGACATTTATAATTATTTATTACTATTTCTTGGAAAATTCTACATTCATAAATGTACATTTGAAAAGAAAACACTTTTTTTATTATTATTAAGGAAGATATTGGTGTATATTTGAGGAATTCTACAGGATATTTTAAGAAGTTCTAAAAACCTGCCAGTGAGAGCCCTATGCTGTAAAAATAATAATAATAAAGCTAATAATAATAATAAAGCTAATAATAATAATAAAGCTAATAATAAGAGTTGCATGTATAGTTACCCTCTTACTATGTTGTCTTCATGATTGTAAATGTTTTTTTTGCATAGTAAAAATTAATTTATGTGTTAATGTTAAAATTCAATCATTTTTGTTAAACTGTGTTTATTCTATTTACAGTATCTGTTATATAATTTATGACTGAATACGATTGTTGTTTTGAATCCATAAAAATGTGTTTTTGTAAATAATACTGGATGACTTCTTAGACTGATGTTATCAGACCTGCTGTGGTTATGGTAAGACGGATAAAATGCAAACACTGAAACTGCAACATACAGTATTTACTGATGAGTTTAAACACAGATTGCAGCATCTAAGATATTATTATTAGAAGAAATAAATGGAAACAATAGCTCACTTTTGTTGTAATAGCGACTGGTCAGTTGTTAAAGCACAAAAGGCCTCCTGCCTCGGAAAAGAGTTATATAGAAAACAAAAACATCCTTGAAATTGTTCAGATGGAATACAGTCAATCTCATACTCAGATCAAAACATGTACATATATATCTATATATATTTTTTTTTTTTTTTTTTGCATTCAAGCTATACGTTTGATCAGTTCATGCATTCCCTGGACTCTTTGTGCCAGATGCATAAACAAACAAACAAGTAAATATTTGATTAATAAAACATGTTTTGTTCTGAGCATGAACATACTTGAGATTCATTTCATCTAAAGGTTGTAGGATTTTTTTTTTTTAGATCAAGGCAGGAGAGCATCATTTCAGCTGATCATTGGTCATATCAGCTACATTAGCAAATGTGTTTCATCCATGCAGTTCATGCATTACCATGGCAATTCCTTTTAAGAAAACAGCACATGAATGATGACAGTAGTTTTGAAGTGTTTGAACAGACTGCAGGAATGTGAGTGTCTGTCTGACATGCATTTTTAATGGCCTTCTCTTCACAAGCACAGGTGGATTCCAGCAGTAGTGCAGGTGTCACATATACACCTGTTGCTAAGACACATAACCAGCTTCATACTGGACAACACTAGACCTTCAGATGACTCTGTTAAACTGCACGTAGAAGATGAGGGGTGATGAAGACATCAGTGTTCACAGTCTCTCTCTGGACTCCCTCAGCTTGACAGAATATGAGAATCCACACGATGTGATTCTGGAGGATGAAGGCGACACAGAGCCGGACGCTCGGGGTAAGAACCAGATAAAAACTGCAGATCTAAATCAAAAGTGCTCAAGGTTCCTGCTGAGAACTTGAGATGAGGCCCATACCTTAAGATAAATTAATATGCTTTTTTTTTTAAATGTTGTGTTTATAATTTTTAATTTTTGAGTATTTCAATTACCCATAAACACGTTATCATATTTCTTTATAAATCTTTCAAATGTCTATTTGTATTTAATTTGTAATATTTAGTCACATTTAATAAGTACATTTTCATTGGGCCAAGGTTGAATGACACTTGTGGTAAATAAAACCTGTTTTGAAATTATTGACTGTAGTTTAATCAGTAGGAAATACTACATTCAACATATCAAATAAAAATTATTTAATTAATTAAATAATGTAATTATTAATGCTTTGCCACAGAACCTGCGTAAGACTAATGAACATCTGTTGTGTGTAAATTCCTCTTCTTCTCATTCCAAACTCACACTAAAAGACAGATAATTCAATTTCAATTCAATTTAAAGTGCTTTATTTACATGATTCTCTTTACATACAATATAAGTTATCTGTTTTTGCAAAAATAATCTTCATATATATATAATATAGAAAATAAAAATAATATAGAAAATAATAAATTATAATTACATAAAAAGTTTGCCCGACCCTGTATGCATTACTCCTTCAGCAGCATTATATCATGTTGAAATGCTGATACGGCTCAGGTGTTTTTCTCCGGTATCAGAGCTGAAGCTCATCAGGAAGGATCTGTCCACTGAAGAACTGTACCTGCAGGCCTGTAAGCTGGTGGGAGTCATTCCTGTCAGATACTTCCTCAGAAACCTGGGCTCTGCCACCATCAACCTCAACCACCATGGACTCGGTCCTCTGGGAGCAAAAGCTCTGGCCATCGCTCTCGTGGTGAGACTGAGCGTTTCTGATGTTTCTGATGATCTACTGATGCTCTGATGCTGATCTCAGACGCTCTGTGTCTGTAGACAGACATGCACACCACAACACTGGAGCTGGCAGACAACTTCCTGTTAGCCGAAGGGGCCAGATATCTCACAGAGATGCTGAGGGCCAATTTCACCATTCAGAATCTTGTAAGTCTGTTTTATTACTCTCATTTACCTGTTGTGAGGAATTTGTCCACTAGAGGGAAGCAAAGCATTAACTTCTGGCATCTTCCAGGATCTTTCTGACAATCACCTTCAGTCTGCTGGAGCCGAGTGCATGGCTAAGATGCTCCTGGAAAACATTTCCATTAAATCTTTAAAACTGTCAGGTATTTCATGCATATGTGCATACAGCGTGATCAGATGGTAAACCTGATTCACAGTGAGACAGAACGCAATGTTTATGTTCACAGGGAGTAAATTTGCTGAAGATGATGCCAAATGGTTTGCAGATGCGTTTGCTGTAAGTTCATGCACCACAGTCTACTTATGCAACACAAATCTAGTTAAAGAGATCGATCACCCAAAAATAACAATTCTGTCATCATTTACCCTCTTCTTTTCCCAAATCCATATGACTTCCTTTCTTTGGCAATACACAAATGGTAACTAAACCATTTTGGTGCTAATTGAGATCCACTGTATGGGCTAAATTTAAGAAGTGATGCACATTCAGTACATCTCAACTTCTGAGAGTAGAAACATCTTATCTGTATCTTTTCAGAGCAACTACAGAGTGAAGGAGCTGGATTTGAGTCACAATCGGTTCTGCGGCAGAGGCGGGGAACATCTGGGTCAGATGATAGGTGAATACGACACGCACAATGTGTGAGAATTAAACTTCACTACACAAAGAAAGCACAGTAGTTAAACATATTCTTCACGCAGCAAATAATGACGGTTTAGAAGTTCTTGATCTGAGCTGGAATCATCTGCGCATGAAAGGAGCTGTAGCTTTCTGCGCTGGACTGAAGGTACTCACACACAAACACACAGCTCACATACATTTCCGTCTCACATCGTGCAAATCATGCAAACAGTCAAGCTGCCTTTCTCTGTCGTCAGGTCAACACGACTTTGAAACACTTAGACCTCTCATTTAATGGCTTTGGAAACGAGGGCGCTTTGGCTTTGGGTGAAGCACTAAAGTTCAACAATACGCTGATGCACCTGGACCTCAACAACAACCGCATCACCGATGAGGGAGCGAGCCTGCTGTGCAAGGGACTGGAGGCCAACGACACGCTCAGAGTGCTGCAGGTGCGGCAGACTGTAGAAAACTATGTCAAGTTAGATTACAATCACCTTTTTAAACAGTGCTCAAGTACAATGCAATACAATCGTATGCAAAAACTTGTTTGAATAATGAACAATTAAATGATACCGCCTCTATGCATATGTTACCAGGGCATCTCAGACTAAATGGCAAATCGGAGTCATTTTAAAGCAGAATCCCAGATTTTGAAAGTATCATTACATTTACATTTATTCATTTAGCTGACGCTTTTATCCAAAGTGACTTACAATTGTTATATATGCAACTAGGGGTTAAGTGTCTTGCTCAGGGACACATTGGTGTCTCACAGTGGATTCGAACCCGGGTCTCTCACACCAAAGGCATGTGTCTTATCCACTGCGCCATCACCACCCATATCACCCACCACCATCACATCATGTGTGATAATGGTAATTGTTTTCTCACAGATGGCGTATAACTCACTGACAGTGGAGGGAGCTCTTACTTTAATCAATGTGGTCAAGAACACACCCAAAACTGCCATCGAGGAGATCAACATATGCGTGAGTTCAGAAGATACATTATCATAATCAACAGAGCTGTTTTTACTTATAACTTAAGCTTTATTACTTTCAATTATGACAAGAAACATAAATTATTAAGCATTATACATTTACTATTGCTATTCCAGAATATTAAGAATATTAGGATTTTAAATTGTGCATTGATTCAGACTTCCACATATTCTGTAGCTTATAGAAACAAATTAATTTAAAATATAAGCCCTGGACACCACAAGGTGGAACTTGAAAGGGCTTTCTCTTTCAATGTGCCACACCTGAAATAAAAATTAGACACAGACACACTGAGTTTGGGCGATTGGAAAAAGTGATTTTCACTGAAAGCTAAAAAAAAAAATTTAATAACATTTTAGCCTGATTTATGCAGCCCTGCACAGCATTCAGACAAAAATATATTTATTGCGGCCACAAATTAAGAAAACATTCACTCATTTTATTAATTCATTCCCTCGTTTTAGTTTAATCATGGCCATGAATTAAGAATTTGTTCCCTCATTTTGGTAAATTGTGGCCACATTGTACTAATTTGTTTCCTCATCCCCATCCACTTGATTGGCTCCATCACTCTCTCTCCTCTCCACCTGTAGCTGGTGTGTGGTGAGCGCACTGGCGCCGTTGTGCTATGGCTGCCGTCGCATCATCCAAGTGGATGCTGCACACTGGTGGTGGTAGAGGAGAGACCCCCACATGATTGTAAAGCGCTTTGGGTGTACAGCAATAAACAATAAAAGCGCTATATAAATGCATCATTCATATTAAGTCAATCACAACGAGGGAAAGAATTAGTACCATGTACCAATTTGCGGGCATGATTTACTAAATAAGGGCACATTGGTAAATTGTGGCAAGGACTAACAAAATCCTAACAAAAATTCCACCTAGACTAAGCCATATATTTTAACTTAAATATTGCAAAATTCATGACACTATTAACTTTATACCAACAATAATCGCTTAACATAATTATCATATGGAAAAATATATATGTGACCCTGGAGCACAAATATGAATAGTTTTTGTGGTCCAGGGTCACATATTCTTTGGACTTTTGGAAGCTGCATTCAAAATCAATTTTGGCTCAACACTCAGAAATGAGTTTCGTGCAGCCATGATTTGCAGCTGCTTTTGCTTCCGGACTCTGAATTTAAGGAACAAGCCAGACCATAAGCACGCAGATTGCTTATCATACAAAATGTATTTCAGTTTATATAGTGAAATATATTTTTTGCTATACCTTCTCCAGTCTGGATTTAATTCAGTTTGTGACCAGCAATCTCTGTCTCCGTACAAAACGTATTGAAATGTTAATGTATCAGCATGACCTCCACAGAGCCATCAGTACGCTGTCACAGAATGGCCCGTCTCCAGCGTCATCGCAATCACTTTCACCTGCACCTTGTAATTGATCACACGCACCTGCACCTCATCACCGTCATCAAGATACACATAAAAGCACACACCTCAGCCACTAGTGTTGTGCGATCTCGTTGATGCTACGTGGACCTCCCGAACGTCTTCCTGACCTGTTGAGCATAACCTCTGAAATGCCGTACCTGTTTGTGCTTACCTCCTGTGCTCCTCTCCGTTGTCCTCCTGTCTCTAGATCGTCCAACACTGTGGCTGATTCCTCCAGTCCTCCCGTGCATCTCGTTGTCTCTGCTCCTCGCTCCTGCGAACAAACGAAGCCACAGTCAGCCTCACGCCTAAGATCTCGCCGTACTCTCAAGACCTGCACTCACCTCCCATCACCAGCTCCACTAATCTCCTGCACGATTCCTGTCAATAAAGTCACTGTGTTAACACTTACCTCTGTGTCCGGCAGCATATGTAACAGAAGATCGCACCAACACCGAATAATGGACTGCATTTACCAATCTATCGAGGATGAACTGCTCCAGATGTCTCAGGACGGCCGCCCCATTGAAGATTGTGCAAACAGGACTTCAGGAGAAACCCCCCTGCTCTCCCCCCACTCACCATCATGAACAGCACTGTGATTTCAGTAGAGTCATTCAGATTCCTGGGCACCACCATCTCCCAGGACCTGAAGTGGGACAATCACATTGACTCTATTGCGAAAAAGTCCCAGCAGAGGCTGTATTTCCTCCGCCAGCTAAGGAAGTTCAACCTGCCTCAGGAGCTGCTGAAACAGTTCTACTCTGCAATCATCGAGTCTGTCCTATGTTCTTCTATAACTGTTTGGTTTGGTTCAGCTACCAAAACAGACATCAGAAGACTACAACGGACAGTTAGGACTGCTGAGAGAATTATCGGTGCCCCTCTGCCCAGCCTCCAAGAACTTTACACCTCTAGAGTGAGGAAAAGGGCTAAGAAAGTCACTCTGGACCCCTCACACCCAGCTCACTCTCTCTTTGTACTGTTGCCCTCTGGCGGCGCTACAGATCACTGAGCACCAGAACAGCCAGACACAAGAACAGTTCCCCCAGGCCGTATCCCACCTGAACAACACATAACACACCCCGGTACTGTACATCTGTAAATAACTCATCAAACCTTCATCTGTACATAGGACACATGCACATTCACAGTCCTGTCTATGGTCATGTCTCTTTTCTGTATATTTGTATTTTTATTACTATTGTTATTCTTAATTATTGTATATTCTCTTCATTAGTGTTCTTTATCACCTTAATCATATGTTGTCTGCACTATGTTTGTACTTTCTGTACTGGAAGCTCATAACACCAAGACAAATTCCTTGTGTGTGCAAACACACTTGGCAATAAAGCTCTTTCTGATTCTGATTCTGATTCTGATTATGAAGAGGATTTCCTCTGGCTCTCCCACTACGTACCGTGGACGGATGGGACATTAAAGAGCGTCTTCTGGGGTGGTCTGGATAACTACCTGTTCCTCCGAGCGCCACCTGCCACTACCCCGGGCTCCCTACAGCAATACCTGGATTATGTACTTCGCCTCGTGGGTTCATCTTTTATTGTAGAGGAGGTTCCTGCAGTCCAGCCACCAACCACGGTGATGAAGATTCCACTGCCCGCAACATGCGAATCCAGTTCTCCAGTCACGGCCAGGAGTGCCGATCCCGAACCCCGAGAATCCAGTTCTCAAGCCAAGGCCAGGAGTGCCGATCCTGAACCCCGAGAATCCAGTTCTCAAGCCACGGCCAGGAGTGCCGACCCTGAATCCCGAGAATCCAGTTCCCAGGCTACGGCCTGGAGTGCCGATCCCAAACCCCAAGAATCCAGTTCTCAAGTCACGGCCAGGAGTGCCGATCCCGAACCCCGAGAATCCAGTACTCTAGCCACGGCCAGAAGTGCCAATCCCGAACCCCGAGAATCCAGTTCTCTAGCCACGGCCAGAAGTGCCGATCCCGAACCCCGAGAATCCAGTTCTCTAGCCACGGCCAGGAGCGCCGATCCCGAATCCCGAGAATTCAGTTCTCAGCCCACGGCCAGGCGTGCCGATCCCGAACCCCGAGGGTCCAGTTCTCAAACCACGGCCAGGAGTGCCGATCCCGAACCCCGAGAATCCAGTTCTCAGACACCGGCCAGGAATGCCGATCCCCGAGAGTCCGCGCTGTCCGAGCGCCCCCAAGAGTCCGCACTGTCCGAGTGCCTCCAAGAGTCCGCGCTTCAAGAGCGCCCTCCTGTGTCTCCGCTGGTCCCGTCCAGCCCTCCCGCCTCGCCGCTGGTCCCGTCCAGCCCCCCTGCATCTCCGCTGGTCCCGTCCAGCCCTCCTTCGTCTCCTCTGGTCCCGTCCAGCTCTCCTGCGCCTCCGCAGGTTCCGTCTAGCTCCGCGCCTCCCGAGCGCCCTCAAGTGTCCGCGCTGCAAGAGCGCCCTCAAGTGTCCGCGCTGCAAGAGCGCCCTCCTGTGTCTCCGCTGGTCCCGTCCAGCTCTCCTTCGTCTCCGCTGATTCTGTCCAGCGCTGCGCCTCCCGTGCGCCCTCAAATGTCCGTGCTGCAAGAGCGCCCTTATCACCACCATCTCCCAGGACCTGAAGTGGGACAATCACATTGACTCTATTGCGAAAAAGTCCGAGCAGAGGCTGTATTTCCTCCGCCAGCTAAGGAAGTTCAACCTGCCTCAGGAGCTGCTGAAACAGTTCTACTCTGCAATCATCGAGTCTGTCCTATGTTCTTCTATAACTGTTTGGTTTGGTTCAGCTACCAAAACAGACATCAGAAGACTACAACGGACAGTTAGGACTGCTGAGAGAATTATCGGTGCCCCTCTGCCCAGCCTCCAAGAACTTTACACCTCTAGAGTGAGGAAAAGGGCTAAGAAAGTCACTCTGGACCCCTCACACCCAGCTCACTCTCTCTTTGTACTGTTGCCCTCTGGCGGCGCTACAGATCACTGAGCACCAGAACAGCCAGACACAAGAACAGTTCCCCCAGGCCGTATCCCACCTGAACAACACATAACACACCCCGGTACTGTACATCTGTAAATAACTCATCAAACCTTCATCTGTACATAGGACACATGCACATTCACAGTCCTGTCTATGGTCATGTCTCTTTTCTGTATATTTGTATTTTTATTACTATTGTTATTCTTAATTATTGTATATTCTCTTCATTAGTGTTCTTTATCACCTTAATCATATGTTGTCTGCACTATGTTTGTACTTTCTGTACTGGAAGCTCATAACACCAAGACAAATTCCTTGTGTGTGCAAACACACTTGGCAATAAAGCTCTTTCTGATTCTGATTCTGATTCTGATTATGAAGAGGATTTCCTCTGGCTCTCCCACTACGTACCGTGGACGGATGGGACATTAAAGAGCGTCTTCTGGGGTGGTCTGGATAACTACCTGTTCCTCCGAGCGCCACCTGCCACTACCCCGGGCTCCCTACAGCAATACCTGGATTATGTACTTCGCCTCGTGGGTTCATCTTTTATTGTAGAGGAGGTTCCTGCAGTCCAGCCACCAACCACGGTGATGAAGATTCCACTGCCCGCAACATGCGAATCCAGTTCTCCAGTCACGGCCAGGAGTGCCGATCCCGAACCCCGAGAATCCAGTTCTCAAGCCAAGGCCAGGAGTGCCGATCCTGAACCCCGAGAATCCAGTTCTCAAGCCACGGCCAGGAGTGCCGACCCTGAATCCCGAGAATCCAGTTCCCAGGCTACGGCCTGGAGTGCCGATCCCAAACCCCAAGAATCCAGTTCTCAAGTCACGGCCAGGAGTGCCGATCCCGAACCCCGAGAATCCAGTTCTCTAGCCACGGCCAGAAGTGCCAATCCCGAACCCCGAGAATCCAGTTCTCTAGCCACGGCCAGAAGTGCCGATCCCGAACCCCGAGAATCCAGTTCTCTAGCCACGGCCAGGAGCGCCGATCCCGAATCCCGAGAATTCAGTTCTCAGCCCACGGCCAGGCGTGCCGATCCCGAACCCCGAGGGTCCAGTTCTCAAACCACGGCCAGGAGTGCCGATCCCGAACCCCGAGAATCCAGTTCTCAGACACCGGCCAGGAATGCCGATCCCCGAGAGTCCGCGCTGTCCGAGCGCCCCCAAGAGTCCGCACTGTCCGAGTGCCTCCAAGAGTCCGCGCTTCAAGAGCGCCCTCCTGTGTCTCCGCTGGTCCCGTCCAGCCCTCCCGCCTCGCCGCTGGTCCCGTCCAGCCCCCCTGCATCTCCGCTGGTCCCGTCCAGCCCTCCTTCGTCTCCTCTGGTCCCGTCCAGCTCTCCTGCGCCTCCGCAGGTTCCGTCTAGCTCCGCGCCTCCCGAGCGCCCTCAAGTGTCCGCGCTGCAAGAGCGCCCTCAAGTGTCCGCGCTGCAAGAGCGCCCTCCTGTGTCTCCGCTGGTCCCGTCCAGCTCTCCTTCGTCTCCGCTGATTCTGTCCAGCGCTGCGCCTCCCGTGCGCCCTCAAATGTCCGTGCTGCAAGAGCGCCCTTAAGTGTCCTCGCTGCAAGAGCGCCCTCCTGCGTCTTCGCTGGTCCCGTCCAGCTCTCCTTCGTCTCCGCTGGTTCAGTCCAGCTCCGCGCCTCCCGTGCGCCCTCAAATGTCCGTGCTGCAAGAGCGCCCCCAAGAGTCCGCTCCTCCAGAGCTTCCCACAGAGCCCGCTCCTCCAGAGCTTCCCACAGAGCCCGCTCCTCCTGAGCCTCCCACAGGGCCCGCTCCAGCTGAGCGTCTCCAAAGACCCGCTCCTCCAGAGCGCCCTCAAGTGCCCGCTCCTCCAGAGCGCCCCACAGAGCCCGCTCCTCCAAAACTTCCCACAGGGCCCGCTCCGCCTGAGCGTCTCCAAAGACCCGCTCCTCCAGAGCGCCCTCAAGTGCCCGCTCCTCCAGAGCGCCCCACAGAGCCCGCTCCTCCAAAACTTCCCACAGGGCCCGCTCCGCCTGAGCGTCTCCAAAGACCCGCTCCTCCAGAGCGCCCTCAAGTACCCGCTCCTCCAGAGCGTCCCACAGGGAACTTCCCCAAGAATTTTTTTTTGGGGGGCTATATAGCCACGGTCCGGGTGGCCAGGCCAGAGGCCAAGGCCACAGAGCTCCCTGATCCGCCATGGCCATCCAAGCTCCCTGATCCGCCAAGGCCACAGAGCTCCCTGATCCGCCATGGCCATCCAAGCTCTCTGATCCGCCATGGCCATCCAAGCTCTCTGATTCGCCATGGCCATCCAAGCTCTCTGATCCGCCATGGCCATCCAAGCTCCCTGATCCGCCATGGCCATCCAAGCTCCCTGATCCGCCATGGCCATCCAAGCTCCCTGATCTGCCATGGCCCTCCAAGCTCCCTGATACGCCATGGCTTCCCGTGTCTCCTGATCCGCCATGGCTCCCCGAGTCTCCAGTCCCGGCATGGTCTCCCGAGTCTCCAGTCCCGCCATGGTCTCCCATGTCGCTTGATCCGCCATGGCCTCCCGAGTCTCCAGTCCCGCCATGGCCTCCCGAGTCTCCAGTCCCGCCATGGCCTCCCGTGTCGCTTGGTCCGCCATGGCCTCCCGAGTCTCCAGTCCCGCCATGGCCTCCCGTGTCTCCTGATCCGCCATGGCCTCCCGAGTCTCCAGTCCCGCCATGGCCTCCCGAAGTCTCTGGTTCCGCCCTGGATGCCTCCCCAGTGTCCTACTCCTCCACCGACATCCAGGGCGCCCAGGTAATGTCACAGAATGGCCCGTCTCCAGCGTCATCGCAATCACTTTCACCTGCACCTTGTAATTGATCACACGCACCTGCACCTCATGACCATCATCAAGATACACATAAAAGCACACACCTCAGCCACTAGTGTTGTGCGATCTCGTTGATGCTACGTGGACCTCCCGATCGTCTTCCAGACCTGTTGAGCATAACCTCTGAAATTCCGTACCTGTTTGTGCTTATCTCCTGTGCTCCTCTCCGTTGTCCTCCTGTCTCTAGATCGTCCAACACTGTGGCTGATTCCTCCAGTCCTCCCGTGCATCTCGTTGTCTCTGCTCCTCGCTCCTGCGAACAAACGAAGCCACAGTCAGCCTCACGCCTAAGATCTCGCCGTACTCTCAAGACCTGCACTCACCTCCTATCACCAGCTCCACTAATCTCCTGCACGATTCCTGTCAATAAAGTCACTGTGTTAACACTTACCTCTGTGTCCGGCAGCATATGTAACGTACGCTAAATTACATTTTTTTTATTATTATTTTTTTTTTATAAACTTTATTTAGTTTTGTGATAAAAATGGCCATGTGTTTTCTTTCATTTGTGTTGTGTTACAGAACGTGCTGGTGAATGAGAACTTCGTGCAGCTCTTGGAGCTGATCTGTCAGGAGCATCCCAGTCTGGAGGTGCAGTATGGAGGCGTTGGTGGCTTTATCGCCAAAAAGCCTCGCAAACGCATCGACCCCATGAAAGTCATTCAGGTAAATACTCTACACTCATGAGAATACAACTTGCTGAAATTTCTCAAGTCTGAGGGTCTCTCGCTGCATTTGCTGAATTGCCTTTTTGAAGGATTACCTTGATCAGCGCAAGCTTCGTCTGTGGGACTTCTTCCGTAACATCGACAAGGATGGGACAATGCGTGTTCCTGTCGTAGACTTCAGGAAAGCCGTTCAGGTATTGGCCTGGGTCTGAGAAGGTCCCACTTTCCTGTAAAGTAAAAAGTCAAATCCATGAGTTGGAAACTGTCCAGAGTAAGCAGAGCTGCAATCTAGACAAAAGCACAATAAAATATAAGAGTTTTCATTTGTGCACATGTTTTTGATCATTACATTATTCCCAGACTTCCACTTGTGTTATTTCAATGCTTTTATCATCACAACACTACTATTCTGACATGTGGAATATTGTTTAAGAATGAGCATATGAATATAAATATCTGATAGTGTAAAACTAGGTCTTGGCATCAAATGACATTATTATTTTTTGAAATATTATTTTTGATCACACCAGCAATCCAGCATCCCATTGGAGAAATTCCAGATTGAGGAGTTGATTCAGAGACTTGACAGAGACCGAACAGGCATAGTGGACTACAGGTCGGCTCTCTTTTACCACATTACTCTGAACTCTGAGTTAAAAGTAATTAAATGCATGACAAAACACACAGATTCTGTGCACCTGGACAATTCTCACCAATAATGCAACTTTATGATTGCATTCACACACATAGAGATGATCCTAAATCATAAACTCTGAGTTACTGTTTGTGTTACTGTCATCTGTCTTCATAAACCGATATAAAACCTCATATGTGACTGATTTTGAGCCCTCTACATACAAGTGTTCAAACATCAGTGCTTCACTACAATATTAAAGTATTACAATATTGTTGTAGTACTAATTATTGTTTGGATGTTATCATTCTCACTTTTCACGGCCATTGGAATCATTAAAGGTGAAGCTTTAATTTTAGTTGAGCACTTGCTAAAAACCAACTCACTTTTGACATGACACTATCCCGACTTATTAAACACAGCCATCAGATACAAGTGAAGTCATAAAAGACCTTCAAAGTGCAGTTATTGTTACTGAATTCATGCCTTGCTACCCTACAGAGGCCTGGCAGATACTAGGAAACAGATGATGCGAGACCACCGGCGCCAGTTGCGCAAAGTGGAGTCCCGGCAGAAGAAGGAGAAGCAGAAGAGCGACAGGATCCTAAAAACCTTTGAGAGCGCTGTAGAGGCCGTCACTCCACGGAGCTCCATGATAATATCCCCAGGCGCCGCCAAAGAAGACTCCAATGGCCTTCAGCCGTTCTCTGCCACCCCGCTCAGCTCCTGGCACCATATAATCATGTCCAACAGCAGCCGCTACTCTGTCAATAACATGAGCAGCGAGCATGTGCACCTTCCCATGATAGGGAACCTCTCGAGCTCACCAGCCATGCGTTCGTATTCCCAGCCAAATCTCTTCGCCAGCATTCCTAAACCATCCACCAGCAAACCCACTTCTGCCCAAGGAATGCACTCGAGGTCCAACCCAAGCGTGTCCAGCAGTAAACTCAGCCCCACCGCTAACCTGACCAGATCCAGGCCTGCGTTAAACACAGAGCCAACCAGTCAAACAAAAGTCAAAGGGAAGAAAAAGAAGACCAAGAACAGAAAAGAAAAGATATAACACCAAAAAGACGTGATGTTCACGTGGTGACAATGATTTTCAGTGAATAACAACAAAGTTGTATCTGGGACTTCAGACGATTTGCAATATACCAAATGGGATATATGGACAATTTTATCTTACTTTATCAACAATATCATATTGGTTTTCTTATATTCGTGTGTTGTTTCACACCATTTTGATTTTGTGCTGTTTTATTTGAATGCAAATGCTTTGGAAATGTGAATGTGAAGTATTTATCATGTCAATAAAGTACTAAAATTGAGACTGACAGAGAGAGAGACTTTTAGTGCATGTGATTCTATGTTGATGAGATTCAAAATCATAAAGTTGGGACAGCCAAATTCCCAAAATTAAGTAAATTAAAAAGGTATGTCAAATATTTTCAGAACTCCAGTTACATATGATCATGTAATTTACCAGCCTAAAGACTGCTTCAGTAACTCTGGCCTGGTTGTTCAAGTGCCAAATTTATTATGCAGTTTACTAAATACCACTTTAAAATAGCCTAGATGACACACCAAGATACACATACAATTTATTTGGTTTCACCGAATTATAGTTGAGATCAGTGTAAATTGAAAAGAAATTGCCATTTATAATTTATTACTCAAAATAATAATAGGGTTGCAGATTTTTGCCCAAATAAAGATACTCAATATTTTCCTGCTCATTTTGGACCAATCAATTTTGCTTATTGGTTATTGGTAAACATATTTTTTGTAAATAAATTTAAAAAAACTATTTTTAGATTATAGCAGCAGGTGACCTGACCATAACAACGACTTAACATTCACATGCATTTTTTACATAATTCCTTTTTAGTGCCAGTTTATCTAAATTACACCACATGGCAGCATCCTGAACAGCTGATAACATATTTATTGTGAAAGCACACCTTTATTGTATTTACTGTCTCAGTTTCAACATAATCTGACCACTGCCTTAAATCCACAAAATAAATTGAAGTGTTGAGTAAAGGACATAAGCAAATGCACATAATCAATTGCCAGAGAATAATGCTGTGAAATGTCCAGATGCTGATAATGTATAAGATATGATGGTATTTAAAAGCCAGAGAGCTCCATCCCTACAACACAACTAACTGATGCATGATGATTGCCACACTTCTTTATTTCGTCTTCTTCAGGTCCACTGTTGTCGAGGGGGTGAGTAAAGTACAAGTTTATTTCTATAACGTGTTTAAAAGCAGCAGAAACTGAACAAAGAGCCATACAGTTAAATTATCAGGTAGCATCATGAAACAACTCTGACCTACAGGATATATGAAACATATAGACACCATTGCCATTGCTTTGACTCAAGCTATTGCTTTTGACTCAGCCAAACTCAAAAAGTAGGTCTTAAATTGAAATTTGAATGGTTCATCTATTGAAAAGTTCTGACATACAGCAGCAGTTTATTGCAGTTTAGGAGACACAAGAGAAACAATGTTCACCCATAGATTTTAAATGTACATAAAGTAAAATTTTGACATGGAAAAACTCATGTACTTGAGAGTGTATAAACGATCAATGTAAATGTAGTGTAGCTCAGCCATGTGAAGCCTTAAAAACAAAGGGTAACACTTTAGTTGAGGGACCAATTTTCACTTTTAACAAGTTGCTTATTAACATGCATATTACTAGCATATTGGTTGTTTATTAAAACTTATAAAGCACATATTAATGCCTTATTCTGCATGACCATATTCTAGATCCCTTAATCCTACCCGATACCAACAACTACCTTGATAACTATTGCTAGGCAGCAAGTTGCCCGTAGCTCAAACAGTAGGGCAGGGGTGTCCAATCTTCCTCCTGGAGGGGTTCGGTGGTCATGGCCATGGGTTTGAATCCCAGCAAATGCATGAATTAATACAATGAACTCCTTGAATGCAATGTCTTTGGGTAAAAGTGTCTGCCAAATGCATGAATGCAAATTTATCGTGCTGATGCAGAAGAGGAGAAAGGCTGATGGCATTCACTTGTCTTCTGTAGGTGCTGAGTCCCTGGGCTGAGGGCAGCGCCTCCGGTGGAGAATGTATCTGTGAGGCTTTCCTTCCCAACAACACATTTCCAATCAGACACCTCATCTCACTGGAGAGCACAGCAGTTGAGATCAACTACAAACTGGAGATGGAGATTAGCAAGGTTTGGTACAACCTAAAAGAACCTTTGATAAGACTAAACTGAAGTGAAATATGCAGAAGCTTTAACAGATCTTTAACGGTTCTTATGCAGGTGGAGATGTTCGAGGTTAAACTAAAGGTCTATATAGCAAAGATAACGAATCTGACAGTGCTGATCGAGCTGATGGAGGATGACCCCGACTCTTACAGTGAGCTACAAATAGAGGAAGTGAAAATCAAAATCAAACAGGTGGAGGCTCTAATTGTGGAGTTACAGGTGTCTTTACAAACCAGCTCTACCGTGCTCATATCCATACGCGAACAGGTGAAACTTTCTGAACCTCTGCTCAATCAGCATAAACAGTACCTTTGGTGTTAGTTTGACAAAACAAACTTTTAGGTATTGTACAAGAATGAGTGTGATTCTTTTCAAAATCCCTGTCAAAAAGCCATATTTTTTTTCAACTGTAACTTCTCCCATAGATTTCAAGCTACATCTACAAACTCATAGCAGCTTACATGACTACAAACTTCAAATTACTTGAGTAGTCAGATGAAACAAATGTATGGCCTACCCTGATGTTAACCTTCTGGTTTCCCCAAAAAGTGTTTGTTCGTTCCTTTGACTTGAAGCGGCGTTGCGCACCGATCATTGAATGACACACAATTGCCGCAAGAGCGATTCGAAAGCATAAGGAGCCGTCTGCTCTGCTCTCTATAGCTCTCATGATCAACGATCGATCTGCACAGTGCAAACAGCCAAAACCTGGATATTTTAGGCAATACAGAAATCCTGGCAAGGATGCGTCCTATTATGCCATGTCTAGCATTACTTCTTCCTCCCCACTTGGAGGGCACTGTTTAACATAGGTTGAGTTAAAATCCAGTTGACAACTTCATAGCGTAAAAGCACAGAGGCCATTTCGCAGCAGAGAGATTGTGTGTTCCTTTCATCTTCTTCCAATCTGTTGTGTAAAACCCTTAAGAAGCTTTGCTTGTAAGTTTATCGTTTATATTAGTTCTTTTTTATACTTTGTGTTTGTATTTTGTTAAGAGTTATATATGTAGGAAGCATGCTAGCATTTCACAGGCATTATATTCGCATTCAAAAGATCGGCATAACTAACGTTACTGCAGTTTACCAATATAAATGTTGTATAACGAGTTACTGTATTTTGTTTATTTAAGTAAGCATTTATTGTATTTATTTTGCAGTTTCACAAAAGAATGTAATGGAGATTGAACTACATGATTGCACTCAAGCAAAAGTAAAGAGAAAATTACTCTATCATCTGAGTGGTCATTGAAGCTGATCAGTCATCTCCTTGCAATGTTTGGCTATCTGTATATGTATGCTCGACACACGCGCAGACAGAGGACAGAATACGTCCCGTAAAAATGGCCCGTATGGTCACTCTAGCAAAGCAGGTCCAACACCTACACTAGTACCGAACTAACACTAGCCAGCCTAAACTATTCTGGAGCGATTTTAACCTTCTAACACTTGCAAACATCCAGGCAAGGCTGTGTTCAGCAAACAATCAATGTTCAGCCTTTCTGTGTTGGGTAAACATGATTTCACCAAGTACAGCATCTTCCTGGATCAACAACTTCCAACAAACCAATCAGATTTGAGGGCTAAGTTTACAGTCAATGTCTAATTATGCTTTCAAAATCAAGGATGTCGATTCAGGAACATGCCTTCCAAAATCACTGTGTTGAGTTTGCATGTTCTCGTAGTGTTGCTGGGTGCCACAGTAACTCAAAGACTTGAAGTGATTTGGACACTCTGAAATACCCATATATGTTAGATCTGTGAACAACAGTTCAGGATGATTTTGTACCTTTTATCTTAGATTAATACTGTGATCAAATTTTTTTTTGATGAAAACAGATCAGTGTTATGATTGCTGCACTGACTCAGCTGGAGATCACCTACGATAAGAACCTCATTCTCGTGACACGCAGAGAATATATCATTCTTCAGCAGAAACTAGTGGAGTGCGAGAGACGACATAATGAAATCTTTAACCCCAACATTGGTTAGTCTTTCTCCATCAAGACAATGAGTGTCAAACTCTGTTTTCAAATAATCTATAATTATAAACTCATTTACTTGTTTTATTAGGAATCTGCAATCATGGTGGAATTAGAAGAATCAGCAAACCCATCGTCAGCCAGCTGAATGCACATCTGAATGCAGGTTATAGCTATGGAGGATGGGGCAAAGACTCAAATCCCCTGCCTGGTTCTGAAAACATGTACTGGTACTCCGGCTCCAGCGACACTCTGGTCATCAGAATCACACAGTACTCTGACTACTACAATCTGATCATGAGACAGGGCTTTAAGACACATGAGCTTTATGTGAAAAATAAATATGATTGGCAAGGCACAGGAAACAACTACGTTGTGCGGGAAAACACCCTGTACTATCAGTTCAGAAGCCCTTTTGCTATGGGAAAGTTGAACATGACCAGTGTAACAGCTGCATATAAGGTGATTCCTATGGCTAGTGCCCAATTCTCATACCATTACTCAGCTAACCAGAACCTGGACTTTGCAGCTGATGAGTCCGGCCTGTGGGTAACTTACGCCACGGAGAAATCGAAGGGTAAACTGGTTTTAGGGAAGATCAATGAACAGTCATTTGAAGTAGAGGAGGTTTGGCAGACCAGTATTTTTAAACCATCTGTAGGAAACACTTTCATGGTGTGTGGGGTTCTGTATGCCACAAGGTCTGTAGACACTAAAACCGAGGAGATCTTTTACACCTTTGACACTCGCACCGAACAGGAAAGCTATGTTAGTATTCCCTTTGAGAAGTTTCAGAAGTCCTATGTTTACTTGGACTACAACCCCACCGATCAGAAACTTTACATGTTCAGCAATGGTTATTACGTCAGCTATCATGTTTGGTTCAACCATGAGGGCTCTAAAGATAAACTCTTGATTGGCGAGTGAACTTCTGAATATTTAAGGCAGCAGTCAAACTCAGAACAGCAATGAATGTGCTGTATTTCTGTTTGTGTAATAAACTCTTGTGAGCACTATGACTTGGAATGGAGTTTTTTTTCTTGGGACATTGTAAAATCTGTAAAAACACGCTGATGCACATGTCCACATACACACTCTTTTATAAGATTAATAAAAGTTTTTCCACTGTGCCATCCCTTTAAGAGAGTACCACATAACCTACATCTGGCCCTCAAAGCATTTCAATTGTATCAAGCTAAATACAGTATCTGACAACAGTCTTTCCTGAAACAACACAATCTCATGGAAATTTATAACTATTTTAATTTATTTTTTATGCTTTCATATAATCAGCTTAGTTATGTTTAGGGGTGGACATTGTCAAGTCAAGTCACCTTTATTTATATAGCACTTTTAACAATGTAAATTGTGTCAAAGCAACTGCTTTGACACAATTTTTGATTTTCCTATCAAAATAGGAAAATAGTGTGTCAAAAATGTAAAATGACAAGATTAAACACTCAGTTAAAGGCATTTCATTATTGAATTCAGTGATGTAATCATCCAGCTCAGTTCAGTTTAAATGGTGTCTTTGCAATCAGGTCGACGATAATAGCTGGAAATGAAGTGTCCCCATCTAAGCAAGCCAGAGGAACCAAAACTCCATCGGTGACAGAATGGAGAAAAAAAAAAACTTTGGGAGAAACCAGGCTCAGTCGGGGGGCCAGTTGTCCTCTGGCCACATGAACCAGCAGTTTAATTCCAACTGCAGCAAAGTCAGATTGTAAGGGCTCAACTGGTTCCAGTGGTCTTTTCCCGATGGCTGTCTAGGTGGTGGGGTCCTCACTGGGGATCTGTCTCCGGGGCTCATCTAGGTGTCCTGGTCTCCACTGACGTTCAGGGCTGTAGAGGTCGTCTCTGGGTGCTGATTCACCATCTGATCTGGATACAAACTGGATCTGGTGACTGCAGTGACCATCTGGGCTGGATAAAGGCCGGATCGGGTGGCTACGGTGACCTCGGAATAAGAAAGAAACAATAATATATTGCTAATATTAGTCTAACAAGTACATTGTGTGTTATGGGAAGTGTTCCCGGTTCCGGTTGACCTAGTTAATGCAGATTAACAATCCTTTAACGGATTTGAAAATTAGAAGCGTATTAGTGTGATGTGTGCGCCAGGTTAAAGAGATGGGTCTTTAATCTAGATTTAAACTGACAGAGTGGGTCTGCCTCCAGAACAGTGTTAGGTAGATTGTTCCAGAGTTTGGTTGCTAAATAGAAAAAGGATCTGCCCCCCGCAGTTGATTTTGATATTCTAGGTATTATCAGAGTTTTGAGAACGTAATGGATGTGGAGGACTATAATGTGATAAGAGCTCGCTCAAGTACTGAGGAGCTAAACCATTCAGGGCTTTATAAGTAGTTAACAAGATTTTAAAATCTATACGATGTTTAATAGGGAGCCAGTGCAGGGTTGACAGAACCGGGCTAATATGGTCATATTTCCTGGTTCTAGTAAGAACTCTAGCTGCTACATTTTGAACCGTCTGTAATTTGTTTATTAAGCATGCAGAACAACCGCCCAATAAAGCATTACAATAATCTAACCTTGAGGTCATAAACGCACAAATTAACATGTCTGCATTTGACATTGAGAGCATAGATCTCAGTTTAAATATATTTTTAACATGAAAAAAAGCAGTTTTACAAATGCTAGAAACGTGGCTGTAATAAAGGAGAGATTGTTATCAAATAGCACACCAAGGTTCCTGACTGATGATGAAGAATTTACAGAGCAGCCATCAAGTGCTAGACAGTATTCTAGGTTATTACTTTTGGGTGTTTTAGGTCCAATAATTAACACCTCTGTTTTTTTTTTCAGAATTTAGCAGTAAGAAATTACTCATCATCCAGTTTTTATTTTTATATCAACCATGCATTCCATAAGTTTCTCAAATTGGTGTGTTTCACCGGGCCGCAAAGAAATATAGAGCTGAGTATCATCAGCATAACAGTGAAAGCTAACCCCATGTTTCCTGATAATATCTCCCAAGGGTAACATGTAAAACGTGAAAAGTAACGGTCCTAGTACTGAGCCTTGAGGTACTCCGTACTGCACTTGTGATCGATATGATACCTCTTCATTCACTGCTAAGATCCAGTAGCACTAATAGGGAGATACAACCACGATCAGATGATAAGAGCAGGTAATTTGTAACTCTAATGAGAGCAGTCTCAGTACTATGGGATGGTCTAAATCCTGACTGGAAATCCTCACAGATATAATGATTTCGACAATGAGTAGGTCCTGACACATGTTGTCTAACCCCAGTAGAGTTCAGAATGTCTATGAATGCTGATCCTAATGCATCTTTTTTATTGTCAATGTGGATATTAAAATCACCCACAATTAAAACTTTATCTGCAGCCAGCACTATCTCTGATAGAAAAATCACCAAATTCTTTAATAAAGTCTGTATGGTGCCCCGGTGGCCTGTATACAGTAGCCAGTACAAACATCACAGGGGATTTATCATTAATACTTTTTTCTCTAGATAATGTTATATGAAGCACCATAACTTCAAAGGAGTTATACTTAAAGCCTGTCTTCCGTGAAATACTGAAAACATTGCTATAAATTGTAGCAACACCTCCCCCTTTGCCTTTTGGACGCGGCTCATTTTTATAGCAGTAATCTTGGGGGGTAGACTCGTTTAAAAAAAAAAAAAAAAAAAAAATCACATCTAGTTTATGATCAGTGATCATATCATTTACAAAAAGTGCTTTTGTAGGAAAAAAAAAAAAAATGGAAAAGAAAGGGACCTGATATTCAATAAGCCAAGCTTTATCATTTGTTTCTCTGTGTTATATAAATTTTTCATTTGTTGAACTAATTAAGTTATTCATAAATTGGTTTGGACGTTTTTTTGTATTTTCTAGTTTGGGGAACAGACACAGGATCTATAGTGTGATATCTAAGTGAAAGAGTCTCTATGTGCTGAGAATTAACTGATTTCTGTGACGTGAGGCAGCTAGCAGACGGTCGGTTTAACCAGTCTGTCTGCTTCCTGACCTGGGCCCCAGTTAGTCAAGTACAAACTCTAAGACTATGTGCCATATTTCTAGAGAGAAGAGCAGCACCACCCCATGAGGGATGAAGATCTCTTTTCAGCAGGTCAGGTCTGCCCCAAAAACTCGTCCAATTGTCTATAAAACCTATGTTATTCTGCGGGCACCACAGACATCCAGCCACTGAGTGATGACAGTCTGCTATGAATCTCATCACCCCGGTAAGCAGGGAGCAGACCAGAGCATATTACAGTGTCTGACATCGTACTTGCAAGTTCATACACCTCATTAACAATTTATTTAGTGATCTCCAACTGGCGAAGTCGAACATCATTAGCGCCGACGTGGATAACAATCTTACTGAATTTACGTTTAGCATTAGCCAGCACTTTTAAATTTGCCAAGATGTCATGCGCTCTGGCTCCCGGTAAACAATGGACTATGGTGGCTGGTGTCTCTAGTTTCACGTTCCGTACAATAGAATCACCAATAACTAGAGTTTCTCAGTGGGTACGTCACTGAGTGGGGAGAACCTGTTTGATGTTTTGATCGGAACGGAAGAGTGGTGTTTTGACCCGCGACTAGGCCGCCTCAAGGTCAACCAGTTGCCCTGCTGCACGGGCTCTAATGCCGGAACTGAACAGTGTACAGGACTCCCTGAACTAGTCGTATCCAAAGCAGTATCTACAGCCCTCACATTCTTACTGTCCCCAACTAAAGTTTGGATGCGTTTCTCTAATTCTAAAACCTTCTGTCAGCCTAACTATTTCCCTGAATTTATTACATGTGAATCCCTCGTCGCCGAGAGAGATAAACTGTAGATGTGGCAAACAGTGCAAACAACAATAGCAGGAGAAGAAGCCATTACTCACCATGATTGATGAATGATACCGACTTAACTTACCACTGTTGTTTGATGAACTCGTGAAAAACGGAGCGAGAGAGAAATAAAACAGTAATAGACTCGAGTAGAAACACTTGACAAGCTAACCGGGTAACAAATGCTAACGCGCTGCACGCACGCTGCACTCGTGATTTTAGATTAAAAGCGAACAATCAAATTAGTCAGGTTAGTTTGATAGATCATACCAGAAATATGGTGGGAATTAAGTTATATTTTACCACTTAAACAACAGAGAGTGAAAGTATGATAGAAATTCAACAGAAAAGCGGTGCTACAATTGCAAACCTCTCAGCAGCACATCAGACAGGAACAGACAGAAGCAATCTTTTAAAAAAATACTTTTGTGATTTGTTGTGATGATACATCTTCTGATGCACCAGGGCACATCATCAGTGATGTATCCTGAGGTCATCGGGTGTTTCGGGTCTCTCGAACATCAGACACCCTCACTCAGGCGACCCAGCTGAGGTTGATCAAGCCTCAGCTTGTGCCCTGGCAGCTCAACCACGGTTCCGCTCTCTTAATTAATATATCATACACATTCAAATGAAATCCCCAACTTATAAAATAGATACAGTTTAAAATTTCTAAAAAATTACCTTCAATGCCTCTGAGCTGATATGCAAAAGGAAAAAGGATAAAAGGGGGATACAATGATCAGTCACCTCATTAACAACCTGCCAAATATTGTGTAGGTCCCCCTTGTGCTAATAAAAAACAGATCTGTCAGGTTGCATTATCCTGCTGAAAGAGGCCACTTTACGCAATGGAGATTGAGTGACTGTACCTTCTTGTGCCCGGATGGATTCTGCCCATTGTACCACCTTTCCCTTCAGAAGAGAAACGATAAAAGCGATCTTCGCTTTTTCATTGGGATACAATTGAGGTTGCATTTCAAGAGCTAGGGAACATTGCATCAAAAATCTGTTGCACTCCACCACGCCAGAGAAGGGCACTGGCCTGGCCATGGGACTGGAGATCACTGTAGTGGAAGAACTGGTGAAACTGATGACGGAAGTGATGGGTGCTGGCGGTGGTGCCGGTGTGAGAGCTCGTCGAAGTATATCCACGAGCTCTTGGAAGGGGTCGGGAGTTCTGTTTGTCTGCCAGTGAAGGTCCGGTCTTCTGTTACAGAAGTAGGACTTCTGTAACAGAAAGGTTCATGCCTTTATCACCAGCAGGGTGGATTACTGTAATGGTCTCCTCACCGGCCTTCCCAAGAAGACCATTAGACAACTGCAGCTCATCCAGAACACTGCTGCCAGGATTCTGACTAGAACCAGAAAATCTGAGCATATCACACCAGTCCTCAGGTCCTTACACTGGCTTCCAGTTACATTTAGGATTGATTTTAAAGTACTTTTACTTGTTTATAAGTCACTCAATGGCCCAGGACCTAAATATATTGCTGATATGCTCACTGAATATAAACCAAACAGACCACTCAGATCATTAGGATCGAGTCAGTTAGAAATACCAAGGGTTCACACAAAACAAGGGGAGTCTGCTTTTAGCTATTATGCGGCCCGCAGTTGGAACCAGCTTCCAGAAGAGATCAGATGTGCTAAAACATTAGCCACATTTAAATCCAGACTCAAAACTCATCTGTTTAACTGTGCATCTGTTGAATGAGCACTGTGCTATATTTCTGAAATGACTGCAATGAATTTTATGTATAATAGTTTTCTTTAAATCAATTTCTATATCATTTTAAAATTCCTTGTTTTTATTATCTTTATTCCCATGTTTTTATTGATTTTTAATGTCTATTTAACTTTCTTTTATGTAAAGCACTTTGAATTACCACTGTGTATGAAATGTGCTATATAAATAAACTTACCTTGCCTTGCCTTGCCTAGGACTCAGACAGAGAGATGGATTAATTGACAGGTATTTATTGACAAATAGCTGAGCAACAAGGAGTGAGACAGGGGAGTGGTTATCCTGGATGTCTTCTGTAATCTGGAGAAGTGTTAATTTGAGTATCTTCTTTTGACAGGAAACTTGGAACACGAACTGAACACAAAGATGGCAGACTGGGCAGAACACAGGAGCAGACTGACTGGGGATCGCTGGAGAACTCACTTGGGAGGAGACACTGCATGTAAGCAGAGAAGGAGGTAAGTAGTAGGCATAGAGCTGTGATAGCTATGGCAGTCCTGTCCGCATGAACGAGACCGGACACTGGAGTGCTGTGAGGTGTGTGTATTTATGGCATGGGTAATGAGTGGTTCAATGATGTGCAGGTTCGTGTGATCAGTACTCAGGTGAGGGAGTGCGCTGTGATTGGCTGGTGACAGAGCCTGGCAGATCTGTGACACCCCCTTTGTAATCATTAACATTTTCATAAGTAACTGTAATTTAATTACTCATTTTTTATTAGTAACTGATTACAATTACTTTTATTTTTTAATTAAATTACGTAATTCCGTTACATGTAACTAGTTACTCCCCAACACTGCAGATCATAACCTAGATGTGCTCTGTTGGACAGAAACCTGTCTAAAACCTGGGGCCTCATTTATAAAATGTTGCGCAGAAACCATCCTAAATTTGATCTCGAATATGCGTACGTTTGATTCATAGAATGAACGTACGAACAGAAAACGCATATACGCCTCTCTTTCAGATGGGAAATCTATGAATGTAAATGGTCTTGAACTTGCGCGCAGCTGAATGGTTTCAGCTCTCTGCCTTGTAAACGACTCCTAATTAATGTCATTAACATAAAAAATATCACCAATCATCAGAATTTAGAACAGCAAGCTGCAAGAACAGCTTATATTTTCAAGAACCTGCAGTACTCTGACAATAAAAAGTGTGTACGTCTGCTCAGACCCTAACGTGGCGCAAAGCACTTTTCCACATCAAAGAACGTCTTTATAAATATGAGCGCTGGCATGGATTTAAGTGTACGCACACTCTAAGATCCAATCTGAGTGTACGCACGCTTTATAAATGAGGCCCCAGATGATTACAAGATGGAGTTTCAAGATGGCGCTGTGAATGGCAGCCATTGTGCTTGGTTCTCCAGTGTTTTTGTTAGTTTTTCCTGTTTTTTGTTTGTCAAACACGATCAGTTTCACCAGGGAAGAACTGCTGAACATTCGTCAGAACACACCACAAAATCTCCAACCGGTTTTCGATTATTCGGATGTTTTGCTGAACATAGTAGTCAGCGGAGCTGCGGCGCTGTTTAGATGCTTCAGGACGCGCAAACGGGGGAAGAAAGCCGGCGCGCTCATGAAGCTCAGACAGCACGGATTTCGAATGCCGTTGTCTAGCATCCATCTGGCGAATCTCCGCTCTCTACCCAACAAAACGGACGAACTCCTTCTGCTTTCCTGGTTAAACAAGGACTTTTCAAACTCTGCTGCTCTGTGTTTCACGGAAACCTGGCTGAACGGCGCCATTCCAGACAGCGCCTTTCATCTGCCTAATTTCACGCTGATCAGAGCAGATCGCAATGCGGAATCAACGGGGAAATTGCGCGGTGGCAGGACATGCTTCTACATCAATGAAAGGTGGTGTACAGATGTAACAGTGTTAAAGAAGATGTGCTGTTCAGATATAGAAATGCTTTTCATCAACTGTAAACCTTTCTACTCGCCGCGGGAGTTCTGCTTGTTCATTCTCGTGAGTGTCTACATGCCTCCACAAGCGCACGTGAGCTCAGCTTTACAGAAACTCGCTGATCAGATTACAGACACAGAACAACAACACCCAGACTCTGTTTCAATCAGTCTAGGGGACTTGATCAAAGACAAATCTCTCCCGCGAACTGCCAAAATGCAGACAGCATGTTACATGTTCCACCAGAGACAGTAATATACTGGATCACTGTTACACACCAAAGGACGCGTATCACTCTGTCCCACGGTATGCTTTAGGACTATCTGATCACTGTTTGGTTCATCTTATTCCAACCTACAGGCAGAAACTTAAATCTGTTAAAACCGTATTAAGGACTGTAAAGTCTCGACCTTACTGATTGGACTGTTTTTGAAGCTGCTGCCACCGATCTGGATGAGCTCCCAGAGACTGTAACATCATATATCAGTTTCTGTGAGGATATGTGCATTCCTACCAGGACTCATTTAACCTACAACAATGACAAACCATGGTTCACGGCAAAACTCAGACAGCTCCGTCACACCTCCTGCAACCCCCCTCTCCCCCACACCTGCACTGCAGATAGGAGAAGATGATTTGTGCCAGGTCTTCAAAAAGAACAAGAGAAGGAAGGCACCAGGCCCAGACGGTGTGACACCAGCCTGTCTGAAATCCTGTGCTGACCAGCTGGCCCCCATCTTCACACAGATCTTCAACAGATCACTGGAGCTGTGTGAAGTCCCCTCATGCTTCAAACGCTTCACCATCATCCCCGGCTCAAAGAAACCCAAGATTACAGGGCTTAACGACTGCAGACCTGTGGCTCTAACATCTGTGGTCATGAAGTCATTTGAAAAACTGGCTTTGGCTTATCTGAAGGATATCACTGGACCCTTACTGGACCCCCTGCAGTTTGCCTACAGAGCAAACAGGTCTGTGGACGATGCAGTCAACATGGGACTGTATTACATACTGCAACACCTAGACAGACCGGGGACTTATGTGAGCATCCTGTTTGTGGACTTCAGCTCGGCCTTTAACACTATCATTCCAGACCTCATCCTGCCCAAACTAACTCAGCTCTCTGTCCCCACCTCCGTCTGCCAGTGGATCAACAGCTTCCTAACAGACAGGCAGCAGCTAGTAAGGCTGGGAAAATACACATCCAGCACCCGTACGATCAGCACTGGAGCTCCTCAGGGCTGCGTTCTCTCCCCACTGCTCTACTCCCTCTACACCAATGACTGCACATCTAAAGACCCCTCTGTCAAGCTCCTGAAGTTCGCAGACGACACCACACTGATCGGCCTCATCCAGGACGGTGACGAGTCTGCTTACAGACAGGAGGTTAAGGAGCTGGCTGTCTGGTGCAGTCTTAACAACCTGGAGCTCAACACGCTCAAAACTGTGGAGATGATCGTGAACTTCAGGAGAAACCCCCCACTCACCATCATTAACAGCACTGTGACTGCAGTGGAGTCATTCAGATTCCTGGGCACCACAATTTCTCAGGCCCTGAAGTGGGATAATCACATTGAGTCCATTGTTAAAAAGGCCCAGCAGAGGTTGAACTTCCTTCGCCAGCTGAGGAAGTTCAACCTGCCACAGGAGCTGCTGAAACAGTTCTACTCTGCCATTATTGAATCCATCCTCTGCACTTCAATAACTGTCTGGTTCAGCTCAGCTACCAAATCTGACCTCAGAAGACTACGGAGGGTAGTCCGGACTGCTGAGCGAATCATTGGTACAACCCTCCCTACTCTCCAAGAAATGGACTCATCCAGAGTGAAGGCTGGTAAAATCACTCTGGACCCCTCACATCCAGCACACTCCCTCTTTGAACTGTTGCAGTCTGGTCGACGCTACAGAGCTCTGAGAACCAGAACGACCAGACACAGAAACAGTTTCTTCCCTCAGGCAATCCATCTCATGAACATTTGAACTCTTAACAATAAACATAAAACACACAACACTATCATACTTTTTATTTTTTATTTAACACTCATACTTATTACATTTCAAATTTACACCTAACATACCAGTACGAACTGAATTGTCTATTTTGTATATTGTGTTTGTGCTGTTTTGCACATTGTCCATTTTTGTATATTTGTACATTATTATTTTTTTATTTTTTTATTATCTGTGTCCTGTCATTCTGTTGCACTGTGGAGCTACTCTGTCTATCCGGCTGCAGATAAAGTGATTTTAATATCCATATAGATAATAAAAACAGATGTATTGGGATTAGCATGTATAGACACTCTAAACTCTATTGGGGTTAGCCATGTATTGTCAGGACCTACTCATTGCCATAATCATACTTTAGACTCAGTATTATCACATGGAATCAGTGTTGATGGGATTGAAATACTGCAGCAGAGCGATGACATCTCAGATCATGTTCTAGTTTTATGTATAATCCATTTAGCTAAGGTCACAAATTCAACTCCTTATTGCAAATATGGTAGAACCATAACTTCTACCCAAAAGATTGCTTTGTAGATAATCTTCCTGATTTGTCTCAACCCCTCAGAATATCCGATAGCTCAGAAAAACTTGATGTTGCAACAGAAACCATGAACATTCCATTTTCTCTTTTTCACTAAGGAGAACAGTCTGATGATATGGTATAAATACCACACTCACGCCCTCAAAAGATCAAAAGAGCAGCCCAGAATTTGGAGCGCAATTGGAAGAAAATAAAACTAGAGGTATTTTACAATGCGTGGAAGGATAGTATTTCTACCTACAGAAAGTCATTAAAAACGGCCAAATCTGCTTACTTTTAGACTCTTTAAAAAAACACAATAAAGCATCAACTGGTGCAGACTTTTCCCAACAGCACATCAGTAATGACTTCATTTCTTTACTTACAACAGAGAAAATTCTAACCATGTAGCCATACGCAGCAGACTGCAATGCGCTGTATGTTTTGACACCTTTCTATCATGGCCAGCATTGAGTTTTTCAGCAATTTGACCTACAGTAGCTCCTCTGTGTAATCGGACTCGTCATGCTAACCCTTTGCTTCTCATGTGCTGCAATAAACCTTGGGTGACCATGACCCCTGACAGTGATTCACTGGTTGACCTTCCTTGTACCACTCTTGGTAGGTAGTGACCACTGTAAATCAGGAACACTCCTCAAGACTTGCTATTTTGGAGATGCTCTGACTCTGTAATCTCTATTTGGCTCTTGTCACTCAGATGTTTTCGTCTGCCCATTTTTCCTGCTTCCAACACAAAAAAATCAAGAACTTACTTTTCCCTTATTCCCTAATATATCCCACCCATATAGTCAATGTTATTCACTTCATCTGTCAGTATTTTTAATTTTGTGGCTCTTTAACAGTACTCATCATCCTCCTAGAACTCACGGTGAACATAAGAACATTTCAATTTCCTACCTTTTATGAATGCTACTCTCTGCTTCTTAAGCTGGTCTTTCTCAATCTTTTCTTTTCTTAGGTTCATATAATTTATGTAGGAAAATAAAATACTTTCACATTACATCTATAAGAACGTGAATTTTAAAGACAATACGTGTAGCTTTACTATGAAATACTTTCAAAACTCTTCATTAGAAGTATGAACTACTTCATAATTAACAGAGAACGTTAAGGAATATATACACTTTTACTATAACACTTCACTGAAATAGTTTGAATCACCTTATAATTTAGAATGGGGTATTCCCTGTGATTTATTTCTTATTGAAAATGTTTTGTGCATGTTGTTTGGAGCTGAAACACTCCAAAGAGTTTAATGCATTATTTCTGTGTGGACAGATGATTGGATGGACAGACAGATGGATAGAGGTCTAGAACACACCAGCAGCTCAGTCATTGTGATGGTGTGTCATAAAATTAATTCACGTAATACCTTCAACAGGTTTTGTATGCAATGCTTCCTCTCAGGTCGTTCATAAAATTGCGTATTATAATAATTCACCATCTCATGTTGTCCACCAATAAAATGTCTTAAGCAAACATAAACTGTGTGCATAAGCTACTTCATTGCTCATCCACTGGATATCAACCACAATACACATGAGAATAAGGCATGTGCTGTCGATTAGTTCTGATAACATGCTGTATATAAGGCTGTATCTGAGAGAGCGAAACACATTTTAAAAAGAGATACACAATGGATCTCCTGTTGCTTGTCCTCCTGTTTGTGGCTCCTGTACACTCCTGGCTGGTAAGAGTCCTTCTGACCATCATGATCTCAACTTTGATTCATAAATCCATGATGCTGTTTTCCATTCTGTTGTCTAGTCACTAGAGAATTGGGGATCTGGCAGCGTTGAAGGCTCCATCGGGGAGTTTGGACAGTGTGTTTGTAATGTGTTCCTGCCCGATACTTCATTCCCAGCAGACCGTATGGAGCACATGCAGACCACCTCAAGTCAACTGTCTGTAGAAGTCAAGCTCCAGATTAACAAGGTACATTATGTTCATATAGTTTAGATTAGTAGTTTTGCTCAGGATGTGGATTTTATATTGGACCCAGCAGTGTTTTTAGTATCATTAAGATACTACTATAGTTTGCAATGTGTGAAGTACTTAAAATTCAGGCAGTGCAGTGGCTCAGTGGATATATACTTTTGCCTCACAGCAAGAAGGTCCCCCTTTCGAATGTATGATTCCTCTGTGGATTTTGCATGGTCTCCCCCTTTCCCCCCATTCCATATTCCAAGTGTTCTAAAGTCATACGGTAGGGTTTGCCAAGAAACAAATTGTAAATGTAATCTATTATTAAGTGTAAATCTCCAGTCATCGCATTTGTGACATTATACGAGTGCGCAGCACCTAGGAAAAGCACACATGAGAGTCCTTTTGAAACATCAAGTCAAATAAAATTATGACTTGAAACAATACTTTCCTTACTGAGGTGAATATCTCTGTTCTGAGACAGTCGGACAGTATTATACAGCCTAGAATGTGCGCAAAGAGCGCTCCCTCATATAATCACTAAAAGCTATAACTCCAGGTCATTGCGATCTCACAGCGGTCCATTAATAAGCTCTTTACACAGCACAATGAAACTCTTATTTAAATCGTATCTACACTTTGTTATAGAGGATTTGCGGAGGAGCTGTGAGAGGATTCTAACTTAAACATTTCTGGTCATTGCGTTCAAGAAATCAACAGATATGTCTGTGATTGACTACATTTCGCAACGCTGCAAATATGTTTTGCCAATGTCAGATGGGATTCTCCGGGTCCCTAAGTGGTCACTTACCTCGCTTATTAGTTAAGTCCACCCCTGCATGTTCATCTGTCTGATTTGAGGTCTACAACATGACAGAGATGACTTTGTGATTGGACAAATTACCTTTGACAACAACAACTAAAGATATTCTCCGTCTCGCCGTTAGAAGTCAAGTAAATCAATGCATTTTGCTATTGTAATACATGATTACATGGTTACTTTTATTATTCAGATTTATCGTTATTTTATTATTCCTGCTGTCTGAGATGTTTTTGGGTAATGACCCACCAGCCGAAAAGTACTGGTCTACATGATCAACTGTTTCTCATTTGCTGCAACTCAAATCATTTCTGTTTCACGTGTTTAGATCAGCAGTCTGAAGGTTCAGTTGGAAGTTCTTCTCAGCAGTCTCTCCAACCTGACGGTTCGTGTGGAGAGTCTGGAGAGCGGACCGGACAAGTACATCAAACTGGAGTTTGAGCTCCTCCGCATTGAGCTGAGAGAGTTTGAGGCTCTGGTCACACAACTGAAAGCATCTCTAAACTCCTCTTCACCAGCATTTGAGAGTCTCTACATAGAGGTGAAGCTTCCTTCATTTACACCAGCGGTTTTCAATTCAGTTCTAAACTGTGTTCCGATTGGCATAGTCACTACATAGTGTTCATGGCTTCCTACTCCCTGAGCAGGGGAAATCCATTGATGTTTACTTCACTTCGGAAAATATTAATTCACGGATTTGTGCTGAAGTGTGACATAATATACCTCTGTAAATAAATACAATTTAAATTCACGTCTTGCACACTTTAATGCCCTTTAAATGGAACATATATGCTCGTTCGAGCTGGAATCATGTTGGAATATCCTGTGATGTCCACTTCACAGGGCACTTATGGTGGAATAGAACAAACGTCTGAACTGATAAGAGATACATACAAAATATGCAGAGCGGGGGTCAAGGACTGGAATTGAAAACTGACGACTTACACTAAACAAGCCATTATAGTATTTGCATGGGTCTAATTTGTTTTCTTTGTAAGATTCGCAATATGAGTTTAATCGTTGACCAACTGGAGAGCTATGACCGGAGCAACTTAGAGGTGATTCGCATCGAATTCGCCAAACTTCAGCGGAAACTGGAGAAATGTCAGGATGATAAGGATGACTTCTCTAATGCAGAAATAGGTAGGCTCATTTTCTGTGAATATTAAGAGAGAAATTTTATCTTACGTTTACATTGTCTTGTACATGATGCATGCTACATGAAGGAGATTATTCTGAACAATATAGTTTAATTAAATTTTACAGATCTCCATTTGTGAGAATGGGAATTTTGATTGAAATATTCTTGCATTTTTAGAATTTATTGCTTTCATTGATTTCTCCTAGGGTCCTGTAAGCATGGAGGTATTCTCAGAATCGGAAAGCCCATCGTCAGCCAGCTGAATGCACATCTGAATGCAGGTTATAAGTATGGAGGATGGGGCAAAGACTCAAATCCCCTGCCTGGTTCTGAAAACATGTACTGGTACTCCGGCTCCAGCGACACTCTGGTCATCAGAATCACACAGTACTCTGACTACTACAATCTGATCATGAGACAGGGCTTTAAGACACATGAGCTTTATGTGAAAAATAAATATGATTGGCAAGGCACAGGAAACAACTACGTTGTGCGGGAAAACACCCTGTACTATCAGTTCAGAAGCCCTTTTGCTATGGGAAAGTTGAACATGACCAGTGTAACAGCTGCATATAAGGTGATTCCTATGGCTAGTACCCAATTCTCATACCATTACTCAGCTAACCAGAACCTGGACTTTGCAGCTGATGAGTCCGGCCTGTGGGTAACTTACGCCACGGAGAAAGCGAATGGTAAACTGGTTTTAGGGAAGATCAATGAACAGTCATTTGAAGTAGAGGAGGTTTGGCAGACCAGTATTTTCAAGCAGTCAGTCACAAACGCGTTCATGATTTGTGGCGTCCTGTACGCAACCAGGTCAGTAAATACTCAAACAGAGGAGATCTTTTACACCTATGACACCAATGAAAATGAGGAAAGCTACGTTAGCATTCCCTTTGAGAAGTTCCAGGACTTTTACATGTCCCTGGACTACAATCCCACCGATCAGAAACTTTACATGTTTAACAACGGTTACTATGTGTATTACAATGTGAAGTTCAAGGTTGCTTAGATGAACTACTGCTTTCAAAATGACTTGAAATTTAATCCATTTCATGTGGAAATGGAAATATTGCAATAAAATTATACTCAAGCATCATTTCATGCATGTCTTAATCTTGTGTGTCATAGTGGTGCAGGTTTATCAAGAATTTAAACTTGAAATAATTAAACATTGTCAAAATATACACAAAAAGTTAGTATATGTGTTTATGTTGAGTATCATATTTTATGTATCAGGCTCATATAGTATTACATAGTGAGAATGTGAAGGATATTCTGCTGATATAAACAGCCAGTAAGTAAGATGAAATTCTGATGTTTGTAATGTAAATCAATGAGACCTTTATAACAGTACAGCAGATACGGGCATAATCTAAATATCAGTGGTCACTATCTCCAAATGTATGTTTTGTAAGATGTGACTGAAATGATCCAAACATATAATGCAATGCAATGCTGATTGAGAGATGAAGAAATGAGCGCTCCTCAGAAGATGTGAGATGAAGATCATTCCTCCGCTGAGGAACAGAGAAAGTAAAGCTTCTGGAAACAAACGCTCCTCTAAAGATCCTGATGATCAGATTTGAGTCGTGTCACGGTCTCAGGGCGGCTGTTACCATAGAAAACAGATCAGCTTTTATCTGCAAGCAGACAGTGTCAACAATATATCAGGGGAAAAAAAACATCGGCCATAAATTTAAAGAAACAGGTTTTCCTAACAAGCAACCATTTAAAAAAAAAAAAGCCCAAAAAAACGCAACCTGTGATTTTTGAACGCGACTTCACAAAAAAAGAAGCCCAAAGTCACGTAAAATGCACGGACTTGGCAACTGTGCTTGAAAAAGCAATTGTTTTGGAAAGTGCTACGGCACATTTCTCTGCCATCTATTGGTTCAGAGGAAAATAATATAAAACGCACCTTTTACCCGGGGTACCTTTAGCCCTGTTATTGTCAGTGTTGGGAAGGTTACTTTGGAAATGTAATAGGTTACAGATCACAAGTTACCCTACTTAAAATGTAATAAGTAGTGTAACTTTTCAATTACTTTATTAAAGTAATGTAACTGATTACATTTGATTACTTTTCTAAATTTCTAATGTTTTTCAACTCATTTTCAAACCAGGCAGGGTTAACATTAAAGTAGTACTCAACCCTGATCACTATCAGACTTCGAAATCCCTATATCCTTATAAATGTGTCTGAGCAGTGTGTGGACACAACCACCCTACAATGATAAAAATTATTATTATTCATTTATTAAATATTATTAAATAAAAGTAAAAATGGTTCATTTTCAGCAGCCCGATGAACCCTGATGTCGCAGTGTAAAGTAAACAATTGTTACACAAAATTTTGGTCATTTTAATGCATTTTTTATAAATTATATGTCCCTGAAACTCTCCATGAATAAGGTACATTAATCTTCAAATTATAACTTTTAAACCATAAGTACAAACCCCATGTTTCTATAAGGAGAATATGTTTGATCAACTACACAATTAACATAAATATTATTGAAAAAGTATCCTATTACAACAAATCTAGATGTGCTTGAAGCTTTATAAACTTCAGTATTATTAATGAAGAATAAACACAAACCTGTTTGTTCTTCAGTATGTTCTGGATCTCTCATCTTCTCTCTGTCCTCTTTAATGAACTCTGTCTTTGCAGATTTCAGCTCTTCCTGATGATTTGATGCTCTTCACTTGTAAACTAATGGGAATATTCCAGCATTTATTGCTGAAGGCTTGATTGTTGTGGGAGGAGCTTCACTGAACATGAGTAGTGATAGCCGGCAGCATATGCCAAACATGATTAATGGCTTTGACCTTTGTGACCTCATAATAATATTAATCATTTCCATATGTGACCTTTGATCTCATAACGAGTTTCAGATGCGGAAATCGGTCGAGCGTGAAACTCCGATGTCATCCGGGGATGAGCTATGTCGTCTGGTTGGGGTAAAAACATAAATGAGTTGTCAAGTAATGACTTTGAAGATTTTATGGAGCGTTTTTAAACTTCCTGATAGGAGCATCTGCGGCACGCGTGGTGTCCGGTTGCGTTCCAAGGCGCGCTCTCTCTCTCTCTCTGTGGGATCCGTCAGAAAAAACAATAATGAACAAGCAATATTAAAAAGTAAAGGACATTAAGAGATCAGTTTTAAGACACACCCAGCGCTCGCACATATTCTGTTGATTATATAAAAATAATTGAAATAAAATAGGCTATCAATGAGAAGGGATAAAACATGTTTAGCTTAACGAATAAAAAGGATCAGGGAAAAACAGCAAATACACGTCTTCACAGTGGGTCTCAAATGAAATGATTACAAAAAATGGTTGTGTTTAAACTTTAATTCTCTCTCACACACACACACGTTTGTGTAGCCATCTAAAATGGTGATATTACACAGAATCCTGATGTTTTTTATCTACAGATAATTATACGTTTCAACCCATCACAGAAAACTTTACATCTAAGTAAATAATGCATGTGCTTTATAAGTAATTTACTCCTGGGCTCAATAAGAAGTTTCCTCTCTCTCTCTCTCTGAGAGGATGCTTGCCCCACACCGTAGATTAAACAAGTTTCACTTTCAACTGTCAGAGTGTTCCTCTCCTCTTAAATGAATTGAATATAAATTATGTGATCACACATACCATATGAAACAAAGCAAAACATTGACACTAGTTTTAGGAAACAAAAATCTGCAATGAGGGTCGAGCCAATTAAAGGGGGAAATAATACAGATTGAACAGGCAAATGGTCAGGAATATAGTGGACTCAACATGTCAGGGCATGCTGTTATGTTTGAAACACGTAAACATTTTATTTAGTTCCATGGACATATTTAAATTCAATTCACATTTATTTGTATAACTTTTTCACAAAACAAATTGTTGCAAAGCAGTTTCACAGAAAAGTAAAGTTTCTACATCCTATTTACATTCATATTTACATTATACTAATGCATTTTATCATCCCCCTAAACCTACCCATCACAATAAACTTTCTGCATTTCATATTTTCATAGACATTATTTAATATAATATAAAGAGCTGCTATGATCGTGAGGCAATTATTTGGAGTATTACTACACATTGGGTTTGTGTCCCCTTTTTGCACAATGTCTATTTTGTATATTATTAGGGCCCAAGCCAGTAAGGCGCAGGGCCCTATTGTTCTTCTAAGGATTATTATTAGGGCCCAAGCCAGTAAGGCGCAGGGCCCTATTGTTTTTCTAAGGATTATTAGGGCCCAAGCCAGTAAGGCGCAGGGCCCTATTGTTCCCCTAAGGATTATTATTAGGGCCCAAGCCAGTAAGGCGCAGGGCCCTATTGTTCCCCTAAGGATTATTATTTTTTTTTTTTTTATTATTTTTTATTTCGACTATCCGGGTACTTTTGGGGGCCTTAACGTGCCCGAAAACTCTTGAAAATTGGCACACACGTTGGAACCTGCGGCCATTAGGACGCCGCTGAGGCTGGGACCCGGGCGTGGCACAGGGGCTCTACGGCGCCCCCTGGAAAATTGTCAGAAAGCTTGATGTATAGCTCACACATACTTGCATGTATTCATATGAAACTCGGTACACATATAGAACTCATTGAGCTGAACAACTTTCACGCTGCATGTCTTAGGCTCCGCCCAACAGGAAGTCGGCTATTCAGGGCTGTTTAAAAAGCGCATGCTCTGGAATTTGATATACTCCTCTGAGGATTTCCATACGATTGCCACCAAACTCGGTGAACATGATCTCAAGACATTGGGGACGCTAAATTGCGAAGATATTTTTGATATGTCGAACGGTTTGCCCGTGGCGAGGCGATGAAGTTATGGCGAAAAATGAGACACAGGAAATGCCTAATAACGTCCACATACATTGTATGATGTTGATCAAACTCCAGTGGTTTGTTCGTTGTATGATGCCGATCGGATAGATGTGACTATTATGACTGAAAGTTATAGCGCCACCAACTGGCTGCAGGAAGTGTGTCGTTTTCAAAATGATTTGAATTCAGCATCTTATTTTTACTCGATTTGCTTCAAACTTCACCAGAATAATGTCAAAACACGGCCGATGTAAAACTGTGAAGGGAATATTGATATCTAAAATTATGTTGCCATGGCAACGTGTCAAAGTTGAAAATTCGTTTCTGGTGATTTTGAGGCAGATAACATGTTTAGAATGTCATGAAACTCAACAAACATATCCATTTTAATGATAGTTAGACACTGGAAAAAGTTCATAAACGGGCGTGGAAGAGGCACTCTATAGCGCCACCTTTTGTCAAAAATGGGGGGGTTAGTTTTAGCTACAGACACCAAACTCAGTACATAAATTGTTCTTATTAATCCGGACAACTTTCTAATTTACAGTCATTAGCTACGACCAACAGGACGTCGGCTATATTTATTTTAATGTGGGTTTTTTTTTAAAACGGGCTGTAAACAAATTCATACTCCTCCAAACAGAAACACGGAAATCACACCAAACATTTTTTATCATGATGCCAAAATACTGAAGATGCTAAATTGCGGACGGATTTAGGATATCTTGAACGATGATTTAATGGCAATTAATTAAAGTTACAGTAAAAAAGAGAAAACATTTTTTTTTTTTTATCTTTTAAGAGCAGCTTCCAAACACTTCATAAAAAATTACATACACAGAACAATACAGTCTGAGGATATGTGATTAATTTCATGAATTTACAATACACTATGCAGAGGAGAAAATTTAAAAACTATCAGACAGTTGTTACAATGCTTCTATGAGTGAGAGATCCCTGCCAGCCTGCAGCTGAGTGAGGGGGTGGGGGTGGGGTGGGGTGTGAGTGACTGTGTGGATTGAGGAGCTGGGTGAGAGAGAGAAAGAGAGAGAGGGTCTGTTTTTTTTAAATCTTTAAAAAATGCTTATAAAGCATTAAAGGTTTTCATAACACTTTATAATTAAGTCTCATTTGTTAACAGTAGGGAATGCATTAATTAACATGAACTAACAATGAAAAATATAATTTTTTACAGCATGTTAATTCTTCATTGATAGTATGAACTTACAATGAACTAACAATGAACAAAATCTTTTTAATGTTAGAAAAATAGTCATGTTCAAAAGAGAAACTTTAAAATTTAATAATATATTAACACATTTTGGAATTAATATTGATCAACATTAAATGGAATATAATTATGAATGATTATATATATATAATGATAGCAACAGACACCAAACTTGGTACATAAATTGTTCACATTAAGCTGGACAACTTTCTAATTTACAGTCATTAGCTACGACCAACAGGAAGTCGGCTTTTTTTTTTATGTGTTTTTTTTTTACAAAACGGGCTGTAAACAAATTCATACACCTCCAAGCAGAAACCACAAATTCACACCAAACACAGAACAAGACAGTCTGAGGATATGCGATTAATTCCATGAATACAATACACTATGGCGAGAAGAAAATTTTTAAACTTATCAGAGATATCCTGTCACTGTGCTTCTAATGTGTGCGGTAGGTGACTGGGTTAGTGACTGACTGTGAGTTCAGTGAGTGTGGAGGGGGAGAGAGAGAGAGAGAGAGGGTCTGTTTAAACTTCTCAATAAAATCCTTAAAAAATGCTTAAAGCATTAAAGGTTTTGATAACACTTTATAATTGAGTCTCATTTGTTAACAGTAGGGAATGCATTAATTAACATGAACTAACAATGAAAAATATATGTTTTAAAGCATGTTAATTCTTCATTGATAGTATGAACTTACAATGAACTAACAATGAACAAAATATTTTTAATATTAGAAAAATAGTCATGCTCAAAAGATAAAACTTTAAAATTTAATATATTAACACATTTTGGAATTGATTTTAAACATTAAAACATTGATTTCAACATTAAATGGTATATATTTATTAATGATGTAAATTAACAACAGTTAAATAATGTTGTTTTTTAACATTGGTTAATTCACAAATAACATTAAATATTAACAATATATTTTTTACTTTATTCATTTGTGTTAGAAAAAATTATTCATGTTAGTTAATGGAAAAATAAATCATTAAAAAATGCTTATAAATCATTAAAACCTTTGGTAACTATAATAATTTCTCATTTGTTAGCATTAGTAAATGCATTAACTAACATCAACTACCAATGAAAAATATATTTTCACAGAATTTAAAGTTTTATATGTTGTTCTGTGTGTGTGTGTTTCACAGAGTTGATGGTTTGGATTAACCCTTTAATTGCCGTATCCCTTAAAACCAAACTGCCAGAGGGTTACTGTGATGCTTGTGCTCGCTGGGCACCGTTTTATCGATGCCACCGGGGTGGCGTATGCTGACGGCTTGGGCCCGTCATCGCTGCTCGCAGCTATATTTAGGGCCCAAGCCAGTAAGGCGCAGGGCCCTATTGTTTTTCTAAGGATTATTATTTTTATTTTTTTTATTTTTTATTTCGACTATCCGGGCACTTTTGGGGGCCTTAACGTGCCCGAAAACTCTTGAAAATTGGCACGCACGTTGGAACCTGCGGCCATTAGGACGCCGCTGAGGCTGGGACCCGGGCGTGGCACAGGGGCTCTACGGCGCCCCCTGGAAAATTGTCAGAAAGCTTGATGTATAGCTCACACATACTTGCACGTATTCATATGAAACTCGGTACACATATAGAACTCATTGAGCTGAACAACTTCCGCGCAGCATGTCATAGGCTCCGCCCAACAGGAAGTTGGCTATTCAGGGCTGTTTGAAAAGCGCATGCTCTGGAATTTGATATACTCCTCTGAGGATTTCCATACAATTGCCACCAAACTCGGTGAACATGATCTCAAGACATTGGGGACGCTAAATTGCGAAGATATTTTTGATATGTCGAACGGTTTGCCCTTGGCGAGGCGATGAAGTTATGGCGAAAAATGAGACCCAGGAAATGCCTAATAACGTCCACATACATTGTATGATGTAGATCAAACTTCAGTGATTTGTTCGTTGTATGATGCCGATCGGATAGATGTGACTATAATGACTGAAAGTTATAGCGCCACCAACTGGCTGCAGGAAGTGTGTCGTTTTCAAAATGCTTTGAATTCAGCATCTTCTTTTTACTCTATTTGCTTCAAACTTCACCAGAATAATGTCAAAACATGGCCGATGTAAAACTGTGAAGGGAATATTGATATCTAAAATTATGTTGCCATGGCAACGTGTCAAAGTTGAAAATTCGTTTCTGGTGATTTTGAGGCAGATAACATGTTTAGAATGTCATGAAACTCAACACACATATCAGTATTAATGATAGTTAGACACTGGAAAAAGCTCATAAACGGGCGTGGAAGAGGCACTCTATAGCGCCACCTTTTGTCAAAAATGGGGGGGTTAGTTTTAGCTACAGACACCAAACTCGGTACATAAATTGTTCTAATTAATCCGGACAACTTTCTAATTTACAGTCATTAGCTATGACCAACAGGAAGTCGGCTATATTTATTTTAATGTGGGTTTTTTTTAAAAACGGGCTGTAAACAAATTAATACTCCTCCAAGCAGAAACACGGAAATCACACCAAACATTTTTTATCATGATGCCAAAATACTGAAGATGCTAAATTGCGGACGGATTTAGGATATCTTGAACGATGATTTAATGGCAATTTATTAAAGTTACAGTAAAAAAGATCATTTTTTTTTTTTTTTATCTTTTAAGAGCAGCTTCCAAACACTTCATAAAAAATTACACACACAGAACAATACAGTCTGAGGATATGTGATTAATTTCATGAATTTACAATACACTATGCAGAGGAGAAAATTTGAAAACTATCAGAGAGTTAGACTTAGACTGCTTCTGAGTGAGAGATCCCTGTCAGCCTGCAGCTGAGTGAGGGGTGGGGGTGGGGGTGGGGTGTGAGTGACTGTGTGAGTGACTGTGTGGATTGAGCCAGTGGGTGAGAGAGAGAAAGAGAGAGAGAGGGTCTGTTTTTTAAAATCTTTAAAAAATGCTTATAAATCATTAAAGATTTTGATAACACTTTATAATAAGGTCTCAATTCTTAACATTAGGAAATGCATTAATTAACGTGAACTAACAATGAAAAATATATTTTTACAGCATGTTAATTCTTCCATGATAGTATGAACTAACAAAGAACAATTTTTTTAAAGCATTTATTAATCTTTTTAATGTTAGAAAATTAGTCATGTTCAAAAGATAAACTTTAAAATGTAATAATATATAAACACATTTTGGAATTAATATTGATCAACATTAAATGGTATATAATTATTAATGATTATATATATATATATATATATATATAATGATAGCTACAGACACCAAACTCGGTACATAAATTGTTCTTATTAATCCGGACAACTTTCTAATTTACAGTCATTAGCTACGACCAACAGGAAATCGGCTATTTTTTTTTTTTATGTGTTTTTTTTTTTTTTAAACGGGCTGTAAACAAATTCATACTCCTTCAAGCAGAAACCAAAAATTCACACCAAACATTTTTTCACATGCTTCCAAGATACTGAAGATGCTACATTGCGGACTGATTTAGGATATCTTGAACGGTGATTTAATGGCAATTTATTAAAGTTACAGTAAAAAAGAACACTTTTTTTTTTATCTTTAAAGAGCAGCTTCCAAACACTTCATAAAAAATTACATACACAGAACAAGACAGTCTGAGATATGTGATTAATTTCATGAATTTACAATACACTATGGAGAGCAGAAAATTAAAACTATCAGAGATCTCCTGTCACTGTGCTCCTAATGTGTGCGGTAGGTGACTGGGTGGGTGACTGACTGTGTGAGTTCAGTGAGTGTGGAGGGGGAGAGAGAGAGAGAGAGAGAGAGAGAGAGAGGGTCTGTTTAAACTTCTCAATAAAATCCTTAAAAAATGCTTATAAAGCATTAAAGGTTTTGATAACACTTTATAATTAAGTCTCTTTTGTTAACAGTAGGGAATGCATTAATTAACATGAACTAACAATGAAAAATATATTTTTTACAGCATGTTAATTCTTCATTGATAGTATGAACTTACAACGAACTAACAATGAACAAAATATTTTTAATATTAGAAAAATAGTCATGTTCAAAAGATAAAACTTTAAAATGTAATAATATATTAACACATTTTGGAATTGATTTTGATAAACATTAAATGGTATATATTTATTAATGATGTAAATTAACAACAGTTAAATAATGTTGTTTTTAACATTGGTTAATTCACAAATAACATTAAATATTAACAATATATGTTTTACTTTATTCATTTGTGTTAGAATAAATTATTCATGTTAGTTAATGGAAAAATAAATCATTAAAAAATGCTTATAAATCATTAAAACCTTTGGTAACTATAATAATTTCTCATTTGTTAGCATTAGTAAATGCATTAACTAACATCAACTACCAATGAAAAATATATTTTCACAGAATTTAAAGTTTTATATGTTGTTCTGTGTGTGTGTGTTTCACAGAGTTGATGGTTTGGAATAACCCTTTAATTGCCGTATCCCTTAAAACCAAACTGCCAGAGGGTTACTGTGATGCTTGTGCTCGCTGGGCACCGTTTTATCGATGCCACCGGGGTGGCGTATGCTGACGGCTTGGGCCCGTCATCGCTGCTCGCAGCTATATTGAATCATTGTTCCCCTAAGAATTTTTTTTTTATTTCAACTATCCGGGGGGTTTCGGGGCCCTTAACGTGCCCGAAAACTCTCGAAAATTGGCACGCACATTGGAACCTGCGGTCATTAGGACGCCGCTGAGGCTGGGACCCGGGCGTGGCACAGGGGCTCTACGGCGCCCCCTGGAAATTTGTCAGAAAACTTGATGTATAGCTCACACATACTTGCACGTATTCATATGAAACTCGGTACACATATAGAACTCATTGAGCCGAACAACTTCCGCGCAGCATGTCTTAGGCTCTGCCCAACAGGAAGTCGGCTATTCAGGGCTGTTTAAAAAGCGCATGCTCTGGAATTTGATATACTCCTCTGAGGATTTCCATACGATTGCCACCAAACTAGGTGAACATGATCTCAAGACATTGGGGACGCTAAATTGCGAAGATATTTTTGATATGTCGAACGGTTTGCCCGTGGCGAGGCGATTAAGTTATGGCGAAAAATGAGACCCAGGAAATGCCTAATAACGTCCACATACATTGTATGATGTAGATCAAACTTCAGTGATTTGTTCGTTGTATGATGCCGATCGGATAGATGTGACTATTATGACTGAAAGCTATAGCGCCACCAACTGGCTGCAGGAAGTGTGTCGTTTTCAAAATGCTTTGAATTCAGCATCTTATTTTTACTCGATTTGCTTCAAACTTCACCAGAATAATGTCAAAACACGGCCGATGTAAAACTGTGAAGGGAATATTGATATCTAAAATTATGTTACCATGGCAACGTGTCAAAGTTGAAAATTCGTTTCTGGTGATTTTGAGGCAGATAACATGTTTAGAATGTCATGAAACTCAACACACATATGAGTATTAATGATAGTTAGACACTGGAAAAAGCTCATAAACGGGCGTGGAAGAGACACTCTATAGCGCCACCTTTTGTCAAAAATGAGGGGGTTAGTTTTAGCTACAGACACCAAACTCGGTACATAAATTGTTCTAATTAATCCGGACAACTTTCTAATTTACAGTCATTAGCTACGACCAACAGGAAGTCGGCTATATTTATTTTAATGTGGGTTTTTTTTAAAAACGGGCTGTAAACAAATTAATACTCCTCCAAGCAGAAACACGGAAATCACACCAAACATTTTTTATCATGATGCCAAAATACTGAAGATGCTAAATTGCGGACGGATTTAGGATATCTTGAACGATGATTTAATGGGAATTTATTAAAGTTACAGTAAAAAAGATAATTTTTTTTTTTTTTTATCTTTTAAGAGCAGCTTCCAAACACTTCATAAAAAATTACATACACAGAACAATACAGTCTGAGGATATGTGATTAATTTCATGAATTTACAATACACTATGCAGAGGAGAAAATTAAAAAACTATCAGAGCTGCTTTTGAGTTAGAGCTCCCTGCCAGCCAGCATCTGAGTGAGGGGTGGGGGTGGGGTGGGGTGTGAGTGACTGTGTGAGTGACTGTGTGGATTGAGGAGCTGGGTGAGAGAGAGAAAGAGAGAGAGAGGGTCTGTTTTTTAAAATCTTTAAAAAATGCTTATAAATCATTAAATAAGGTCTCAATTCTTAACATTAGGAAATGCATTAATTAACGTGAACTAACAATGAAAAATATATTTTTACAGCATGTTAATTCTTCCATGATAGTATGAACTAACAAAGAACAATTTTTTTAAAGCATTTATTAATCTTTTTAATGTTAGAAAAATAGTCATGTTCAAAAGATAAACTTTAAAATGTAATAATATATTAACACATTTTGGAATTAATATTGATCAACATTAAATGGTATATAATTATTAATGTTTATATATATATAATGATAGCTACAGACACCAAACTCGGTACATAAATTGTTCTTATTAATCCGGACAACTTTCTAATTTACAGTCATTAGCTACGACCAACAGGAAGTCGGCTATATTTATTTTAATGTGGGTTTTGTTTTTAAACAGGCTGTAAACAAATTCATACTCCTCCAAACAGAAACACGTAAATCACACCAAACATTTTTTCTTATGATGCCAAAATACTGAAGATGCTAAATTGCGGACGGATTTAGGATATCTTGAACGATGATTTAATGGCAATTTATTAAAGTTACAGTAAAAAAGAGAAAACTTTTCTTTTTTTTTTTCTTTTAAGAGCAGCTTCCAAACACTTCATAAAAAATTACATACACAGAACAATACAGTCTGAGGATATGTGATTAATTTCATGAATTTACAATACACTATGCGGAGGAGAAAATTTAAAAACTATCAGAGTTCTCCTGTCTCTGTGCTTCTAATGTGTGCGGTGGGTGACTGGGTGGGTGACTGACTGTGTGAGTTCAGTGAGTGTGGAGGGGGGGAGAGAGAGAGAGGGTCTGTTTAAACTTCTCAATAAAATCCTTAAAAAATGCTTATAAAGCATTAAAGGTTTTGATAACACTTTATAATTAAGTCTCATTTGTTAACAGTAGTGAATGCATTAATTAACATGAACTAACAATGAAAAATATATTTTTTACAGCATGTTAATTCTTCATTGATAGTATGAACTTACAATGAACTAACAATGAACAAAATATTTTTTATATTAGAAAAATAGTCATGTTCAAAAGATAAAACTTTAAAATGTAATAATATATTAACACATTTTGGAATTGATTTTGATCAACATTAAATGGTATATATTTATTAATGATGTAAATTAACAACAGTTAAATAATGTTGTTTTTTAACATTGGTTAATTCACAAATAACATTAAATATTAACAATATATTTTTTACTTTATTAATTTGTGTTAGAAAAAATTATTCATGTTAGTTAATGGAAAAATAAATCATTAAAAAATGCTTATAAATCATTAAAAGCTTTGGTAACTATAATAATTTCTCATTTGTTAGCATTAGTAAATGCATTAACTAACATCAACTACCAATGAAAAATATATTTTCACAGAATTTAAAGTTTTATATGTTCTGTGTGTGTGTGTGTTTCACAGAGTTGATGGTTTGGATTAACCCTTTAATTGCCGTATCCCTTAAAACCAAACTGCCAGAGGGTTACTGTGATGCTTGTGCTCGCTGGGCACCGTTTTATCGATGCCACCGGGGTGGCGTATGCTGACGGCTTGGGCCCGTCATCGCTGCTCGCAGCTATATTTTTTTTTTTTTTTTTTTTTTTTTATTTCAATCATCCGGGCACTTTTGGGGGCCTTAACGTGCCCGAAAACTCTTGAAAATTGGCACGCACATTGGAACCTGCGGCCATTAGGACGCCGCTGAGGCTGGGACCCGGGCGTGGCACAGGGGCTCTACGGCGCCCCCTGGAAAATTGTCAGAAAACTTGATGTATAGCTCACACATACTTGCACGTATTCATATGAAACTCGGTACACATATAGAACTCATTGAGCCGAACAACTTCCGTGCAGCATGTCTTAGGCTCCGCCCAACAGGAAGTCGGCTATTCAGGGCTGTTTAAAAAGCACATGCTCTGGAATTTGATATACTCCTCTGAGGATTTCCATACGATTGCCACCAAACTCGGTGAACATGATCTCAAGACATTGGGGACGCTAAATTGCGAAGATATTTTTGATATGTCGAACGGTTTGCCCGTGGCGAGGCGATGAAGTTATGGCGAAAAATGAGACCCAGGAAATGCCTAATAACGTCCACATACATTGTATGATGTAGATCAAACTTCAGTGATTTGTTCGTTGTATGATGCCGATCGGATAGATGTGACTATTATGACTGAAAGTTATAGCGCCACCAACTGGCTGCAGGAAGTGTGTCGTTTTCAAAATGCTTTGAATTCAGCATCTTATTTTTACTCGATTTGCTTCAAACTTCACCAGAATAATGTCAAAACACGGCCGATGTAAAACTGTGAAGGGAATATTGATATCTAAAATTGTGTTGCCATGGCAACGTGTCAAAGTTGAAAATTCGTTTCTGGTGATTTTGAGGCAGATAACATGTTTAGAATGTCATGAAACTCAACACACATATCAGTATTAATGATAGTTAGACACTGGAAAAAGCTCATAAACGGGCGTGGAAGAGACACTCTATAGCGCCACCTTTTGTCAAAAATGAGGGGGTTAGTTTTAGCTACAGACACCAAACTCGGTACATAAATTGTTCTAATTAATCCGGACAACTTTCTAATTTACAGTCATTAGCTACGACCAACAGTAAGTCGGCTATATTTATTTTAATGTGGGTTTTTTTTAAAAACGGGCTGTAAACAAATTCATACTCCTCCAAGCAGAAACACGGAAATCACACCAAACATTTTTTATCATGATGCCAAAATACTGAAGATGCTAAATTGCGGACGGATTTAGGATATCTTGAACGATGATTTAATGGCAATTTATTAAAGTTACAGTAAAAAAGATAATTTTTTTTTATCTTTTAAGAGCAGCTTCCAAACACTTCATAAAAAATTACATACACAGAACAATACAGTCTGAGGATATGTGATTAATTTCATGAATTTACAATACACTATGCTTAGGAGAAAATTTAAAAACTATCAGAGAGCTCTTAGACTGCTGAGTGAGAGCTCCCTGCCAGCCTGCATCTGAGTGAGAGCTCCCTGTCAGCCTGCAGCTGAGTGAGGGGTGGGGGTGGGGTGGGGTGTGAGTGACTGTGTGAGTGACTGTGTGGATTGAGGAGCTGGGTGAGAGAGAGAAAGAGAGAGAGGGTCTGTTTTTTAAAATCTTTAAAAAATGCTTATAAATCATTAAATAAGGTCTCAATTCTTAACATTAGGAAATGCATTAATTAACGTGAACTAACAATGAAAAATATATTTTTACAGCATGTTAATTCTTCCATGATAGTATGAACTAACAAAGAACAATTTTTTTAAAGCATTTATTAATCTTTTTAATGTTAGAAAAATAGTCATGTTCAAAAGATAAACTTTAAAATGTAATAATATATTAACACATCTTGGAATTAATATTGATCAACATTAAATGGTATATAATTATTAATGTTTATATATATATAATGATAGCTACAGACCCCAAACTCGGTACATAAATTGTTCTAATTAATCCGGACAACTTTCTAATTTACAGTCATTAGCTACGACCAACAGGAAGTCGGCTATATTTATTTTAATGTGGGTTTTGTTTTTAAACAGGCTGTAAACAAATTCATACTCCTCCAAACAGAAACACGTAAATCACACCAAACATTTTTTCTTATGATGCCAAAATACTGAAGATGCTAAATTGCGGACGGATTTAGGATATCTTGAACGATGATTTAATGGCAATTTATTAAAGTTACAGTAAAAAAGAGAAAACTTTTCTTTTCTTTTTTTCTTTTAAGAGCAGCTTCCAAACACTTCATAAAAAATTACATACACAGAACAATACAGTCTGAGGATGTGATTAATTTCATGAATTTACAATACACTATGCGGAGGAGAAAATTTAAAAACTATCAGAGCTGCTGCTGAGTGAGAGCTCCCTGTCACTGCTTCTGAGTGAGGGGTGGGGTGTGAGTGACTGTGTGAGTTCAGTGAGTGTGGAGGGGGAGAGAGAGAGAAAGAAAGAGAGAGAGAGAGAGAGAGAGAGAGGGTCTGTTTAAACTTCTCAATAAAATCCTTAAAAAATGCTTATAAAGCATTAAAGGTTTTGATAACACTTTATAATTAAGTCTCATTTGTTAACAGTAGGGAATGCATTAATTAACATGAACTAACAATGAAAAATATATTTTTTACAGCATGTTAATTCTTCATTGATAGTATGAACTTACAATGAACTAACAATGAACAAAATATTTTTTATATTAGAAAAATAGTCATGTTCAAAAGATAAAACTTTAAAATTTAATAATATATTAACACATTTTGGAATTGATTTTGATCAACATTAAATGGTATATATTTATTAATGATGTAAATTAACAACAGTTAAATAATGTTGTTTTTTAACATTGGTTAATTCACAAATAACATTAAATATTAACAATATATTTTTTACTTTATTAATTTGTGTTAGAAAAAATTATTCATGTTAGTTAATGGAAAAATAAATCATTAAAAAATGCTTATAAATCATTAAAAGCTTTGGTAACTATAATAATTTCTCATTTGTTAGCATTAGTAAATGCATTAACTAACATCAACTACCAATGAAAAATAAATTTTCACAGAATTTAAAGTTTTATATGTTCTGTGTGTGTGTGTGTTTCACAGAGTTGATGGTTTGGATTAACCCTTTAATTGCCGTATCCCTTAAAACCAAACTGCCAGAGGGTTACTGTGATGCTTGTGCTCGCTGGGCACCGTTTTATCGATGCCACCGGGGTGGCGTATGCTGACGGCTTGGGCCCGTCATCGCTGCTCGCAGCTATATTTTTTTTTTTTTTTTTTTTTTTTTTTTTTTCAATCATCCGGGCACTTTTGGGGGCCTTAACGTGCCCGAAAACTCTCGAAAATTGGCACGCACATTGGAACCTGCGGCCATTAGGACGCCACTGAGGCTGGGACCCGGGCGTGGCACAGGGGCTCTACGGCGCCCCCTGGAAAATTGTCAGAAAACTTGATGTATAGCTCACACATACTTGCACGTATTCATATGAAACTCGGTACACATATAGAACTCATTGAGCTGAACAACTTTCACGCAGCATGTCTTAGGCTCCGCCCAACAGGAAGTCGGCTATTCAGGGCTGTTTAAAAAGCGCATGCTCTGGAATTTGATATACTCCTCTGAGGATTTCCATACGATTGCCACCAAACTCGGTGAACATGATCTCAGGACATTGGGGACGCTAAATTGCGAAGATATTTTTGATATGTCGAACGGTTTGCCCGTGGCGAGGCGATGAAGTTATGGCGAAAAATGAGACCCAGGAAATGCCTAATAACGTCCACATACATTGTATGATGTAGATCAAACTTCAGTGATTTGTTCTTTGTATGATGCCGATCGGATAGATGTGACTATTATGACTGAAAGTTATAGCGCCACCAACTGGCTGCAGGAAGTGTGTCGTTTTCAAAATGCTTTGAATTCAGCATCTTATTTTTACTCGATTTGCTTCAAACTTCACCAGAATAATGTCAAAACACGGCCGATGTAAAACTGTGAAGGGAAGATTGATATCTAAAATTATGTTGCCATGGCAATGTGTCAAAGTTGAAAATTCGTTTCTGGTGATTTTGAGGCAGATAACATGTTTAGAATGTCATGAAACTCAACACACATATGAGTATTAATGATAGTTAGACACTGGAAAAAGCTCATATACGGGCGTGGAAGAGGCACTCTATAGCGCCACCTTTTGTCAAAAATGAGGGGGTTAGTTTTAGCTACAGACCCCAAACTCGGTACATAAATTGTTCTAATTAATCCGGACAACTTTCTAATTTACAGTCATTAGCTACGACCAACAGGAAGTCGGCTATATTTATTTTAATGTGGGTTTTTTTAAAAAACGGGCTGTAAACAAATTAATACTCCTCCAAGCAGAAACACGGAAATCACACCAAACATTTTTTATCATGATGCCAAAATACTGAAGATGCTAAATTGCGGACGGATTTAGGATATCTTGAACGATGATTTAATGGCAATTTATTAAAGTTACAGTAAAAAAGATCATTTCTTTTTTTTTTTTATCTTTTAAGAGCAGCTTCCAAACACTTCATAAAAAATTACATACACAGAACAATACAGTCTGAGGATATGTGATTAATTTTATGAATTTACAATACACTATGCAGAGGAGAAAATTTGAAAACTATCAGAGAGTTAGACTTAGACTGCTTCTGAGTGAGAGATCCCTGTCAGCCTGCATCTGAGTGAGGGGTGGGGGTGGGGTGGGGTGTGAGTGACTGTGTGAGTGACTGTGTGGATTGAGCCAGTGGGTGAGAGAGAGAAAGAGAGAGAGAGGGTCTGTTTTTTTAAATCTTTAAAAAATGCTTATAAATCATTAAAGATTTTGATAACACTTTATAATAAGGTCTCAATTCTTAACATTAGGAAATGCATTAATTAACGTGAACTAACAATGAAAAATATATTTTTACAGCATGTTAATTCTTCCATGATAGTATGAACTAACAAAGAACAATTTTTTTAAAGCATTTATTAATCTTTTTAATGTTAGAAAATTAGTCATGTTCAAAAGATAAACTTTAAAATGTAATAATATATAAACACATTTTGGAATTAATATTGATCAACATTAAATGGTATATAATTATTAATGATTATATATATATATATATATATATATATATATATATATATATATAATGATAGCTACAGACACCAAACTCGGTACATAAATTGTTCTTATTAATCCGGACAACTTTCTAATTTACAGTCATTAGCTACGACCAACAGGAAATCGGCTATATTTATTTTAATGTGGGTTTTTTTTTTAAACGGGCTGTAAACAAATTCATACTCCTTCAAGCAGAAACCAAAAATTCACACCAAACATTTTTTCACATGCTTCCAAGATACTGAAGATGCTACATTGCGGACTGATTTAGGATATCTTGAACGGTGATTTAATGGCAATTTATTAAAGTTACAGTAAAAAAGAACACTTTTTTTTTTTATCTTTAAAGAGCAGCTTCCAAACACTTCATAAAAAATTACATACACAGAACAAGACAGTCTGAGATATGTGATTAATTTCATGAATTTACAATACACTATGGAGAGCAGAAAATTAAAACTATCAGAGTTCTCCTGTCTCTGTGCTTCTAATGTGTGCGGTGGGTGACTGGGTGGGTGACTGACTGTGTGAGTTCAGTGAGTGTGGAGGGGGAGGGAGAGAGAGAGAGAGAGAGAGAGAGAGAGAGAGAGAGGGTCTGTTTAAACTTCTCAATAAAATCCTTAAAAAATGCTTATAAAGCATTAAAGGTTTTGATAACACTTTATAATTAAGTCTCTTTTGTTAACAGTAGGGAATGCATTAATTAACATGAACTAACAATGAAAAATATATTTTTTACAGCATGTTAATTCTTCATTGATAGTATGAACTTACAATGAACTTACAATGAACAAAATATTTTTAATATTAGAAAAATAGTCATGTTCAAAAGATAAAACTTTAAAATGTAATAATATATTAACACATTTTGGAATTGATTTTGATAAACATTAAATGGTATATATTTATTAATGATGTAAATTAACAACAGTTAAATAATGTTGTTTTTAACATTGGTTAATTCACAAATAACATTAAATATTAACAATATATGTTTTACTTTATTCATTTGTGTTAGAATAAATTATTCATGTTAGTTAATGGAAAAATAAATCATTAAAAAATGCTTATAAATCATTAAAACCTTTGGTAACTATAATAATTTCTCATTTGTTAGCATTAGTAAATGCATTAACTAACATCAACTACCAATGAAAAATATATTTTCACAGAATTTAAAGTTTTATATGTTGTTAAGTTTTGTTATTTAAATGTTTAATGTTTAAATCTACTTTAAACTAGAGCTACCAATGTTGCAATTTACACTTTAGCAGCCAAATAGTGCAGTGCCTCTTTAAGAAAGGAGTGTGCTGTGAGCACATGTGACCGGTATTTACTACGTGAAAAGGAAGCGTGAGATTCATTCAGTTTGTAATCATTTTCAACCCGGTGTGCAGCCACTTGGTAAACTCTCTTAATCTCAAATGTTTTCTTGTCTACTTTAATGATGTATGTTTCATGTTGTTTGCTGTCGCCATGTTATGTTGTTGTACTGCGTTTATGTCCGTTGCACTTTAAAGATAACACTATTCCGCTATTCTCCGGTAGATCAAAGCAGATTAGTTTACTGATAGAGATAACGCTATGCGCTGTATGAGTTATAAATTGACGAGGTGGCGAAGCCGTGGGATTAACATTTAGATTCATAACATTATTATACTATACGTGTTCATTTGTATTTACTTTATTTAGTTTTATAATGTTTGATGAAGTAGGAATCGCGGACTTCCTGGTTTGCCGCGGGGCATTTTGGGAGCTGTAGTTTCCTGCTTACAGAAAAGATTGCATGCATTTTGCATAGAGTTGTGGTAGGACTTGAGTATGATGCATAATGTTTGAAGTGTAAATTGTGTACATTTAAATTATGAAATTATTATTATAGTATATTAATGTTATTTATATTGTATTTTGATTAATGTTATTTATTGTTGCTTATTGTTATTGGGCTGTTGAGGTAAAGAACTGGGGCTGGTTGTGGTATGTACATGGAAATTGAAACGTTGTATTTCTTGTTATTTCAGGTTTATTACCTGGTTATCCTTTTGAACTAAAAATAAACAAACAAATGTGGAATACCGAGTAATATCCTCTTTGTACACTGGGTTGCCCTTTCCGTGGGAAGAAAACGGAACAGTAATAAACCAACTGCCCAAGAGAGTTAAGCCAAGTTTGCCACTGCCATATCAGCATTGACCAGTGAAGGAGCACCAAGGGAAGAGGAATAGGCCAAATTAGACCCCTCTGTCAACAGCGCCTTGGTCAGTGCAGAGAGAAAGAAGATGGATTTGGCAGAATTAGTGGCCTTAAAAGGAAAGCGCTCAACAGCACAGAGCTCTTTCAGCAAGAGAGCCAAAAAGCTGTTCCTCACTGTCGATCTCCTAGAAAAAAAGGTGCTCATCGACGAGATCAGAGCACTTGGTGTGGACTTTGGAAAGCTGCACGACACTGGACTCGAATATGTTGATGTTCTAGGAGAAGTGGGAAGTGAGGAAGAAAAAGCAGAAAAAGAAGCGGCTCATGTAGAGGAGAAATTGGCGACGTGCCTTGCTACCTATACAGAAACGCTCCGGCTCGCTAAAGAGACGTTATGGTCCAAATTCGCCTATGTTGACCTTAAATTGTACGCCGACGGTGCAGAGGAGAAATGTGCTGAAGTGGAGAACACTGATCTGAAGGAGATGGTAGATGAAGACTTTCAAGTCCTGAGAGAGGGCCTGGTGGAGAGAATCAAAATGCTTGAGCAGAAGGTGCTTGAATGGGAAGGTCTTGTCCCTGGAGCCAAGACAACAGTGTATAAGCAGCAGCAATACAAGCTGGTCAACAGACTGCATGACTGGGTGCGGAGCTGGCAAAAGTTGAAGCGGACAGAAGAGGTTGAAGAAGCTAATGAAGAGCATAGCGAGTCCGACAAGGGGCCCACTAGAGCTGGCACGCAGCCTCAAATCCCCAGTGTAACACCTGTATCCAGTACTGGAGCAGCTGCGTTTCCATATGCACCACCACAAAGCATCCCTGGCCTGCATCCCGGAGCATACGGCTTCAGACCACAGATCAGTCTTGAAAGAACACGCCTGCCCACGTTCTCGGGAGACATGACCGATTACTATCGGTGGAAGGTTGAGTGGGAAGAGCTGGAACAGCTGGGAAACCCACAGAGAACAGCTGGTGTTACAAGGTTCCACCTCCTGGCAAGTCTCGGCGATAGGGTAAAGAAAGACTTGGTTCTGTCTAGCTGTGCGTCGGCGGATGAAATGTTCAGGCGTCTCGACAACCGTTTCGGAAACAAGGCGAAAATCGTCCTGAAGATATCCGAGGAGGTTCAGGGCCTACCCCCCGTAAAGGGTGATAACCCTAGGAAAGCAATTGAGCTGATCCAAGCAGTGGAGCGGGCTCTTAGTAACCTTGTGATCCTGGGAGAAGAGGAGGTTATAAAGAACCGTTGGGTAGCACAGTCCCTTGAAAGCAAGCTACCAAGCTCTCTGAAGGAGAAATGGATTGCACATAAGACTGAGGCTGTGAATGGGTTTGTTCCACATAATCATTTCGACTGCTTACTGCGCTTCCTGAAGAAACAGGAGGCAATCCTGGAGGAGCTGGATCAGCTGGAGGTAAGCCCTAGAGAGGGAAGCTCCTCAGTGAAAGGCCTGGCAGACAAACCAGAAAGAGGAGTCAAGAAAGCATTCTCCAAAGCTACCTCAGGCCGTAGAGAGGCTCAGTTGAAGCTACGCTTGGGCTCGTGCACTGCCTGTGCTGATGAGACTCACGCTGGCAGGCTATTTGCTTGCAAAGCCTTCAGGGAGATGGATCTCCAGAGGAAAAAGACTCATCTAAATACCCATGGGATTTGCAATCGTTGCCTGTGTCTCCACCTAAAGGATGGCCGTTGCAACCCGAAGTTCCTCTGCAGTAAAATGGACTGCCGCAAAGAAGAGCCTCACCACTATCTGCTCTGCCCCAAGTCTATCGCTCAAGAAAAAGACACTGGCAGAGAGGTGCAAGGTACCAAAAGGGTGGAGAGAAAAGGCCTCGGACTGACCAGCAAGCAAGAAGAGCTCCTGGCGAAAGTCACTCCGGAATTAAGAGCAGAATTTAGGAAGGCATTTTCCAACAAAGCCTCAACCACGATCTGCACTGCTGGAGGTGGACTGAAAGAGTATCCAGTTATAATGATGTTACTGGAAGTGACAACTAACTCAGGCCAGCTGATAGGCACTCTTATTGATCTTGCCTCTGATACCAACTACATAACAAACAACGCTGCCCAGCGCCTTGGACTGATTGGTGAGTGCATCAAGTTAATTGTCCATGGAATAGGAGGGATGAGAACGACAGTTACAACCAAGAGGTACTCCCTGCGACTAAGAGTGAAGACCATCAAGGGGACGGTAATGGAACACAAATTGCTCTGCTACGGCCTGGAGAGTATTGCGGAGATAAGTCAGCTTGTCACTCCGCAACAACTGCAAAAGATCTTTCCTGACGTCGCTATTGAAGAGCTGGTCCGCCCTGAGAACATCGATCTTCTGATCAGCCACAGGGAAGGTCGTCTAGTTCCACAGCCGTTCAAGTTGGAGGGAGATCTAGTCCTCTGGGACGGCCCATTGGGCAAAACTGTTGGTGGTACTCACCCTGACCTCTTCGAGGTAGTCGATCTAACGCTGCACCAGTCTGAAACTCACTTTGCAAGGTCTATGAGAACATCCTCAAGGGTGTACAAGGAGGTTGTTGTAGACACCAAAGACCTGAGTGAGAACCCAATGAGGATGGAAGAAGTGACCCTCAGCAGCACCACTACTACGAATAAGGAGGTGTTTGATTGGTTCAAGTGGGATAGTATTGGAGCAGCATGTGACCCGAAATGCGGGAGCTGTAAGTGCAGCAAGTGCCCTCCTGGAGGCAAAGAGATGACCCTTGGAGAAGAAAGGGACTTAGAAAAGATAAAGGACTGCCTCTTTTATGTGCTAGCGGACAAACACAGTGACGCCCCACATTGGGATGCGGCCTACCCATGGAAAGTAAGCCCAGCGATTCTGCCAGATAACCGCCGAGCAGTGGAAGCAACCTTCCTGAACACAGAGGCTCGGCTGGCTAGAGAACCTGTGTGGAAAGCGGCATATGGAGAGCAGATCCGCGAGATGGTATCAAGAGGAGCAGCCATTGAGTTCACGAAAGAAAAGATCAAGGGCTGGAACGGCCCAATCTGGTACATCAGCCATTTGGTTGCCCCAAATCCCCATTCTAGCTCAACGCCAGTAAGGATAGTCTGGAACAGTAGCCAGGAGTTTAAAGGGTTGAGTTTGAACAACCTCCTGCATAAAGGCCCTGATGTCCTCAATCCAATCCGAGGTGTTTTGCTGAGATTCAGAAGCAGATTGTATGCTGCCCTTGGCGATGTTAACAAAATGTATAATTCAGTGTGGCTGAAGGACGAGGAGGTCCACCTCCATCGATTCCTTTGGAGGGATAACCCCGAAGATGAAATCGGTGTGTTTGCCGTCGTTAGGGTCAACATCGGCGACAAGCCTGCCGGATGCATCGCTCAGGTTGCCATGAGAGAGACGGCAAACCTGCCTCAGTTTACATCTATGGTTGAAGAGCGCCGGATCCTGACAGAGGATTGCTATGTGGACGACATCTTGACATCGCATGATGATCTCCAAACTCTGATCAGGATGACCGAAGGAGTAGAAGAGATCCTAAAAGCAGGTGGCTTCTCTCTCAAGCCCTGGATCTTGACAGGCCAAAGTGGGAGGAGTGGAAAACCCACTGACCCCAGCAACGTCAGGTCAACAGAACCCAAGACCCTAATACTCCCCAACCAGATGCGGGATGAGGAGAATAAGGCATTGGGATTGGGATATGAACCCGAATCTGACAAACTCCGTGTGCTGACGTCGGTGAACTTCTCAAGGAGGCGAGGAAAGATGAGGATAGGCCTGGATCTACGAGAGGATGAGATCAGAGGCAGCACTCCCGACCCTCTCACCCGACGCATGCTGCTGAGTCAGATCGCAGGGTTCTATGATCCCATTGGCCTGGCCTCACCTGCCAAGCAACGAGGAGCGATGCTCATAAGAGAGTCTTTTCAGGAAGCAGGAAGAGACCATTCCTCCAAGGACACCTGGGACGATCCTCTTTCACCACGTCTTCGAGAGGCTGCAATAAAACTCTTTGAGCAATATGTGAGGCTAGGCCAACTAAGATTCAACAGGAGTCTTACACCCCTTGGAGCTATAGGTCACCCGATGGGGATTACGTTTTCTGATGGTAGTGAAGCTTCCTATGGAGCCGTTCTTTACTTACGGTGGCAGACAGAAGATGGAGTCGTAGTGAAGTTGGTTGAGTCTAAGTCCACCCCTCTAGACCAGAAAGGTGATGTCATTAAAGCAGAGCTGTGTGGGGCTGTCTTTGCATCCCGCCTGAAGACATACTTCGAGAAGCACTGTTACATTAAGATTGATCAGTGGATCCATTTTGTCGATAGTCAGACAATCCTGGGAGCTATCCAGAAGGATAGCTATGGTTATCAGACATTTTTTGCAAACCGGATTGGAGAAATCCAAAAGGCCGGATCAGTAGAGAGCTGGAGGTGGGTCGAAGGAAGACAGAATGTCGCCGACCTCATCACAAGGGGGGCATTCCCTGAGGAGCTTGCTGAAGGATCAGTCTGGCAGGAAGGCCCAGAATTTTTGAAGTTGCCTGAATCAGATTGGCCTGTGAAAACTGCCAGAGAGATCAACCCCTCTGTTGTTGAAGAGATAGGGGGACTTCGGAGGAAGGCGTTCTCGGCACTGGTTACAGCAGGAGCCCAGCCCAGGAAATGGTCAGGCCCAACTAGTGTTGCGCTTGTGCGCCTTGTGGACCCCCGAAGGTTCAGTTCACTGGCACGGTTATGCGGGACCATCGCCTGGATGAGACAAGCAGTAGAAATATGGCTGGGCAGCAGCCAGGCCCCAGTTCGGTCAAAGTGGGAGGCAAGACCATATCTGTCTGTGGAAGAAAGAGCAACAGCTTTTAAAGATCTAGCTCTTGCAGCTCAAGATGGTGTTGAGTTCCGGGATACAACCCTGGATCGCCTGGTTGTTCAGAAAGAGGAAAAGACAGGACTTTTGTTCTGCGGAGGGAGAATCCAACGCTGGAATGAGGATAGAGTGGCTGTACCGCTAATCCCATGCCAGTCGTGGCTCGCAACCCTACTGGCCAGGGAGGCACATGAAGAAAACCATGAAGGTGTTGCTTCTACCCTTCTACGGACAAGAGGGAAAGCCTGGATCATACAGGGACGAAGGATAGTTAAGAAGGTGCTGAACAACTGTGTCACCTGCAGAAAGCAAAGAGCCAAGATGTGCCAGCAAGTAATGAGTGATCTCCCTCAAGAGCGTACCAAAAGGGCAGGTCCATTCGAGTATACAACACTCGATCTTTTTGGTCCCTTTGAGGTGAAGGACGCTGTTAAAAGAAGGACAAGCAAGAAGGTCTGGGGCATTGTTTTCTGCTGTATGTCCTCGAGAGCTGTCTATGCGGACCTCACTGAGGACCAGTCGGCAGAAAGCTTCCTCCAAGCATACTCCCGCTTTGTTGCTCTGAGGGGGCATCCAAGGAAACTATGGTCCGACAGAGGCACCAACTTCGTTGGTGCTAAGTTGGCTCTGTGTGAGCTGCATAAACATCTGGCTTGCCTGCAGGCTGCGTCCATAGGAGATGTAGCCGCCAAGAACGGGACTGAGTGGAAGTGGGACTTTCACCCAGCAGATGCACCCCACAGGAATGGAGCTGCGGAGGCTGCAGTGAAGCTTTTGAAGAGGGCGCTCATGAGCCTCGGAGGAACTACAGGATCTCTCACATGGGGGGAGCTCCAAACTCTGTTCTATCAGGCAGCCAACCTGACAAACGAGCGCCCAATCGATGCCAGAGCTCAGGAACAGGAGGATTCGGTTGAGTACTTAACACCCAACTCCCTCATACTGGGTCGAGCATCGCTTGGAGGAGACACCAGCGGGCTTGACCTAGAGACCCATCCCTGGCGTCGTCTAAGGGCTATTCAAATCGGAGTTGACCGGTTCTGGGCAAAGTGGAGGGAACTAGCTGGCCCAAATCTGTTCATTCGACATAAGTGGCACCGGACAGAGAGGAACGTCAAAGTCGGCGACCTCGTCTGGATTGCTGACCCAAATGCTTTGAGAGGTCAGTTTCGTCTGGGCCGGATTTTGACAGTTTATCCTGACAGTAAAGGAATTGTCAGGGATGCTGATATTGTAACATGTACTGGCCTTCCTGTTTCCTTGGTGGATGGCAAAAAGAAGAGGAGTTCTTCACTGCCAATGACAGTTATTAGAAGAGACGTGAGAAGATTGGTGGTCCTTCTCCCGGTGGATGAAACTCATCCACCCTAGCCACCTTGACACCTGCCTCTTCCTGAATCCCTCTTATCCTGTACACCGCCCTATCCCCCTGGCCCAAACCCATCTCATTTACTGTCCAAACCCCTTTCACCTTGTCACCGCCCTTGCCCTTGTTGGCTGGTTGGTGCAAGCCTAGCGCTGCCACCATGCCCATCACATTTGCACATACATGAAGAAGTTAGAGCATGCATATCCCATACCTCGCATACCCGGGCAGTATACCACACGCCTGCCATAGGGATGTGATTGACTTGGACATTGGACTAAGCTGCTGCTCTTCCATTGGTTGTGCCTTTATGAGCCACTTATACATAGACATTGTGCAAAGCTGTGCAAAAAAAAAAAAAAAAAAAAAGTGTATATATACACACATGTATAATTTGTGGAAAGGGGAACCAAAAGAGGGTGTCATTAAGAGGGGTCCGTTGAGTGATTTTGGTAAATTCCCTGGATTATAAGATCAGGAACTTAAGTGGGAGGTGTTGTGTTTTCTGTGGAGTTTTGTCATTTGTTAAGTTTTGTTATTTAAATGTTTAATGTTTAAATCTACTTTAAACTAGAGCTACCAATGTTGCAATTTACACTTTAGCAGCCAAATAGTGCAGTGCCTCTTTAAGAAAGGAGTGTGCTGTGAGCACATGTGACCGGTATTTACTACGTGAAAAGGAAGCGTGAGATTCATTCAGTTTGTAATCATTTTCAACCCGGTGTGCAGCCACTTGGTAAACTCTCTTAATCTCAAATGTTTTCTTGTCTACTTTAATGATGTATGTTTCATGTTGTTTGCTGTCGCCATGTTATGTTGTTGTACTGCGTTTATGTCCGTTGCACTTTAAAGATAACACTATTCCGCTATTCTCCGGTAGATCAAAGCAGATTAGTTTACTGATAGAGATAACGCTATGCGCTGTATGAGTTATAAATTGACGAGGTGGCGAAGCCGTGGGATTAACATTTAGATTCATAACATTATTATACTATACGTGTTCATTTGTATTTACTTTATTTAGTTTTATAATGTTTGATGAAGTAGGAATCGCGGACTTCCTGGTTTGCCGCGGGGCATTTTGGGAGCTGTAGTTTCCTGCTTACAGAAAAGATTGCATGCATTTTGCATAGAGTTGTGGTAGGACTTGAGTATGATGCATAATGTTTGAAGTGTAAATTGTGTACATTTAAATTATGAAATTATTATTATAGTATATTAATGTTATTTATATTGTATTTTGATTAATGTTATTTATTGTTGCTTATTGTTATTGGGCTGTTGAGGTAAAGAACTGGGGCTGGTTGTGGTATGTACATGGAAATTGAAACGTTGTATTTCATGTTATTTCAGGTTTATTACCTGGTTATCCTTTTGAACTAAAAATAAACAAACAAATGTGGAATACCGAGTAATATCCTCTTTGTACACTGGGTTGCCCTTTCCGTGGGAAGAAAACGGAACAGTGTGTGTGTGTGTGTTTCACAGAGTTGATGGTTTGGAATAACCCTTTAATTGCCGTATCCCTTAAAACCAAACTGCCAGAGGGTTACTGTGATGCTTGTGCTCGCTGGGCACCGTTTTATCGATGCCACCGGGGTGGCGTATGCTGACGGCTTGGGCCCGTCATCGCTGCTCGCAGCTATATTTCTTTTTATTCTCTTTATTATGTGTTTTTGTTCTGTTGCTCTGTAGAGCTTCTGTCACTAAAACAAATTCCTCGTATGTGTAAACACACCTGGATATAAAGCTAATTCTGGTTCGGATTCTAAACCTGACAGTCCACTTCCTACATTTAAATATTTTCATGAACATCATTTAGTATAATTCAAAAAGCTGTTATGCTCAGGTCAAACATTTGAAGTATTACTATGCATTTGGTTTGTGGGGACACTGCATAGACATGATTTTCATTTTTACTGTACGTCTACCATTACACATATCCATTTCTGATAAAATATTGATTGTAAGCTAATTATGAAAACAAGAAATTTCATCATGAAATCACAAAACAAGCATGTATATCCATTATGCGAACATATTACTGTAACTCCGTTTGTACCGAATACACTATAATCAGACTTTAACCATTAATATCATTTTAAGATGCAAAAAACACAAGTCAAAACTTCTTCAGTGCTTCAGCGATTACATGTAACATACTGTATAAAAATAACCATTTCAAGCTAAAAACAGACTCAAGTAACAAACTGGTTTTATTTTTAAGGAACAAACATGTTACTAAAGCAAAGCAAAGCATTGATCATTCATTTTAAACAAGTATTCAACATCATTCTCTTCATTTAAAGAATATCGTAATAAACTAAATATATCAAACATGTTACTAAAGCAAAAATTTATCATACAATTTTAAGAAGTATTCAACATTTAAGTTTATTGAACTTATAAAACACAATTCTCTTTTAAATATGTTAATAAGTTTGATATATATATATATATATATATATATATATATAGCATACATTATTCTGGGGGCAATGATGTTCATACCTCGAATGAAATGCTTATAAAATGTACCTGAGTTGGGAAATTACGTCCTGCTTTGAGCTCTTCTAACTCACAAGAGTGAAAAGCCCGTCTGAGTCGGTCGAGCTGACGCGCGCGCACACACGCACGTCGGTTGTAATGTTTTCTGGGGACGTTCCATATATAGTCGTAATGATTTTGTACTGTACGCCTACCAAAATTCTGCATACACCCCTTTAAATAAAATAATTGTTTGCAAGCTATCTTAATTACGAGGACTCAGGAAATTTCATCATAAACCACATTTCGTTGTTATATTGGAGTATTTCCCACATCATTATTTAAATTTGTGTACGGATAAATCATAAACATTCATGCTACTCACATATTATTGTAGCAGTATAATTAGACTTTAGCCATTAATATGCTTTTAAGATTCTGAAGAGCACCAATGGTAATACATTAATTATATGACAGCATGTTACAAAGGCAATTCATTCATCACACATTTTAAACATATTCTGCATTTATTTGTAAGTTTATTGAAACTTATAAAACACATTCTCTTCTTTTAAAGAGGTAAATAAGTTTGATTATATGTAACATACTATACAAAAGTAAACATTTACAAGTCTTAGGCTATAATAAAATCTCACTTTTTTTTTTCTGTGAACAATGATGTCCATTCTGCAAATTAAAGATTTCTAAAATAAAAAATAAATTTAAAAAACGTTTAAGTTGTAAAGAATATTAAATAGAACAACAAAACAAAACATAACTCAGAGATCCTCCCAGGGTTAGTCTCAATGTGAAACCGAGGGTCTGCTTCAGACCCTGACAGACAGGTTGAGTTACAGACCAGATGATCGGAGATGTTATTCTGTTAACTTCAGAAAAAAAAAAAAGTTGTTCACTCTTTAAAAAAAAAAAAAAAAAAGAAAACTTAAGATTGTTTAGACAAAATCTTAAAGGTTTTAAATAAAATATTTTACTTATGTTTGTGTATGAGGGGTCAGAAGCATGTGGATCCATTTGCAGATGTCTTTAATAATCAAGATCAGAGTCAAACAGGCAGTGTTCAAAACAACAGTGTCAGGAATATCAGAGGCAGAGCAGAGACAGAAACGATACCGGGCTTGAGTCAGGGCAGGCAGCAAAGCAGTCAGAGCTCCAGAGAGCACGATCACAAGGGCAGGCGGCAGAGAATCAGCAGTCAAACAATCCAATCATACACAGAAGGGTCACAGAAACACAAGCTAAACACTCAGACATGTCAGCCGGGGCAAAACAAGACTTCACAATGAGAGTGAGAGTGAATGCTGTTTAAGTAGTGTGGATAATGGGGAACACCTGTGCAGGTGATTAGTCTCTGAAATGTAGTCCGGGACAGTCAATACTCAGAGAGGGTGCCCTCCGGTGGCCATCGGTCTGATTCATGACCGTTTGCAAATTTAACCTTAATTATGATTTTTATTCAACAGTACCTGGTCAAATTTTAGTTTATCATTTCAAAATAAAATTGTACTTAGTTTATTTTATTTCAAAGCATTTTCCCGCTTAAAAGGCTAAATAAAAAGTTTCCATATCTTAGACCATTACTAGGGTGAGCCTGTGATCTAGTTCTACACTTATATAGTTGTTCATACTTTTCTGAACCGACCTTTTAACCGGCGTGATAAATATCATAGGCCTATCATTATACTATTGGTTATCTACTCAAAATATATGTAGAAATATACAAAATGTGATGTATCCGTTTAGTATCTTTGAAGAGAGATTTTATGACTTTTGTAGGCATCAACTCTTTCCCTCATAAAGCTGATTTAAAATGTTTGTTTAAGTCAACTACAGACATGTCTGTCTTAAAACCTATATACAATATGTATTAAACATATGCTTTTGTTGTTAAGACTGCTTATAAATAGTGGTAATACTTGGACCACTTCTCTTCTCTGTCTACATGGCATCACTAGGTTCTGTCATTCGGAAACATGGCTTTTCATATCACTGCTATGCTGATGACACTCAACTCTTTTATACAATATTAGAAAAATCAGGACCTTTCTTTCGGAACATGCAACACAACTCCTTGTTCAGGCTCTTGTTCTGTCCAGACTTGACTATTGCAGTGCTCTCTTGGCAGGTCTTCAAGCCAAGTCAATCAAACCTCTACAATTAATCCAAAAGGCAGCTGCAAGATTAATCTTTAATGAGCCGAAAAGAACGCACGTCACACCTCTGTTCATCAATTTACACTGGCTACCAATAGCTGCTCGCATAAAAATCAAGGCATTAATGTTTGCCTACAAAACCAGCTCTGGCTCTGCATCCCTTTACCTAAATTCAGTACTTCAGACCTATGTGGCTCTAGAAGCTTGCATTCTGCAAGTGAATGATGCATTATTGTTCATCCCAAAGAGGCACAAAATTACTTTCACAGACTTTTACATTAACTGTTCCCTCCTGGTGGAAAGACCTGCCCAACTCAATCCGAGAAGCTGAATCCCTAACCATCTTGAAGAAACGGCTAAAAACACATGTCTTCCATCTTTATTTGACTCTCTAACTCTAGCATTCTCTATTCTAATTCTATTTTATCTTCTTTTTATTTAAACACACACACAACACACACACACATTTGACCCTCTATCAATTGCATATTTATTCTCTAACTGCTAGCTTTTCTTGAAAAACTAACCCTAGCTTTCTTTTTTCTATTCTATCGACTTGTTTCTTAAAAAAAAAAAAAAAAAAAACCTTGCTACATGTTCTTGTCATACTTGCATGTTGTTGCTCTTTTGATGGTTTGATTGCTTCTGTTGTCCTCATTTGCAAGTCACTTTGGATAAAAGCGTCTGCTAAATGACTAAATGTAAATGTAATATGGATGTAGCCTAATATTTACATTAATAAATCTGATGACACTTCTCACTCCTGTTGCTTTTACTCAGTTACTGTATAGGATATATGAGTATATGAATAACAGGACTGAGATTTTAGGATAAAATTACCAAATACATATAGCCAAAGCTAGCCAAATGGAGTACAGTGCATGCAAATATTATGAGGATACTCAGCAAATTATAGTCACCAACGATTTGTATTTTTAAAATAAAGAAGTAATATCTAAGAAATAATTTAGGTAACAGGACAGTAGGTTTATAATGACGCTCCCAGCCACAGTTATAATAATAATTTGTTACATGATGTATAGCGCTTTTCTGGGTACTCAAAGCGCTTTACATGAAAGGGGGGAATTTCCTCAACCACCACTAGTGTGCAGCATCCACCTGGATGATGCGACGGCAGCCATATTGCGCCAGAACACCCATCACACACCAGCTTATTGGTGGAGAGGAGACAGTGTGTAAGGGGATGATTAGGAGGACATGATGGTCAGAGGCCAATGGGCAAATTTGGCCAGGATGCAGGGGTTATACCCCTACTTTTTCATCCTGGGTTTTTTAATGACCACAGAGAGTTAGGACCTCGATTTAACGTCTCATCTGAAGAACGGTGCTTTTTAGAGTATAATGTCCCCGTCACTATACCGGGGTGTTAGGATCCACACAGACTGCAGGGTGAGCACCCCCTGCTGGCCTCACTAACACCTCTTCCAACAGCAACCTAGTTTTCCCAGGAGGTCTCCCATCCAGGTACTGACCAGGCTCAACCCTGCCTAGCTTCAGTGGGCAACCAGTCTTGGGCTACAGGATGATATGGCTGCTGGCAATATACAGAAAAGAAAATAAGACCACATGCTTTCAATCATTTCATTGCCTTCAGAAGATCCAGATGTTGCGATATGATGTTGAAAATGTGTCTTTTTTAACAGGACTGAGTGAAAACCTGGGGACATGACTGAAATTTATTTTGAAATAAATGTAAAGCACAGATGGGATATGGAAATGAAAATGATTTCTGAAGGATTTTAAACATTATATTTCATGTTAAAATGTAGCGTTAGACACTGGGGACATGGACAAATGCTATATTTTCAGTGTTTTAGGTCGTTTTTAATAATTTTATTTAATTTAATATTTTAAGTTTGCAGTTAGATCAATATGCAGGATCTAACCTTCCATTGAACTGAAACAATTGAAAATGGGGTTAAATCTCATTATGTTTTTCTCTAATACACGGTGGACACAACTATTGGTAACCCCAGAAATTCTTAAGAGTAAAATATCTCTGAAGTATATTCCCATTCATATTCACAATTTTGAGCACTCCAGGGTGATTATGAACATGAAATTATACAGCCATGGCTTCCTGTTTCACAGAAATATAAATAGGAGGGAAAACAAAGCCCAAAATCATCCATCACAATGAGAAAAACCAAAGAATATATTTCTGATGTGCAGCAAAAGATAATTGAGCTTCACAAATTAGTGAAGTGGCAATATACTGCTGTATTTTTGATGTTGTGGGCCTATATTTCTGCTGGAGGACCTGGACATCTTGTTTAGACACATGGCATCATGGATTCTATCAAATACCAACAGATAAAAAATCATCAAGTGACTGACTCTGTTAGAAATCTTATAATGGGCCATGTTTGGATCTAAACACAAACCTCAAAAACAAAAAAAAAGGGTCACTGAGCACAAAACCAAGCTTCTGCTGGCCATTCCAGTCCTCTGACCTGAACCCTGTAGAAAATGAGTGAGGTGAACTGAAGAGAAGAAGCTGTGAATCTAAAGGATCTGGAGTGATTCTGGATGAAGGAATGGTCTCTGATCTCTTGTCAGGTGTTCTCTAACCTCATCAGGCATTATAGGAGAAAATATAGAGCTGTTAAACTGACAAATGGAGGTTTCAAAAAGTATTGAATAAAAGGGTGCTGTTTATTGTGGCCAATGTGTATCAGAGAAAAACATTTATTTCATAATATTTCCCCTCATTTTAAATTCTTATTATCCAATGAACGGTTAGATTTTTGTGAATTTTTTAAATAAACGATCAAAAGGATTAACAATGCAGATTAATTTTCACAGCCTTCTTTGATCATATTTACCAAGGGTGCCAATAATTATGACCACGACTATATATATGATGTTATATGAACGGTCTTCACTTTCTTGACAATTGTCATGAAATGATAAAATATAATATAATTTAAAAGCATACTGTTGTATTCTTACCTGTTTTAGGTGCAAATGTAAAAACGAATAAAATGCCTAGTGAAGTAGAAAGTGTATGCTGCTTAGAAATACAAAAGGTATTGTAAGTCTTTACTTTGCATTTATGTATTACACCATATATGCACACATACTTGCTTTTACTCTTTTGACTGCATTATAAAGTGTCTCGTCTTCCACAGGTTGAGGCAAATGAATCAGGTTTCAGGCCCTCTACAATGTATGACACACCACCCAGGCTTCGAACCCAACTGTTTAAATCCTTACACCCTCCAGAACATTAATAACATTTACAGAGCTGATTTTGGACCCGTGAGTCGAAGAACAGGAGTCATTTTTTATGTTATCTTATTTCTTTCACTTGTAAATCAAAACAAATGAAATATTGTTTTCAAGACACAAAATCAACACAATTTAACCCTTGAAGGTTTTTCTTCAAAATATTTATTTCTTGTAAAAAATAAAAAAGGCGCATAATAAGTTTTCTCAAATGAAATCAAAAATATATCAGTGTTAACATCTGTCTTTACAGGCAGCACCGACATCTCGCCTATCGAAGCTTTGTGAGCGGGTGCTGGGGCTATTTAGGACAGAACGTCAGAGTTGTTCTCCCGTCCTGTGTTGTGCTTTGGATTCGGCAGGAGTTCTCTGATCCGGATGGACAGTTTGTAGGCTTTCGACCGCCCCCTTGACTGAAGCGTGAGACGTTGAGGCCAACATCTTCCTCCTTTGAAGGTCTTTCAAACTGAGAGGACAGGGATGTAGGGATGGGGATTTGTTTTAGCTCCTCTACAAATGGTGCTGGGTCTACAAACACCTCTTCAAAGACCAGCTTCATCAAGTCAGCTACATAGTCTGTAAATATAGGGTACAAAAGGACATTTTATTATGTATTGTTGATGATAACCAACGTCTTAGTAACATATCAAATGCATCACTATGTGTAAAGTGTATTTGTAAGTGTATGAAAATAAAACATTTGATAACATACCATATGAAGGGGCTGTTTTAAGTGGCTCTGCAGTGCATTCTCCCTTCTTTGACTTTGGAAAAACAACCTTGTACATAGATTGTCCTGAATTTGTTGTTGCCTGCTCACAGTCTCCATTTTCATTGTAGTGCATTGCTGCAAGGTACAACCTGCAGTACAAGAATGACATATAAGTTAAAGCATCACACACTTCCAGTAAATCTTGCATATACAAATTTAAAAAATACTATATTGCATGTCATAATATATAACACCTGCACAACATTCCAATGAAAGGAAAAACGACATTCTTGGGGGCAAAACGCAGGATGACACTGTGAAAGGCCTCTAGCAAAGATGTCTGGTAATGGTGACTGAGCTTTTCCAAGTCCTTTAGGACTCGCTTATTGTTCAGGATCTTTTCCACTTTGTGAAGAGGCATTGACCCTTGAATGACAAAAAGAAACATATTATTGTAAAATTATAAATTAGTAGTAGTAAGCTTTGTCTGTACATTGTCACATTCTAAAGTAATCGAAAAATCTGACGCATACCTGGTTGGAACCATTTTTCAGGATCTCTGGACACTTGGTCTGGATGTGCACATTTCGGGAATTCAGGGTTCTCATGGATGTGTATATTTTGGATGTGGTTGAGCAGGGAAGTCCATTTGGCCACCTTCTCTGGACCAGAAGTAGACGACGTAGCACACCAGTATACATGGTTCTTGATGCTGCGCAACCACTTCGTCAATATCTCACACCCCTTTTTTTGTGAAAGTTTGTCCAACTTTTTAGACAAACCTTTAAAAAGTATTAATATGGTGTATGAGTATTACATACATTAAGTTCATATACCAGTCAAAACCAAAAAAACGCACAGAGTTCGTCATTTCACAGCACTGTATGTCACAAAATACACAAAGCTTAATAGTCACCTTTTTCGAAGTGCCAGACATCGTAGAACTGTACAATGTTGCGCTCTCTAAGAAACTTCTGGATCTGTGGATGACGATCCGTTGTGATGTATTCCACAGCCAAGCTGTTAGCCTCCAGATGATCTAGACAACGCTTCAAGCCCTCCTTCTCCATGTGGCAACAACCACCTACCTCGTTGCTCTGGGTATAAATGAAATTAAAAAGGCATAAACCTACAATTGAATATTTCACAATGTAACAATATAATAAGTTTATGATATAAAATAAGTTTACCTGAATAAGCTGCATGTCAAGAATAGTGTTGCTGTCCAGGTGCATCAAGGTGTAGCTGCCGTATTTTGCAGAGTGTCCTAATAAAAAAAAAAAAGTAAATAAAAAAAAAAATTATATATATATATATATATATATATATGTATATATACAGGTGCATCTCAAAAAATTTGAATATCTTGAAAAAGTTTTTTTATTTTAACATTTCAAAAAGTGAAACTTTCATATATTTTAGATTCATTACATGTAAAGTAAAACATTTCAAAAGTTATTTTGTTTTAATTTTGATGATTAGAGCTTACAGCTCATGAAAGTCAAAAATCAGTATCTCAAAATATTAGAATATTTACATTTGAGCTTGATTAAATGACCATCCCTACAGTATAAATTCTGGGTATCTCTTGTTCTTTGAAACCACAATAATGGAGAAGACTGCTGACTTGGCAATGATCCAGAAGACGAACATTGACGCCCTCCACAAAGAGGGTAAGTCACAGAGGGTCATTACTGAAAGCTGTGGCTGTTCACAGAGTGCTGTATCAAAGCATATTAAATGCAAAGTTGACTGGAAGGAAGAATTTGGGTAGGAAAAGGTGCACAAGCAACAGGGATGACCGCAAGCTTGAGAATACTGTCAAGCAAAGCTGATTCAAACACTTGTGAGAGCTTCAGAAGGAGTGGACTGAAGCTGGAGTCAGTGCATCAAGAGTCTCCACGCTCAGACGTCTTCAGGAAAAGAGCTACCAAGCCACTTCTGAACCAGAGACAACGTCAGAAGCATCTTACCTGGGCTGTGGAGAAAAACAACTGGACTGTTGCTCAGTGCTCCAAAGTCCTCTTTTCAGATGAAAGTAAATTTTGCATTTCATTTGGAAATCAAGGTCCCAGAGTCTGGAGGAAGAGTGGAGAGGCACAGAATCCATGTTGCTTGAAGTCCAGTGTGAAGTTTCCACAGTCAGAGATGATTTGGGCTGCCATGTCATCTGCTGGTGTTGGTCCACTGTGTTTTCTGAAGTCCACAGTCAACGCTGCTGTCTACCAGGAGATTTTGGAGCACTTTATGCTTCCATTTCCGCAGCTTTTCTGTTTTGCAAATCCTTTTTTTGCTTGATCTTAGGAAATATTCTAATATTTTGAGATACTGATTTTTGACTTTCATGAGCTGTGAGCTCTAATCATCAAAATTAAAACAAAAAACTTTTGAAATGTTTTACTTTACATGTAATGAATCTAAAATATATGAACGTTTCACTTTTTGAAATAAGTTACAATAAAAAATGAACTTTTTCACAATATTCAATTTTTTTGAGATGCACCTGTATATATATATACACATGTATGTATGCATATATATATACCCATATTGCATCTATTCCAGTCCTGACTCTTGCTGTGTCGTGCTGGTTTTGTCAGTCCAATGTAACACAACAGATAATCAGAAGACTCCAGACCAAGATATAATTACTTCTAAATATAAACTTACCCCGTGTATCAGCCCTCATATCTCCAGCAACTGCAATCTTTCCCCCTTCTTGCAGCTTCCTGAAAAGATTTTTCTGCTCCAAGTTCCACTTGTGTATTACAGCAGGCTCTAGGTAGTGCCTAGCATGCCTCCTAAATGCATCATAGTGGATGATCTGAAGCTGCATGGCCTTGCAAATCTAAAAAATTATGAAATGCATTAAAAACCACATAATAATAGAACAGTGATTGACATGGAAATATGATCATAAGGGTAATATGATTTTAAAAGTACCTTTTCAAACTGACTGAAGGATGCACCACAGAAGTATGTAGCTGCAGACACCAGTAGGTTTCCAACAGGTGTACTTCCAATGACTGGCTGACTCTCCCACTTTCTGTGATAGCCGCACTTTGGACAATGCTGGGTGAATGACACATAGCTGCCCATCCGTCTACATTGAACATCACACTTTGTGTTGCAAAGTGGACATGTTTCAAATAGCTCTCGGAGGCAGCTTTCAAAAACAATGTATTTTGACACATTGTATGTGGTCTGTTCCCTAAAACAAGACAAACAAGAACTTTTACTCTTTTAAGTCACGTTTACAAACCTCTTAAATAACTTATAAAATAGAACAAACTATAAAGAGGTCTAAGACCTACCATAATCCGGACTCCTGCGTAACAGCAGAGTCGTCTGGGTTATACGTGGAATCATGTGGTTCAGCTATGCTTTCAGAAATGCCTGTGTCTTCCTCCTCTTCATCCAACTCAAGACGAGGCCTTTTGTGTGGTGTGAATGGAAGGGCTTTGATGGGAAAAGAATTTGTATTTTTACTCAGTTTTATTATAATGTAATCCTAAAACATAATATCTGACCTTTAACATGCAACACTTAAGTTCACAGGATTTTCTACAATCTTACATTCAAGTTTCCACTAATACACATCTATAATTAATGCATTACTACATGAGCAGTGTTACTGCATGTAAAATACCTTTTCTCCATGCATGCGTGTCCTTTAGTGAACCCAAAGACACTTGTGTGCCAACAGATCGTGTTTCTGGAGATGCGGCAGGCAGTGTTTCTATAATGTCCGTTTGACATTCAACGTCATGACTTCGGGATGAAGTGAGTAACTGTTCTGAGCCTAGGGCCTGCTGAGATGTACTCTAAAAGAAATACCCAAAACAAGTAGTTAGGCTACATCAATTGTAGGTATAACCAACTAACGGTGTCACGATTACTTCTGACGTATATACAACCGTACACATTATACAGAGTATGTGTGAGAGAGGAACAAGGTGGAATCACAGCTGAGTATGCTATAATGAAATCACAGGAGGTGACAGACACCTGAACATGAGGACAATGGGCTTCTGCCCTTCTTGAGAGGCCAGTGTGACGAAGTGTCCCGGCAGGAAGACACAAAGACAATAAAACCCATTACAAACGAGTCATTTCCTGCATCCAGTGGATATAGTTACTGATTATAATGATTTATATTGTGTGTGGCACGGGCGCGTGGCAGACTACGCTAAACATAAAATCACGTCTGCATTTGTGATCGTTGGGAAGACAAACAACAAGCTCTAACTTCCTCTACACCGCTCAAACTCGTGTTTGAATAGTCAATAGCAAATTCTCATTTGGAAGTAACACTCATGGTCTTCACGGAAACTGACCAGACACCTGAAACTTTGTTTTTCTTCAGTAAAATCAATCTAAAGTATTTTTGTTCAATAATGTATATATTTTTCATTTGTATTTTGAGAGAATTTTATGGTACTAATTAATATTTATGCAATTATGATCAATTTTTCCCATTGAAAATAGTAAAAAAAAAATATATATATATTTTTCAATTAATGCAGTATTTCAGATTAAAATATAGACTAGGCTTTTAAAATCTATTTTTTTAGGCAGAATAGCACCTGCTGTTGAGAGCAAAAAGAAAACATGTAATTTCATTGTGTAACCACTAGATGCCTCTATAGGACTCTATAGAGAGGCTTGTTTATAGAGCTGCTTTTATAAGATTTAAATTGATAATGCATTCTCAAAGACTACTTTTTGTCAAGTTTTGTTTTGTATGTTGATCTGAAGTGTAGGTTTTTACATTATAATTACATTCAAATCTGAACACAGAAAGCATTTTGTTACACAAAACATTACAATTCTATAAAATTGTATAAAAAATGAATAGGAATGCTTTATAGCTTAATCTGGGTCTGGTCTGATTTGAACCTCTTATTTCAGTCTTCAGGCTCATTTTGGCTTTATGGTTATAGCCAGACCAATTCATTTGAGTGTGTATAATTCTGTATTTGTGTGTGTGTGTGTGTGTGTGTGAGAGAGAGTGTGTGTGAGTGTGTGTGAGAGAGTGAGAGTGTGTGTGTGTGTGTGTGTGTGTGTGAGTGAGTGAGTGAGTGAGTGTGTGAGTGAGTGAGTGTGTGTGTGTGTGTGTGTGTGTGTGTGTGAGTGAGTGAGTGAGTGAGTGTGTGTGTGTGTGTGTGTGTGTGAGTGAGTGTGTGTGTGTGTGTGTGTGTGTGTCTGTGAGTGTGTGTGTGTGTGTGTGCATGTTTATGTGGTTTATGAGGACACAAATGTGTATAATGACATGGGTATGACAGAGGTATTACAAGATGAAGGTGGTTTATGAGGACACTGCCTATGTCCCCGTAATTCAAAAGGCTTAAAAAACATACTAAATGGTGTTTTTTTGAAAATCTAAAAATGCACAAAGTCTCCTGTGAGGGCTAAGTTTAGGTGTAGGGTTGGTGTAGGGCAATAGCACACACAGTTTGTTCAGAATAAAAACCATTACGCCTATGGAGAGTCCCCATAAACCACAAAAACCAACATGTGTGTGTGTGTGTGTGCGTGTGTGTGTGTGTGTGTGTGTGTCTGTTTTACACTCTTGATGTTTTGGAGAGTAACCCCTTCCTTCCTGTCCACTGTTTTACTGCATTGTAGTTGAATTATTGATTTTATTTGACATATTTGCTGTGTTACAGTCACACCAGTTCATAGGTGTCTGTATTTTTTATTTGTTTTCCCATTCATTTCCTATGGTCGGTCATTGTTGACTGAAGACGATGAGTGTGACCATGACCAGTTCGAATCATGCCCTCAATTTGTTTTCTGTGTTCACATTCCAGATGCCATAAAAGTCACCAAGTCTCATATCATTCCGATGAAGCTGTGATTTTAAAAATGGAAAATGTCAAATTGTCCGGTCAGAAGAAGTGTCTGAAGAGCACACAAGGGTTAAATATGAAAACATACTTACAGGCTGTGAGTCAGAAGCGCCAGGCTGTCCTTGTAAAGTTGGAATCGCCCCACTTTTGAGTAAAAGCCTTTGTGTACAGCCGGCCTTGAACTCTCCCAGGTTCAGAAAACAGTCCTCTGTAAAGTGCGCCGCACAAACTCGAATATTTGTGTTGTACTGCTCTGGAACGGTGTTGTAAATCAAACTCAGCCACAGATTTCTTCTTGTGTGCTCTTTCGGGAGGCCAAACAGAGTGCTTTTTCTCTGGCATCGAAACACACAGCGTCTCCAGGACATGGCGGCGACTGCAACAACACTACAACCAGAAACTCAGCTTCCCTTCTTGGCCTAAACACGGCGTGACGTAGACATGTGGGGGCGTGTCTGAACGAGCGGTTTAGGGGCGTGGCTTACTCTGAACTTTTATAAACTTTACAGATCTGCTATATGCACCAAGAGCAAGAAATGCGACCCCGTGTCTCTATATTATAAATCTGTTCATATTTACGAATGGATTAAAATGTCCCAACATGAAGTATTCAGCAGCATCTGTTCTTAAGCAGGTAAAGTAACTATAACACATTTATAAATCTCAAAACACACATACAATCCCTGCTTAATTACTTATTATCAGTTCGCATTAATTGCCCTCACAGAAAACATCAAACATACAAAAACACAATGTTTTCCTCTATGAGTTTATAAATGTGTAAATAAGTGAAATACCATGAACTGCTCAGCTCTCCTCAGAAGACCCGGCGCTGAGTGATGACGTCACCGCCGCGAGGCCTCGTCATCGAAAAGCGCCGAATTCGAGGGTTTTAGAAAAGAAGTTAAAGAACACGCCGATGTTTATTAAGAATTGTTCTGAAAGGTTATTAATGATCTTTGTGATGTGCTTAGATACACGAGAGAATGTGTATTCTTTCAGTGATTTCATGTGTAAACACAATGCCCCTGTGTTCCATAAGGAATTTCTTACAATGATAAAAGATACACTTGTTTTAATTAAATGTCTTGAAAAGTTTGTAAAAAAAGTGAGCAGAATTTTTTGGTTGATGACAAAAGTTTACGACCCAAAATGTAGTAATAAAATTATAAGAAATGTGTTTCAGTCAATAAAAATAATTACTATATATAATTAATTAATTTTTTTATTTTAATGTTTTATTTTTTTTTATTCAGATAAGATTAACTGGAAAAAAGCATGGCTCTTAACTTATAAATGTTGTGTCCCCAACAAAGTTAAAGAACTACATTTAAAACTTGTATATAATATGAGAGTACATCCAAATGTGGCTTTAACTGTAATTTCAGTTCTGACTCAATGATCATCTTTTTTCAAAAGCACCCTTGTTAAAGAATTTTGCTCTGACTTTTTAAAATTCCTTGCCACAAAAAACTATTTTCCAATTTTTCCAAAATCCAATCTCATTGTAAACATAACTTATATATAGTAAATGTATTTATTTTATCAGCAAAATATTATATTTGTAAATGTAAATTTTCTTCAACATTACTCAAATTACATACTTTTCTTTGTGACTAAAACCTAATTACGACACTTAAAAACATTACAGTTTTTCTTGACTGCTAAAACACTATTGAGCTAAAATTTCAAAAGCATAATGCTGTTTTTCATAAAGCACACCCATTTTGCAGAACTATAAACACTATTCCCTGCTTTAACACATGAGTCAGATTTGCTGAACTGTTCCTGCAAAACTCTACACACAAATAAAAAGTCTGCGCAGTTTGAGCTCCATTAGCACACAGTTACCCAAGAGGAAACACTAGGAGTCTAAATGTATCTCACACCAATCAGAGCCTTCCATGGATAGATAAAAGGGATAAAGTCAGCTTACAGTGTTTCTCAGTCACTTGGTGCATTTCTCAGATCAGAAATGAAATTCTCAAAACTACTTATTCAACCTCCACATCATCGAGTCACTTGTGCACATCATAAAAAGTTCCTCATTCTTTTGAACAAGTTGGGATTGCTTTGGTACAGTCATGCAAAGTATGTACATTTGTCTGTGGTTTCCTACATTATCAGTTACTAATATCATGTTGCTCAGAATCTATTATATAGTTCTCTGTGCTATAGCCTTTCCCCTCAAAACATCTAGTCGTTAGTTCATCGTATAAGTCATTAGATGCAAACTGCTTGATCTAGTTGTCATAAACTGTCAAGCATATTTCTACACATTTCTGTTAGGCTTTTTGTAAGTTATAATATATATATATATATATATATATATATATATATCCAGTGTTGGGGAGTAGTTAACTACAAGTAGCGACGCTACTAACTTAACTACATTTTTCAGTAGCTTGGCAGTAGCTCAGTTGCTTTTTAAACAGTGTAGCTTTTCCAGTAGCTAACTACTTTTTGCAGCAAGTAGCGGTGTAGCGCGAGCAAAAGCTACATTGTGTTTTGTCGAGCCTGCGCGAATCAGCGCGATGCAAGGATATTCTTCATGTTTGATTACAAACTCATTTTTTGCCATTACCGCCACCTGTTGTTTAATCACGCATCTTGCGGCTAACAGTTCACTGACGTACAGAAGTGGGTTGACACACCCATATTATCCATGATGGAGCAAGACGTGGCGGCAGATTTGGAGGATGGAGAAACAACTAACGTTAATTACCCATGGCCTTATTTGTCCAAGTTCATGTCTCTCAAAGAAACGACAAGTAAAGGTTACACTTTTTGTAACAGTCTGAGATATTTGAGTGTTGTGTGTAATAAAACAATACTCTTTGAAATCATAATTGTATTGCATTGTTTTAAACACTAAATATTTTACTTAAAACATTCCTCAGACACTTATTCAGTTATTTATAATATACGTTGTTCAAAAAAATCAAAAGTAGTTTCAATGTAGCTAGCTACTTTTTGATAGTAACTTGTAGTGTAGCTAACGACTTTTCCAAAAGGGTAGCTTGACTGTAGTTTAACTACTTTAACTTACGAGTAGCTTGTAGCTTGTCAAACTACAGAGTAGCTTCCCCAACACTGTATATATATATATATATATATATATGAGGACAATATAATATATATATATTATTATACTGTAATAATAATAATGAATCTTGACTTTCACTAATGAAGAGAATATAGATCAACTAATGAAGAACCAGTTCTGTGAAATAGCTGTAAGGTGCATCTCATGAATCTTCAGTTGGAAAGCATATATAGACAGAGGACTACACAAGACTTACAAATTCTGACAGTGCACTTTCTGAGTTTTTATACTTTTGAAAGGATATATGTGCAGCCTTCTGTGTTTCAGTAGGCCTACAGTAACTGTCATCTAAACTATTGCCATAGTCTGCCTCAGGTAATACACAGTGTTCTACAGTCATGGTGAAAAACAACTAAACATTCTGACCAGTGTGGCTCACACGATGACAATAATACTTTATATTCTGGTGGCCTTGGCCAAATAACCGACTTGATAACTAGGTTTGAAGCATGAATGAAATGTTTTGGGTGAGTAACTACATGCAATACAGTTCTGAAGTTCCAGCAAACAGTTGTGGCATTTGCACTCACAGTTTAGAGAAGGTTACGACCGTTTCGGGAAATGTGCCAAAGCACCTGAGAAAAACTGTAAACTGAGACATAAAACATTTGGGAAGTAGCACACTTATAAGCGGTTTTTGTAGTATTGTTTTGAACTGATCTCATCAGTGTGTGAAACTGTTCTGTAGTGTGTGTGTTTGTGTGTCGTGTCTGAGAGCAAAGTCTGGTTTTTCAGCCAGATTGAGCTGTTTTGAGTGCAGATCTTCATTTTGACCTGAATATAGGAAGTTTGGGGATTGAGTCAGAAGTTATGGATTCGTGTTTACTGTTTTCAGAATTAATTTACTGTGAACAAAAAAAGAGGGGAAACCATACTAAATCAAGCATAACAAAATAATATTTTGCTGCTTTTAATAATATAATAATATTTAATAATATTTCGCTTTTTATTTTTATTTTATTATTTTTTTTCCTTTATATGTTTACTGTTGAAATGTTGTTGTATGCATGTGTCAATTTTATTTAATTTCTGTATTTTCTTAAATGGGTGTGTATAGAGTATTTACAGAGTGTTAACTTTTAGTTTGAGTTACTTTTTCTTATTTGTAAGTCGCTTTGGATAAAAGCGTCTGCTAAATGACTAAAAGTAAAAAGTAAAGTAAGTAATAATAAATAATGAACAATAAAATGACATATGGGTGTCTTTAATTCGAAATAGTCACAAAACAATACTCATAAATATAAATAAATGCCCACAGCTTGCCTGCTTGCTTGTTTTCTCAGATTCTTCAGTGAACTGTGTCCTCAGATCATCATATCTGCAGAATAAAGCACAACAAATCTATATTTAGACACCAGATGGATTTGTGTTCTCAGGACAAGAGTATTTTTCATGAAGGTCAGATTGGAGCATGCTGTCATATTTGTATCTTTTTTCCACGTCATTAAATGATGTCGTTAATATTTGCAGCAGGTGTAATGACGGGTTAAGGACTGCGTGGTGACGTCACGGGGGTGCGCTCATGCTCCGCCAATAGGAAGCGTCTGTTCTTGTCTCTTCCTGATGCTGAGGAGAGGCTCGCACAAGGTTCGTTTTCTCTTCATTTTGTAATGATATAATATATATAGGCCCAGTCGTGCTGTATCGCTATGACAGCATGTGCAGAGTAAGGTATCGTCATCAGCTTGGGCTGGGGTCAGGCGTGACGTCACCGGCTTGTTCATCCATCAGTGCGTTATCATTATTATTATTATTATTAGTGTTCTTGTGAATATAAGCTGATCACACAGCTGAACATGTACACAATATTATCACACAACATACCTCAGTAATTCTAATGACTTCTTCTTGTGTAAGAATTGATGTTTTATGTTTATGTTTTATAGTGCATTATATGTTGTTATTTTTGTTTTTACTGCAATTTCATTTGACAAAAACTGTCTGAACAGGTTTGAAAACACTGTGTTTTATGGCACATCATCAGCTGCTCATATACAGTCTTATTTTGATGTAATTTATATACTACTGCAGTTTTGTTGTTTGTTTTATTAAGTTTTAGTTTGTAATTCATGTACATTTTTTGTACTTGAACTGTTTAGAAAAAGTAGAATGTTGCCTTGGCGATTAGCATAAAATGTATGTTTATTTGTTAGTTTTTTAAAAATACTGTATAGCTATTATTATATTTTATAATTGTACTGCAACAGGAAATTCTCTGCAATTCTGCACAATGCCTCAGTTGTCACGTTTTGTTGTTCTACACATTCAAAGGTCACTCTCTGATGATATGACTGATGTCATGTATAATTAATAGAAATCTTTGCTCTTATGTGTTCTGTCACATTGCTGGCAGTGTAGAGTGATTAGGTCGTATTGGTGTTAATGCATCAGTTCTGCAGTAATGTTTTTTGTGTATTGTGTAAAGCGTTGTAAATGAAACGGACTTGTTTTTCTCACACAATTGTAAGTTTATATCTTGGAGTTTACATCTTGTAATTCTGACATTTTTCACAGAAATGTATATCTTGAACTTGCTAGTTCATATCTCACAATTCTGACTTATTTTTTCTTGGAATTTTGAGTTTATATCTTAAACAATTGAGAGATTATATCACAATTCTGCTTTTTTAATTTTAAGTTTATATCTGCAACTTGCAAATTCATTTTTCGCAACTGTGACTTTTTTTCTCAGAACTGTGAGTTTATATCTTGAAATTGTAAGTTTACATCTAGGAGTTATGAGTTTTCTTATCAGAACTATGAATTCAGGGGTAAAAAGAGTCAGAAAGTCACAATTACCTTTTTTATTATTATATTTCATTGCAGAAATAAGCTTCCAGAGATTCAAAATCAATGTAACAAATTGTGGCATTTATGGTAATTCATATATGATATCATTATGTATAATTCTTTATATAAAAAGAGTTTAAGAACAGAAATAAAATTAACAATAAAAAAGTACAAAATAAAGAATATAATTAAAACAAATAAAAAAGACAAGAGAACACAGTGAAACAGCTGTTTTAGTCTTACAGTACGTACCACCTGGACTAATGGACATATGTCTGTAAAAGCTGATGTTTTGTGTATAATGTGGTGATTGTGTATCTGTGTTGCGCAGGTGGACTCTGGCCTCGCTTCACGTGTGTGTGAATGCAGGAGAGACGAGGGGCTGCTGGGAGGGTCTTTAATGACCAGAGATGTGCCACTTCACAAGTGTGTTCACAACTACAGATCCAACACCTGGTTCTGCTTCCTGTGGACGCTTGTCCTTTCCAGCTGACTGACGAATATGGCAAAGAGAGACTATCTGCTAGATGCAGCCCAGCAGATTCGCATGGCACTGGACCGAGAAGTCAATGAAGACTATGAGGCGGCATTCAGCTACTATAAGAATGGAGTCGATCTGCTGCTCAATGGAGTTCAAGGTAAGTGAACACTTTACTGTTACGTCCTCTAGGCATATGGCTACTGTTACGGCGACAAATAGAAATGTCATCAAAATATATAGCAATTGAAAATTAGAGTGTGAAAAACTGATCTTTAAACACTTTTGGCCACATGTACTCTGTAAAAACTAATTTGTTGATTTAAAGTGCAAACTCGTTGCCTTGAGTCACTTCTAATTTAATGTAATTAAATCAAGGCAGACTGAAGTCTTAGTTAAAAACAAACAAACAAACAAATAAATATTCACATTAAAGAAAAAATCTATTGGAACCATTTAATTTTTAAAGTTTTTATTAAAAAAAATTAAATAAATATGATTGATTATTATTTGAATTGTTATTAATTTTATTTATAATAATAATAATAAGAAGAAGAAGATGTAAAAATAAATTTGTCACCTTGTGGTGAAGGAAGGAGTAGGGGAGGATAACATTTTTAATTCAAATTTCAATTCAAATTTTTAGCTTTATTTCTGAAGATATGAAGATAAACCAAGACAATCAAATGGAAAACCCAACCGTAACAGGTAGAAAAGACATGTACAGACAATAAAGGAACTGAATGACTGAAACACAAGGGCTATAAATACACAGAGTAGGCTGAAGGAGACACAGCTGGAGAGAACCAGTAATGGTTAAGAACATACTTAGTGAGCAAAGCAACCATGAAAACAGAAACTAAACCACAGGAAAATCAAAGACGGAACAAAATACTTAAAATCATACTAGGACACATTAAAATATCATGTAGCTGTCAAATATTTGTCAATGAAGTAAACATTGCTTTGAAAGTCATTAGGCAGTAATAAAAGGAAGAACAAAGAAATGCATAACATGTAATAGAACAAGTGGCAGATCTATTAGTCTACTAGGACTTAATGCATACATCTATTTCAACATATCACCCCCCATTTGTTGCTATTGTTATCACTGTCAATCATCACAATTGTGGATTCAATGCCACTTTTAAATAACTAAACTTTGTAGTGTGTGGTTCGCAGCACGAAAAGTAAAACTTTTTTTCAGCTTGTGAGTGTGTTATAAACAGTAACTAAAGAGCTGAAGCTGTCAATCACTTCAGTTCAGCGCAAGCTCACTGTCTGAGTTCCTGCAAAACTCCAGTTATACACGGCACAGTAAATCTTTCATTTAAGTTGTGTTTATCATTTGAGAGAACAAGGATGTGTAAAATGAACATGTCATTTGTAATGTGCACTATAGATCAGAAAGTCATGTGAAACATATAAAAAACAATACCAAGATACATAGACGTACAGTAATGTGAGGAAGTGATTTAAAAACTCAACAACCCTTGGCAACAGTGAAGTGACATTCAGCCAAGTATGGTGACCCATACTCGGAATTCGTGCTCTGCATTTAACCCATCCAACGTGCACACACACACAGCAGTGAACACACACACACAGCAGTGAACACACACACACAGCAGTGAACACACACACACACACAGCAGTGAACACACACACAGCAGTGAACACACACACACACACACACAGCAGTGGGCAGCATTTATGCTGCGGCGCCCGGGGAGCAGTTGGGGGTTCGGTGTCTTGCTCAAGGGCACCTCAGTCGTGGTATTGAGGGTGGAGAGAGCACTGGACATTCACTCACCCCCCACCTACAATCCCTGCCGGCCCGAGACTCGAACCCACAACCTTTGGATTACGAGTCCGACTCTCTAACCATTAGGCCACGACTTCGACACGACTTAGGACAGGTGCAGTCCATCCAAATATACAACATATTTGGACTTACTTATCAAAACAAATGCTGACAAATGAAACTTATGACTCCAATTCCATCTATACAGACATTTTCATTTGTGAATGAGACAAAATGTAATTTACTCCACAGCATGAGCTATTATGGTTTGGAAAGAGAAAACCAAAACGCTTGTATCCTGGGAACTTTTTTTTGATAATTTCCATGAAACACAGATCCTCCATAGACCTACAGTACATTAGAAATATTTTATTTCGTTAGGCATTAAGATTAAGGCCAGGATTTAGCCGTGAGCCAATCACAGATCTCCACACTAATGCAGAGTTTTTGTGTCTTACAGTTGATCCAAATAAAGAGAGACGTGAAGCAGTGAAACGGAAGACCACTCAATATCTGAAGAGAGCCGAGGAGATCTTCATCTCTTACTTACAAGACAACATCTCTAAAGGATCCACTCATTTAGGAGTAGGTGACGAGTGCGCATGACAGCATATCTGTTTAGGCTTCCACTGAACATGTCTCTTTTTGATTTGAGTTTTTTACTTTTATAGCCACACTTTTATGTAGATGAGTAGTAAGATGAGAAGTGAGCATTCTCTTATCCTTTAAGAGGGATACTAATATATTAACGTGGATGGAGTCATACTTAAATTTAAGAAAACAATGTACAAGAATTAATGATGCATGCTCACCATTTCTTGACTGTAATATTGGAGTCCCACAGGGGTCGATTCTTGGACCAGTTTTGTTCAGCTTATACATTAATGAACTGCCTACAGTTTGTACAGAGGTCCAGGTTCAGATATATGCAGATGATACAGTTGTACATACTTATGCTAAGACAAAAGAACAAGCTGCTATCAAACTTACTGCTGCATTGAACAAAGTCTTGCCTTACTCTTAATGTTTGAATGTTTTAACCATTCATCAGTTGGAAAAATCGCTCTGAATGTGATATTGTTTCACTGTGTTGGAATTGTTATAGGACTCTCGTAGCGTTAAAATGATTATTAAAACATTATAGTTATTGTCCTTGGTGTGAACAGGCCTTAAGAAGGTGGTTCTTTGCTGCAATGTGAGCTAGACTTTTGATGTTAAACAATTCTGGCTATGTGAGACAAGGCAGATATAACATGCAGGCTGTTGTGGTCTGTCTTTCTCTTGACACATGTTCTTTTCCTGGTCATTAGGGTTATAGTAGCTTGCGCTTTCGGTCAATCAGACATCTAAGTTCACCGGTGGAGAATCTGGCGATGTGCAAAGTCGTTGGAATCATTGACAAGGTATGTTTGAAATATCTGCTCCTCTCAGACTTCTTGTGGTTGACAACTAGTCAGCCATTTCTCTATCTTCCAGAAAGTTAAAGTCATTGAAAGTGCAATAGATATTAAAAAAGTCTTTTAGTTATAAATCTGTCTTCAACAGGTGCTGACAGTTGAAAGTCTGATAAGCAAGGATACATTCATCATTAAGGTAGGCATGTGAGACAGAAGTATTGTAGTGTATGGATTCCTTTCAGAAATGGTCTGACCCCACAGCTGTGTGAGTGCCTGCTGGAATCAGGCCAGCCAACTGGATCCAGCTCTGGGAATACACTCACGTCTTCTGTTATTACTGCTAGTCTGTTTGGATTGATTCTGTTAAAAGCTGCTGTGCCTGAATCCGAGTACAAACTCATCTCGGGTTACTGAAACCAGACACTTGAGATATTAAGATACAGCTTAAATAGATATCAGAGACGGGTGGACAAAACAAAAAAATGCTAAATTTTAAATCAGCAGAAACTAAAGGAAATACAAAATGCTACCATGATGTTCAGATACTTTAAAATTTCTAGTAATAAATCATTTTTTCATTATTAAAATAAATAGTCAGCATCGCAATCCAGAAATCACTATTTTCTGTAAAGAGAAATTCTGAAACCATCTTCTTGCACTTACATTACCTTTTGGAACAGGCGTTACAATGCAAAAAAGGCTTATCTTACTTAGTATTTTTGTCTTGTTTCTAGTCAAAATATATATTTAAAAAAATTACTTGTTTTAAGCAAAGTGCACTTAATTTAGTCCCACCCCACAGGAACAAGACTAAATAACTTATGTAATTTTGCTAACCAAGTAAATGCATCTTAATTTAAGAATGTTTTGATATTTTAACTAGAAACAAAAAAAATAAGTAAGATAAGCCTTTTTTTTGCAGTGTATTTGACACGCACATTTATGTTGCCTTAAAAGGCTGTTTGAAGAGGCAGCTCACTAGGTTTAGGAACAGAGCCTAATTCTAGTGTGTTACCTGTAAAAATGTGAAAAATTATGCTTGCTCGACAGAGTTTACCAAAGTCGAGCTGGGAGAGTCGTGAGAGGTCGACCATCATTCCTCAGGGAGTGCCCTTCATGGTGAAGCTGCTAAAATACTATGTCAGTGAAGACACTGTGTTCCTTCATCTAGAACATGTTCAAGGTGAGTTAATTCAGGTTATTTCTGTAGCACTTTCACGTTGTATATTGTTCCAAAGCAGTGTGACAGTACAATCAATTAGTGATAATAGCAAGGAAAAATGACCTAAGTAGTTGATTTTAGGAACAAACCTTAAAAGAAGCCAAGACTCTGCTGGGGAACCCAATGTTATGAAAAGAATTTGAGAATTGTCCTTGTTAAACAGATGGGTTTTCAGTCTGCATTTGAGATGAAAGTATATTTGTGTCTCAAACATCACTCAGAAGGCTATTCCAGAGTTTCGTATTCATACATGATAAGACCCTACATCCTTTATAGACAGTTCATTCAGAAGCCACTGGTCCAGTGTTTCCCATCGCTGTTCCTGGAGGCACACCAACTGTACGCATTATCAAATTCTTATTAATCAAAAATGCCTGATTCAACTCATCAGCCCATTAGTAGAGACTACAAGACCTGAAATGGACGGGTCAGATAAGAGAGACATCCAAAATGTGTGCTGTTGATGTACCTTCGGGAACAGGGTTGTGAAACACTGCTGTGGTCCAATGACAGAGCCTTGCGGCAATCCATTTTTAACCTGTGTGAGGTGGGCAGCTTCTTATCAGATCATAGAGTTAGTGATCTGATAGGAAGGATCTAAACCACACTGAAGCCTGTTCACAAGTACCAACATGAATATTATGCTCTACACCATGGAAGGCTACTATCCTGCAGAGTTTTTAGCTCCAGCCCTAATGAAACAGACCTTAACTAGCTAATCAAGGTCTTCAGGATTACTAGAAAGCTACAGGCAGGAGAATTTGTCAAGATTGGAAATAAACCCTGCTGGAAAGTGGACTTTGAAGGCTAGAGTTGAGAACCCCTGCTTTTAGGGTCATTAGCCCTCCAGAAGCAGAATTGGACACCCCTGTTCTGTACTATCCAAATCAGTGCTGAAGTCTAATAATGAAAGGGATGGACTAGAGTCAAGAGATAATACTCAGGGAAAATGTTAAGCATTGCTGATTCAGAGTTCATACATGGGAATGTTGTTTGTTGCACACACTCTGAAAAAAAATATGTATATCAGGAATCTTCAAATCTTGTTCTGGAGGTCTACTCAAACTCAACTGCCTTTTCATTTTCTAGTAATCCTAAAGGCCTTGATTAACTGGTTCAGGTGTATGATTAGTGTTGGAGCTAAACTCTGCAGGACCGTGGACCTCGAGGTCCACACTGGAAGAATCCTGATCCATCCTGATGTTCCCTGAAGTTGCCTTTTGCTTTTCTACAGGTGGAAGACTCTTTTCCAGACTTCACAGGGTCAGAAGTGAAGCAGTCAGGGAGCATCCAGAATGCTTCAGCCCCAACCAGCACAAGATCTCTTTGAAGAACAGCTACACCCTCCCTGCTCTCCACCAGGAGATTTACCTCAATGAGAATTATGGGAGAACTAAACCTCTCGAGAGTCTAGGCAGCCCAACAAAACATTGTCTTGAGAACTGTACAACCCACTCCTACTGTGAAGATTCAGGATGCCAGCAGGGGAGTTCTCTAGGTTTGTATGCAACAAGGACATATAATGAGCTTCCTTCTGTTGGTCTACCCAATGGTCTCAAGTCTTTACCTCAGGATAATTTTCCTCTTCCTATTCATCCCTGTGTGATTGTGGACACTCGGGATCCTCTTGATGTCACTTCTGACCTTCTAGGAAATGATGTCCGCATTGAGCGCATTGACTCTTACATAGATCTGAACAAAGCTTGGAATGCCTTGGAACCTGCTCAGGACTGTTTGAGTTTCACTGTACCAGGATCAAACTCAGATATTCTAGGATTCAGCATTGCATCTCAGATTACTACAGCCTCTTTATTTGGTGAAAACGCACAACCAACCCTTTGCAGCACGGTTGATGTTCTTCCACAGAGAGTGCGCATAATTCCCAACACATCACATTTACCTCCACAAAACCAAGCGCATGATGGATTTCCTCATGAACAAGGTGTCACTAACTGTAAACCCAGTGGAAATGGACATATTTCACAGTTTGTGGCTGAATTGAGCCAAATCAGTTCTCATCGCAATCCATTTGAATGTACACCTCAAAAACAGGAAAGTATCTCTTTAGACTTTACCAAGATGACTTCCCAGGTGAACACTGTTGACATGGTGAGGGAAGTTGGGAAGGAGGACATGGAGAACTGGCAGTTCTTCAAATCTTCATTTAAACAACCACAAGTTGGCATGATCTCCTGTCCGTCAGCACCTACCACAAACAGCTCCTGTTGGAGCGAGACTGAACTAGAACAGCAGGTGAAGGTGGACGGCTTGGGCCATTATCCCCAAATTAAGGCCAAGAACTTCAGTGCCAAATCGAAATGGGGTAGATGGGGACTCCCTGAGGATGAGGTGCGACTGTGGGGGGCTCAGATTCTGTTGGCCTTGGAAAGTCTTCATGAGCAGGGCATTGTGTGCCAGGACCTCAACCCACGAAATATTCTACTCCGCAATAGTGGTATGTCTGTTGCAAAGCCTTTATCCTTGGTCAGGGCTCTTAAACTCTAGTCCTGGAGGGCTACCATCCTGCAGAGCTTAGTTCCAGTCTGCTCCAACACACCAGAAACAGCTAATCAATGTGTTCAGGATTACTGGCAGGTGTGTTGGAGCAGACAGGAACTGAAGTCTGCAGGAAAGCAGACCTCTAGGGCAGGATAGGCTACTCTTAAACTATACATTGACAATGGGAACATTAATACTTAACTCTTCATAGGTAGAATTGTATTTGTTTATCTGCAAATTATACTTTCAAGACCTGAAAAATTTAAAAAATGTCATGATTCGGTTTTAAAAGAAGCCAGCTTTACCATTAACAATACTAGCCTTACATCATTGTTGCTAAACCGTATTGGTTCTTTACCATTGGATTTACCTTAGGTCTTTTTGACTGCCAAATGAGACTTGATAGGTGAAGCAAAGAGGGAAAATTGTTGGTGATTAATGAATAAAATTTCAGTCTGTTCCTCACACAAACCATCATATGACTTCAGAAGACTTGGAATATAGGACTTATTGACAAGTTATTTACTTTTATGAAATGTTTTTGTCCTTTTGGAGTGCTTGACAGTGTAAATCACCTTTCAGTTTCATTGTATGGAAAAAAGCAGCTTGGACATTCTGTCTAATATCTCTTTTTGTGTTTCACAAAAGAAAGACAACAGTTTATAGTATTTTCAAACAGTTGCTTAAACATACTGCACACAGGTGAGGCGTGTCTTACATACTTTGGACAGTGGACAGAAGTTCAGCCTGAAATTAACCCGAAAGCAATGGAAGAGATGTACTGTGCACCAGGTGAAACATTTCAAAGGTTTTTTCACAAGCACATCAAACTGCAATAGTACATATCTAACACATTCTGTTCTCTTGAGATGTAATAAGAAGTTGTATTTGTTTTTACTGATTTGGAGCAGAAATTGGAGGCGTGTCAAAAATCACCGAGGCGTGTGATTGGTGGAGTCTTGGAGCTTTATTATATGAGCTTCTTACTGGCATGGTAAGCTGTTCTTTTTGTTCCTGGTTTAAAATGAACAAACTCAAAACTAAACCATGAATGACTGCAAATGGCCCAGATTTGTGGATGAGAGTCCTTTGCTGTGTTTATGTTTGAAATTTGCCAGCGTTTTGTCTTATACAGAGGTAGTTATTCAGGCTGTAGAAGTATTATAGCAGTTCCCAAAAATTTACTACTTCAATTAAAAATACACAAAAATCTTCTTGACCGTTGTTTTCATTTGTTCAACTGTGTTTCTCCTCAGCCCCTGTGGCAGTGCCACCCTACAGGTGTTCACCCTCACACTCCGCTCCATATCCCAGAGTTCCTCAGCACTGCAGCCGCCTCGCTTCTCACTGAGGTACCTGCTCTCTCAATGCAATCTCATAGACAGCATGCTCAGTGTTTGCAGGGCAGGACTGTGCATGGGTGTGTTGGATTTTGTAAACATTTTAAGAACCAGTTTTAAAGAAAAAAATGCTTTTTGCTGGGAATGCTTTATTGCTTCTTTAATACACCTCTATATGCTCTTGAAAACAAAGAAAGTGCACAGAGCATGCTTTTAATAAAATGACATCAAACGCTAATACAGTATGTAGCAGTAGCTCATTGACGTCCTTTAAGAGTTGAGGCCGATGCCATTTCTGTGTTTCCATGATGTCACAATGGTCAGATGGGAACTTTCATAAAATTCTTGTAATTATGAGTTTAATGAAATGCATAATTATGGTAACTGTGAACGGACTTGAACGCAGCATAACTCTTTGGGTTTATGGGTTGGACCAGGCAAGGTCAGAAGAGCTTCAATGGACCTCTTCATTAACCTATGTGTCATCTGATAGAGGATAAACAGACTCCTTGCTTGAGTTCAACTTGACAATAAACACTTTAAACAGTTTCTTTAGACCTCACTGTGTGTGTGTTACATGTTGTTCTGTTTCAGTTGTGTTTTGCCATGTCTTCCGTTGACCTAGTTTTCCTTAGTTGCCCTGATTAGTTAATTAGCTCCTCACCGGTTTCTGTTTCCCCACGATTGCGTTTAGTATTTAAAGCCTGTGTTCTCCCATGTTCCTTTGTCTGCTATTATTTTGGATTTACGTTTGGTTGTGCCCTTCTCAGTCAGTGATGAATTAAAATAACTCCTTTTGTATTCCTTCGTTGTGCTCTTTGTTTTTACACACCAGACATCCCTAACAGTGTGTTGACTTACATTTTATTATGCAGTTTACATTGCATTAAAATCAGACAAGGACCCCAAATCCACACTTGCAGCTGCAATTTGTCTTAAATAAATACTGTATGGAAAAACACATAAATATGATACATAAATATGTCTTAAAGGGGACACTGAATGCAAAATTCACTTTTACATGGTGTTTGCATATAAATGTGTCTTAGCAACACATCCACCCTACAATGATAAAAATCTATTTACTCCCCAAAACACCTAAACCGTTTTGATTTTCTGCACCGTATGATGTCATACTGCTCAGGCCCCGCCCACTGCCATTGACGGACTGTCCCATGTTAGCATATCTCCACCCTTAGCCAGTTGTATGCTGTCCGCAATTTTCGCTGTAGCAACAACAGTGTCTTGTAAGCAATGCAGGTGTTTCGTAGTTGGGTGTAAAAGTGAATGTAAGAGTCTTCATTTTCTCCCGACATCAGAGCCACGGAGGACGCAGTGGATTAGTTTTCTTTTTGATGGTAGTGTGCCGCAGAATACATAAAAAACTGAAGAGAGGGGCGGGGTGAGCAGTAGCTCATTATCATTAAAAGAGACATGCACCTGTCTCTGTGAACAGAGCTGTTTCTGACAAGGTAAAAGGGTGTTGTTTTACACGATCACTGAGAAATTTTATCCAAAGTATGTTACAGACATATCATGAAGACCCTAAACAATAACACCAAATTGTGGAAAGTGGGCATTCAATGTCCCCTTTAAATTATAGATATTACAGTACATGAAATACTAAGAACACGGATGAATGAAGCTTGAAATCATTGTAAATGATATTTATCAATTATACCTATGTATAATCTGTACTCGTAGAGGTGTTTGTGGTGTATGCCTGTCTTGTTCTAATGCTTTTCATGCTTGTTTTCTGTTCTGTTTTTGCATTTCCTAAGTCATAATATCAGACGTTGAGGCGCTGCTGATGTTTTCTTCTCGTGTCCTGCAGCTGCTCCAGTTTGATGCGTGTTATCGTCTGGGATCGGGAGGCGGTGGTGTGAGCGACATCAAGTGCCATCCATTCTTTAACTCTGTCCCGTGGCTCACACTCAGCAGTTCAGTGACGCCGTAGTGCCTTCTCAAAGTATTCACCCCCTCCATTTGTTTCTGCCATTACACCTCCAGATATTAAAGATATTATGGGTAATGAAAGGTTCATATTTTGGTTTTGGGATCCCCAACAAAAGGTTGACATGCATGCAAGGTCAATATAATATGCATTTATTTTTCCCTTATTTGCTCAACGACTCCCAAACGATTTGTTCTCCTTTGTGTGACGTTAATCTGCGGTGATTGATCGATTGGTCTCATCTTCATCTTCAACAAGTGGGCGGGCAATATGCTAATGTTTCAACATGAAACGGCTTGGGATTCGTTTTAAAAACGACTCGTTTCAATGATTCAGAGTCGACTCTTTCGTTTGAGAGACAATAACTTTATACACAGTACACTTTCAGATTTAAAACTTTGCAGGATGTTTTCATTCACTTACAGCTGCGTTACACACGGCATGAAAGCTCATTTTCAGAAATGCATAATAGGAGCACTTTAAAGATGAGTCTGAATTTCCTCAAACAAAACAAAAGAGAGCATATTTGTGAATGTTTTTCCCCCCAAAATATTTTTACAATGTATAACAATGTTGTGAATCTTTATTTGGCCTATTTATGCCAGTAATCTCACCATCTGGAAAGCACCCTAAGGCACTGTTTGGACTGGATAACTAGTACTAATATTTATACCTTTTAAAAACACTATGCATTGCACAGTAAAAAGAAGTATCACATGACAGCCATCTTCAGTGTCGGCTGTCACTGTAAAGGATCAATTCACCCAAAAATGAAAATATCAGGCCATTCAAGATGTAGATGATTTGTAGAAATGTGTCTCTGCATCAGTGTCTCAGCAATGGATGCTCTGCAGTGAATGGGTGCCGTCAGAATGAGAGTCCAAACAGCTGATAAAAACATCACAATAATCCACACCACTCCAGTCCATCAGTGAACATCTGGAGAAGACAAAAGCTCAAACACATCCAGCATTAAGATGTTTTTCTTCCTCCAGTGAAAAAGTGTTCTGGTCTGAATCAGGAGAGAAATCTGCAGATCAAGCAGCGTTTACAAGACAAAACAGTAAACTATCAACAGTATACAATATTATATAATAATGAAATGGTAAGAGTAGAATGCTAATCTGATCACGGACTAAGAGTTTCAGATATTTCAAAGATTTTTAAAACTGCAGATATTCAGATTTCATTTTCAGCATCACTTGTAGGAGTGGAAACAACTCGTTTTATTTTAATTTGACGAGCAGAAAAAATGAATGCGGGTGAATGTTTTATGAAGGTCTGAAGCGGATCACAGCATTGAAAGTCCCAAAGAACTCTGGATGTCTCAGGAGGATTCATGGTTGTACTTTAAATAAAACCACTCATTTCTTACCAGTTTGTGCTTTTTTTCTGAGAACTGCTGCTGAAAGGACATAAATGCATATTATCTGTCAGAGCAAATGTATTAACATGCATGTCTGATTAGAAGCACAAAACCTTTTTATTAATTTATTTTTTTTTTTACCTTTGAAGTGTATTAATAAATAAACCACGTGTTTGCGGAGTAGTAAAGCAGGGGAGGTTTATGGTTTCTAATCTTTCAGGCGTGAGAATAACAGACCAAGTGACCTCAAAGCATCCTTAGCATGTGACCAAACTAGAAGCTCATGCCACCACATCCGGCCCTGAACATGAAGACGTGGACGAGACTCTTGCACTGTAACTTACTTTCATATTCTCCAGAAGCCTTGCATGCGTGTTAAATGCAACCACATACACACACACACACACACAGAGGAGAAATTAACCTCATCTGAGCTGCATTAGTAATGTGTCCGTGAATCAGAGTCTGAGTGAACACAATCAACAAAAACAGCTGTCTTTTCTAGTTCTTAATATAAATGCAAATTTTAAAATAATAAAAAGAGAATAAATAATTTTTTACACTTTACAAACCTGAATTTATAGACAGGTACATCTTAAAAAATTTGAATATCGTGAAAAAGTTCATTTTTTCATGTAAAGTAAAACATTTCAAAAGTTTTTTTGTTTTAATTTTGATGATTAGAGCTTACAGCTCATGAAAGTAAAAAATCAGTATCTCAAAATACAATATTTAGATTTGAGTTTCAATTAATAACCATCCCTGTGTATCTCTTGTTCTTTGAAACCATAATAATGGAGAAGACTGCTGGCTTGGCAATGATCCAGAAGATGAACATTGACGCCCTCTACAAAGAGGGTAAGTCACAGAGGGTCATTACTGAAAGCTGTGGCTGTTTACAGAGTGCTGTATCAAAGCATATTAAATGCAAAGTTGACTGGAAGGAAGAATTTGGATAGGAAAAGGTGCACAAGCAACAGGGATGACTGTCAAGCAAAGCTGATTCAAACACTTGTGAGAGCTTCACAAGGAGTGGACTGAAGCTGGAGTCAGTGCATCAAGAGTCTCCACGCTCAGACGTCTTCAGGAAAAGAGCTACCAAGCCACTTCTGAACCAGAGACAACGTCAGAAGCGTCTTACCTGGGCTGTGGAGAAAAAGAACTGGACTGTTGCTCAGTGGTCCAAAGTCCTCTTTTCAGATGAAAGTAAATTATGCATTTCATTTGGAAATCAAGGTCCCAGAGTCTGGAGGAAGACTGGAGAGGCACAGAATCCATGTTGCTTGAAGTCCAGTGTGAAGTTTCCACAGTCAGTGATGATTTGGGCTGCCATGTCATCTGCTGGTGTTGGTCCACTGTGTTTTCTGAAGTCCACAGTCAACGCAGCCATCTACCAGGAGATTTTAGAGCACTTCATGCTTCCTTCTGCTGACAAGCTTTATGGAGATGCTGATTTCATTTTCCAGCAGGACTTGGCACCTGCCCACACTGCCAAAGCTACCAAAAGCTGGTTCAATGACCATGGTGTTACTGTGCTTGATTGGCCAACAAACTCTCCTGACCTGAACCCCATAGATTCTCTGATGACCTGAAGGCCGCTATCAAAGCAACCTAGGCTTCCATTACATTTTCAGAAGCCTGACATTACTGTTTAAACTATTCTTTTTTATTGATCTTATGTAATATTTTAATTTTCTGAGACACTGAATTTTAGGTTTTCATTATCTGTAAGCCATAATCATTAAAATTTCAAGAAACAAAGGCTTGAAATATTTCACTCTGTCACTCTATATTTCACTTTCTGAAATGAGTGACAAAAAATATTGACCTTGTTCACGATATTCTAATTTTTTGAGATGTACAGTTGTGTTCAAAATAATAGCAGTGTTTTTTAAAACGTGAGTAAAGATCAAAATCCTTATAATATTTTTTATTTCCATTCATTGGGAACACTGCACATTATATTTTACATCAAAACATGAAGAAAAACTATGAATATTTTAATTACAGAAAATGAAGAAAAAAATGGTATTGGGCTGTTCAAAAAAATAGCAGTGTCTGCATTTTTCATTACAAACTCAAATATTTACTCAATAAACTGAAAAAACGTTAAGATTTAGCATTCCTGTGAATCACTAAACTAATATTTAGTTGTATAACCACTGTTTTTGAGAACTGCTTCACATCTGTGCTGCATGGAGTCAACCAACTTCTGGCACCTGCAAACAGGTATTCCAGCCCAGGATGATTTGACAACCTTCCACAATTCCTCTGCATTTCTTGGTTTTGCCTCAGAAACAGCATTTTTGATGTCACCCCACAAGTTTTCTATTGGATTAAGGTCCGGGGATTGGGCTGGCCACTCCATAACCTTAATTTTGTTGGTCTGGAACCAAGATGCTGCTCGCTAACTGGTGTGTTTGGGGTCGTTGTCTTGTTGAAACACCCATTTCAAGGGCATTTCCTCTTCAGCATAAGGCAGCATGACCTCTTCAAGTATTCTGATATAAGCAAATTGATCCATGATCCCTGGTATGCGATAAATAGGCCGGACACCAAAGTAAGAGAAACAGCCCCATATCATGATGCTTGCACCACCATGCTTCACGGTCTTCAGAGTGTACTGTGGCTTGAATTCAGTGTTTGGGGGTCGTCTGACAAACTGTCTGCGGCCCTTGGACCCAAAAAGAACAATTTTACTCTCATCAGTCCACAAAATGTTTCTCCATTTCTCTTTAGGCCAGTCGATATGTTCTTTGGCAAATTGTATCCTCTTCAGCACATGTCTTTTTTTTAACAGTGGGACTTTGCGGGGGCTTCTTGCCGATAGATTAGCCTCACACAAGCGTCTTCTAATTGTCACAGTACTCACAGGTAACTTCAGACCATCTCTGATCTCCCTGGAGCTGATCATTGGCTGAGTCTTTGCCATTCTGGCTATTGTTCGATCCATTCCAATGGTAATCGTCCGTTTTCTTCCACGTCTCTCTTGTTTGGCTTTCCATTTTAAAGCATTGGAGATGCTTTAAAATGGAAAGATGCTGGACATTTTAGCTGAGCAGCCTATCATTTTCTGCACTTCTTTATATGTTTTCCCCTCTCTAATCAACGTTTTAATTAAAGCACGCTGTTCTTCTGAACAATGTCTGGCACGACCCATCGTTCTCAAGTTTTCAGAGAGAATTGGATGTACAACATGTGCTGGCTTCATCCTTAAATAAGGGCCACCTGAATGACACCTGTTTCTTCACATAATGCATGACCTCACTGATTGAACTCCACACTGCTATAATTTTGAACACGCCCCTTTCACTTAATTATTCAATTACACAGACTCAGGAGCATTCATATCATGAATGTTGGGTCTGTTGGTTTCTCTGAGTCTACTACACCTACTAGTAAATTATTTGCCATGTAATAATATGATTTATACCAAAAACAGTGATTGATCTGGTTAGTCATGTTGGACTGCTATTATTTTGAACACAACTGTACCTGTATATATACAGTCAGGTCCATAAATATTGGGACATCGACACAATTCTAACATTTTTGGCTCTATACACCACCACAATGGATTTCAAATGAAACGACCAAGATGTGCTTTAACTGCAGACTGTCAGCTTTAATTTGAGGGTATTTACATCCAAATCAGGTGAACGGTGTAGGAATTACAACAGTTTGCATATGTGCCTCCCACTTGTTAAGGGACCAAAAGTAATGGGAAAGAATAATAATCATAAATCAAACTTTTAATACTTGGTTGCAAATCCTTTGCAGTCAATTACAGCCTGAAGTCTGGAACGCATAGACATCACCAGACGCTGGGTTTCATCCCTGGTGATGCTCTGCCAGGCCTCTACTGCAACCGTCTTCAGTTCCTGCTTGTTCTTGGGGCATTTTCCCTTCAGTTTTGTCTTCAGCAAGTGAAATGCATGCTCAATCGGATCCAGGTCAGGTGATTGACTTGGCCATTGCATAACAGTCCACTTCTTTCCCTTCAAAAACTCTTTGGTTGCTTTTGCAGTATGCTTTGGGTCATTGTCCATCTGCACTGTGAAGCGCCGTCCAGTGAGTTCTGAAGCATTTGGCTGAATATGAGCAGATAATATTGCCCGAAACACTTCAGAATTCATCCTGCTGCTTTTGTCAGCAGTCACATCATCAATAAATACAAGAGAACCAGATGAGGTGGTATGCTTAGGATCATGAGCAGTTCCTTTCCTTCTCCATACTCTTCTCTTCCCATCACTCTGGTACAAGTTGATCTTGGTCTCATCTGTCCATAGGATGTTGTTCCAGAACTGTGAAGGCTTTTTTAGATGTCGTTTGGCAAACTCTAATCTGGCCTTCCTGTTTCTGAGGCTCACCAATGGTTTACATCTTGTGGTGAACCCTCTGTATTCACTCTGGTGAAGTCTTCTCTTGATTGTTGACTTTGACACACATACACCTACCTCCAGGAGAGTGTTCTTGATCTGGCCAACTGTTGTGAAGGGTGTTTTCTTCACCAGGGAAAGAATTCTTCGGTCATCCACCACAGTTGTTTTCTGTGGTCTTCCGGGTCTTTTGGTGTTGCTGAGCTCACCGGTGCGTTCCTTCTTTTTAAGAATGTTCCAAACAGTTGTTTTGGCCACGCCTAATGTTTTTGCTATCTCTCTGATGGGTTTGTTTTGTTTTTTTCAGCCTAATGATGGCTTGCTTCACTGATAGTGACAGCTCTTTGGATCTCATCTTGACGGTTGACAGCAACAGATTCCAAATGCAAATAGCACACTTGAAATTAACTCTGGACCTTTTATCTGCTCATTGTAATTGGGATAATGAGGGAATAACACACACCTGGCCATGGAACAGCTGAGAAGCTAATTGTCCCATTACTTTTGGTCCCTTAACAAGTGGGAGGCACATATGCAAACTGTTGTAATTCCTACACCGTTCACCTGATTTGGATGTAAATACCCTCAAATTAAAGCTGGCAGTCTGCAGTTAAAGCACATCTTGTTCGTTTCTTTTAAACCTAAGATGGCGGCGCGCACAGTCGCAGCGGCTTCTCTCTTTCCCGACAAATCTGTGTTTTCGTGTTTTTTGTCTTGTAAGTCGCAATGTTTTTGCACATCTTCGTCTCGTCTACCTTTCTCTAAGCGCGCATACAGTCGTGAGTTTCTGCTCGATGTCGGCAGAACCACATTTTTAGAGTTAAACTCCGCGCACGCTGAAGAGCTGCGGGACCTCGGTCTGCTCCGAATGCCTACTCCATCACCGACCCCCACTACTGCATCTCGCCCACAGCGGAGGCGCTACAAGCGGCGTGAGAGGAAGCAGAAGAGGGGTAAGCGCGGAGGTATCCGAGCTAGGCTAGCGGCCAACCCACACAAGCCAGCTATCCCCACCATCGTACTGGCGAACGTACGCCCTTTGGACAATAAACTGGACTACATCCGACTACTCCGCTCTACTCAGAGGACTGTAAGAGACTGTTGTGTTTTTGTGTTTACGGAAACATGGCTTAACAACAGCGTACCGGACTGCGCCATACAGCTCAACCAGCTAACATGCTATCGAGCTGACAGAGCTCTCGTCGAGGGAGGTAAGATCCGCGGCGGCAGCGGTTTCTGTGTTTACATCAATGATGCACGGTGTCGCGACGCTGTTGTGGTCTGCAAACACTGCTCACCCCTGGTGGAGTTTATGATTAGTAAGTGCCGGCCATTCTATCTACCGAGGGAATATACAGCCATACTGCTAGTTGCTGTATACATCCCTCCCAGCTCCAACAACAACAACAGGAGTGAGGCACTAAATGATCTGTACTAGCACACCGGTGAGCAGCAGGCAGCCCACTCAGATGCTTTTCTTATCTTGGCTGGGGATTTCAACCACGCAGACTTAAAGAGTGTGTTCCCAAAAATTCACCAACACATAGACTTTCCAACAAGGGGAAAAAACACTCTGGACTTTGTTTACACCACCCAGAGAGGAGCTTACAAGGCCCTCCCCCTCCTCCACCTCGGAGCCTCAGACCACATCACTGTCATGCATACAGACTGCTCGTTAAAGTCACCAAACCAGTTCACAAACAGATTCAAGTGTGGCCGGAAGGGTCGTCAGAGGCACTTCAAGACTGTTTTGACACCACTGACTGGAATATGTTTAAACAGGCTGCCACATACAACAACACTACAGACCTCCAAGAGTACTCAGAGACTGTTACTGCCTACATCTCCAAGTGCATTGATGATGTAACAGTCACAAAGTCCATCACTGTCCGGGCCAACCAGAAGCCGTGGATGACAGGGGAGGTCTACAGACTTCTGAAGGCTTGGAACGCTGCCTTTAGAGCTGGAGATGAGGAGGGCCTGAAGACAGCTAGGGCCAACCTTTCCCGCGGCATCAGAGAGGCCAAGAGACAGTACTCCAGGAGGATAGCCCATCGTTTCAGCGAAGAGCAGAGACACGCGGAGCCTGTGGCAGGGGATACAGACCATTACGGATTTACAAGCCCCCACCACAGACCTGTGACAACACCATCCCCCTGCTGAACGAGCTGAATGCCTTCTTTGCTCGCTTTAAGGCACAAAACAGCACCACTGCACAGAAGACTCAACCTCCTCCCGGCGACCAGGTGATGACGCTGTCCCCGGACAGTGTGAGGAGGTCCCTCAGCAGGATCAATTCACGCAAAGCTCCGGGTCCTGACAACATTCCTGGGCGTGTACTGAGAGACTGTGCAGTGGAACTCACTGATGTCTTCACAGACATCTTCAACATCTCACTAAATCAGGCTGTTGTCCCCACATGCTTCAAGGCTACCACCATCATTCCAGTCCCTAAGAAGTCATCTCCATCCTGCTTCAATGACTACCGTCCAATAGCACTCACTCCCATCCTCATGAAGTGCTTTGAACGGCTAGTCTTGCACCACATCAAGTCTGTCCTCCCCCCCTCCCTGGACCCCTTCCAGTTTGCATATAGGTCCAACCGCTCGACCGATGATGCCATCACCACTGCCCTCCACCCAGCCCTCACACATCTGGAGAAAAAAGACTCATATGTCAGGATGCTGTTCATAGACTTCAGTTCAGCATTCAACACAATCATCCCTCAACAGCTCACTCACAAACTGGTCCAGCTGGGGCTCAATACCTCTCTGTGCAACTGGCTGTTGGACTTCCTGACCGGGAGACCTCAAGCAGTACGGGTCGGCAGTAACACATCCAGCACCATCACACTGAACACTGGGGCCCCCCAAGGATGTGTGCTGAGCCCCCTCCTCTTCACTCTGCTGACCCACGACTGCACACCATCACACAACTCCAACCTCTTCATTAAGTTTGCGGATGACACGACTGTAGTGGGTCTCATCAGCAACAGAGATGAGACAAACTACAGGAGCGAGGTGAGCCGCCTGGCCGGGTGGTGCAGTGACAACAATCTCTCTCTGAACGTGGAGAAGACGAAGGAGATTGTTGTTGACTTCAGGAGAGTACACACTCAGCATGCCCCTCTGACCATCAACGGTGCGACTGTGGAGAGAGTGAGCAGCACCAAGTTCCTGGGTGTGCACATCACAGAGGACCTCTCCTGGACTAACAACACTGTAGCACTGGCCAAGAAAGCACAGCAGCATCTCTACTTCCTCCGCAAACTCAGAAGAGCCAGAGCCCCAGCCCCCATCATGTGCACCTTCTACAGAGGCACCATCGAGAGCATCCTAACCAGCTGCATCACTGTGTGGTATGGCGCTTGCAACGCATCCTGCCACAAGTCACTTCAACGCATAGTGAGAGCAGCTGAGAAGATCATTGGTGTCTCTCTCCCCTCCCTCCAGGACATCTACAGCATCCGTCTCACCCGCAAAGCCCTCCGCATTGCAGGCGATCCCACCCACCCGACACACAGCTTCTTCAGTCTGCTGCCATCAGGGAGGAGACTGCGGAGTCTCCAGGCGAGGACCAGCAGACTGAAGGACAGCTTCATACATCAGGCTGTCAGGAAGCTGAACTCCCTCCCGTCCTTGCCCCCCCTCCCCTCTTTCACTCCCATTTAACACAGCAACACACTAGGAACTCTGACTCTGTGACACCCCCCCCCAACAAACTGTGACCGGCACCTGTCACTTGTGCAGCATTGGCTGATCACTACCCATCCAACATTGACTGCAAATTACCTCTTCGGATAGTCTGACTGATAAGCTCTTCTTGCACTACACTTATAACAAAACAAAACTGCACAGTTTTGTTTTTGTACATTCAACTGGTTTGCACTCCATCTATTCTGCCATGTGCCTTATGCACTTTATCTATCTCTCTTTTTTTTTTTTTTCTACAATGTTTTCTACAAGCTCTTTTGCACTACAAATATATCTACAGTGTTGTTTTTATTTAACTGGTTTTGCACTCTATCTGCCAGGCGCCTTATGCCACTTTATCGATCTAATTCTTATTTTTTTCTACAATATCCTCATTTGTATATTTGTATAGTTGTATGTACATATGTTTAAACTGTATTTATCTGTATCTGAACGTGTTTAATGTTAACTGTATGCACCAAGGGTCTGAGAGTAACGCAATTTCAATTCTCTGTATGTATGTGTCGTACATGTGGAAGAATTGACAAAGCTGACTTGACTTCATATGAAATCCATTGTGGTGGTGTATAGAGCCAAAAATGTTAGAATTGCACTATATATACGTCTGTGTCATGATTTATTTAATCATTTGTGCTGTATTAGCAAATGTGTTCATTTGGATAAAAAACAATATATATATATATAGAAATAAACTCTAGAATTTTGTGTTTATTCTCTCTTGTAAGAAATTAGTGTCCAGTCCCTCTGAGCTGAAGATGTCTTTGGAAAGAGGTTTGTACTCATCTGCAAGATCCACCTCTATCCTGTGTTTTATATAGTTAAAATTTTTGTTAAATAATGTAGCATTAAAGACTTGAAGTTGTGTCCCCACCAGGGTTTTTACCTTTACTGGGAAGTTGTGGCCTAATGGTTAGAGAGTCGGACTTGTAATCCAAAGGTTGCGGGTTCGAGTCTCGGGCCGGCAGGGATTGTAGGTGGGGGGAGTGAATGTCCAGCGCTCTCTCCACCCTCAATACCACGACTGAGGTGCCCTTGAGCAAGACACCAAACCCCCAACTGCTCCCCGGGCGCCGCAGCATAAATGCTGCCCACTGCTCCGGGTGTGTGTTCACGGTGTGTGTGTGTTCACTGCTGTGTGTGTGTTCACATTGGATGGGTTAAATGCAGAGCACGAATTCCGAGTATGGGTCATTATACTTGACCGAATGTCACGTCACTTAACTAAAACCACAAAGAAACATTTTCATTACCTTAACTGTAAATAAACATTTATATAAACTGAAATATAAAAAAATTATTTTGTTTCAGGTAGCTGTCAATGTAATAAGTCAAATTGTCCTTTAAAATGACTAAAATAAACAAATAAAAATATAGATATAAAAAAAAAAACTAATAAATGACAAAAACAAAACAACTTTAGCCAAAAACAAAAAATATAAAAATACATTGTAATTCAAAATAGGCCTATTAACAAAAAATATAATAGTACTTCAGTGATGTTAAAACAAACTATTATCTCTCTCTCTATATATAGACACAGAATTTTTTTTAATGTTTGTTTGTTTGTCAACTGTGATTTTGCATGGCAAACGATTGAGAATTGGTATTTGTACCAATTGTTCAGCATTAAATTCCCCACTAGCCTTGTGCTCAATGTTAAACTTTAAAACTTCCGAACTTTCTGAAGGAATAATTTCATCCAAACTATTTACAATGATATAAGACGCAGCGATTTTACAACATTGTTCAGCTGATGTGTGTCGTATGATTTATACTCTGATTATTACTGAACATCAGTGACGTGGACTGACTGCTGCTTGCTGAATACAAACAGAGTCAGAAAGACACGAGAGCGTGAGCATTTCATTGATTTTATTGTTTAAAATCTCATATAGTTTAGTTTTTTACACAGGCAGACAGGATCTGATGGTCTGGAGTTGTGCGGGACGCGTCGAGGTCTCTTGTACAAAAACAAGCACCTGCGACTGACGGGAACAGTGTTTCTGCTCCGATCGCTTTACACCCAAGAGATTAAATATATCATATACTGTATATTACTATCATTTATTCTCCATTTAGAAACAAATAACCGCACCGCGCTTTCCTCCATTATACAGTGAAAACCCAGCGGACGTATACATGGTAAAACAACTCAACATGAAGCTAATGATGCAAATCCTGACGCGTCCGTCCCTAGTGTACAGATGGGGTTTGTGGGTCGTAACCATTCTGTGCGAGATGAGAAGGTGTTTGGTGAGCGGCAGGAGACGGCCGATGGTCCGAGAGCATTCACATGTCCAGCAGCAGCACCCTAGGGTCCTCCACCACCGATTTGATCTTTCTGAGGAAGGTCACGGCCTCTCTGCCGTCGATCAAGCGGTGGTCGTAGGTCAGAGCCACGTACATCATCGGCCGGATCTCCACCTGGACAAACCCACACAACAACACACGTCAGAGAACAGAGGAGCACCGGAGCTTCACAGCAGCGCTGGACTTTTAGCCAGAAGTCTGTTAAAGCCACGAACCAAACCAAGCAGCGACAAGAAGAATCACAACATGCCAAACTCTGATCTCAAAAACCAGACCAAAACTAAGATTAGGCTGTAATGAGGCAAACTACAATCCCATGAATCACTGCAAATGCCAAATTAAAAACAGAAATATAAAACTCATTTAAAGCTGTTGATTAGATTTGTAGAAACAATATATTTCAAAAGTCCTGCAAAATATGCATATATATATATAGTACCGTTCAAATGTTTGGGATGAGGAAGATTTTCAATGTTTTTCTTTTGCTCATCAAGGTTGCATTTATTTGATCAAACACACAGGGGGAAAACAACTAATTTTGTGAAATATTATTACAGTTTAAAACAGCTGTTTTCTATGTGAATGTGTTAAAGTGTAATTTATTTCTGTGATCTGCAGCTGTATTTTCAGCATCATTACTGCAGTCTTCAGTGTCACATGATCTTCAGAAATCATAATAATATACTGATTTATAATAAATGTTGGAAACAATTGTGCTGCTTAATATTTTTTGGGACCTGTGATACTTTTTTCAGGATTCTTTGATAAATAAAATGTTAAAAAAGAACAGTGTTTATTCAAAATATCATTTTTGTGTTACAATATACACTACTATTTAAAAGTTTGGCGTCAGTAATTTTCTTTCTTTAATAGAAATTCATACTTTTATTCAGCATGGATGTGCTAAATGGATAAAAAGTGATAGTAAAGACATTGATTTCTGTTTTTAATAAATGCTGTTCTTTTAAACTTTTTATTCATCGAAGAATCAAAGAAAAAAAGTATCACAGGCTTCAAAAAAACATTAAGCAGCACAACAGTTTCTAACACTGATAATAATCAGCATATTATTATGATTTCTGAAGATCATGTGACACTGAAGACTGGAGGAATGATGCTGAAAATACAGCTGCAGATCACAGAAATACATTACAGTTTAACAGATATTAAAATAAGGAAACAATATTAGAAATTTCAATATTGTGAAAAGCGCTATAGAAATAAACGTGAATTGAATTGATCAAATAAACAGCCTTGAAAAGCAGAAGACACTGAGATGTAAACGTGCAATCCTAAGACAACTTTAAGATATAAACTTCCAACTTTGATTAAAAAAATACAATTGTCAGATAAAACATGGCAATAATCCCCCCCCCCCCCCCCCCCCCCCCATAGTGAAAATAGAGTTCCACAGTGGGTGGAGCTTAAGTGCTGTTTTGGCACACTTTTCTGGCCCATCTCTCTGATTGGTGGAGGCTGCTTTGAGAATGTATTTTTTCCTACATGATTTCAGCTGTTAAACATGATTATTTTAAAATTAAGGGTTAGGGTTACCACTGATTAACAAAAATGTCCCTATGGAGAAAATGAATGGAGTGTTCACTTCCTGAACCGACTGTTGACTCTACTGATGTAAGGCACAGAAAACACAGAAGCGTTCCCATCTAACCTTCCCAGCGATGGCCACGGGCCGGTCAAAGATGCCATGCATGCCCAGAATGGCCGACTGAGGCGGGTTGATGATGGGAGTCCCAAACATGGAGCCGAACACTCCTCCGTTGCTGATGGTGAAGGTGCCGCCGTCCATGTCCTCCACAGCCAGCTCGTTCTTACGAGCCTACGATAAAAACACAGGAAAACTAGTCAGAAACTGACAAGACACAATCTAGCAGAAAAACAGCCTTCTTTCTCTTCTCTAGTTTGCTTAATAATCCAGTCGTCTAATACATCTGCACATTACTGCTCTTTGCTGAATTACTTTTGTTCTTTGTATAAAAGCGTCTGCTAAATGCATAAAGTAAATCGTGCCCTGATTAACGCTCTTAAAAATGTCATTAGAGTCATCAGAGGAATAAACCGCAGCGTTTTTCAGAAATCGCATGGTTTGATTTTTCCCCTTCACTTGACATCTGTTTTACCAGTGATACCACCGCTGTTTTTTTAGGTCATGAAACATATTTAGCTAAATAAAGATTTCTGGTTAGTCGCTCCATTTGCAGCTCAATAAGCACATCTTCAGACAGCAGCTCACCTTCTCTCCCAGCTCGTTAATGGTTTTCTCGATGTCTGTGAAGTTCATTCCCTCCACTCCTCTGATCACGGGAACCACGAGACCCTGAGAGACGAGAAGGAGAACGTGTTTGACACACAGGGCCCAGAAACATCTACACATTAATACAGCCACGGCGACTGGACTGATATTACAAGACTGAGAAGATAAATATCTGCTGCTATTTAACTGTTATGCAAATCATGGCACTGTTTCTCAAGTATGTTTTTGAAAGAAGTCTCTTCTGCTCATCAAGGCTGCATTTATTTGATCAAAAATACAGTGAAAACTGTGAAATATTATTACAGTTTAAAACAGCTGTTTTCTATCTGAATATGTGTTAAACTGTAATTTATTCCTGTGATCTGCAGCTGTATTTTCAGCATCATTTCTCCAGTCTTCAGTGTCACATGATCTTCAGAAATCATAATAATATACTGATTTACTGCTCAACAAACATTTCTGATTATTATCAATGTTGAAAACAGTTGTGCTGCACAATAATTCTGTGGAAACCATCATACATTTTATTTTTCAGGATTCACAGATGAATAGAAAGTTCAGAAGAACAGCATTTATTTGAAATGGAAATCGGGTATAACATTATAAATGTCTTTGTCACTTTTGCTCAATTTAATGCATCCTTGAGGAAAGAAAGTATAAATTTCTGCATAAGAGGCATAATAGTGTAGGATTTACCTTTGGTGTCGCGACTGCCACACTGATATCCACATAATCCCGATACACTATCTCTTTGGTCGTGTCATCAATGACTGCACAGATTAAAAACAGCACTTAATAGCTTTCAGTATATATTTGACTTTTTGGAGTTTATATCTCGCAATTGCAGTTCCACAATACACTGTGAAATAACTAAAATATTTATATTTGTGTGTGTGTGTGTATGTATGTATGTATGTATGTATATGTATATATATATATATATATATATATATATATATATAGCAGTTTAAAGGAACACTGAATTCCAACTGAAACAGGAAGACGGGACATACTATTAGTTTTATTAGTGCTGTCAAACGATTAATCGCATCCAATTAAGAGTTTGTTTATGTAATATGTGTGTGCACTGTGTATATGGGGGCATATGTGTTATGTATATGTTATGGGGGCAGTCGTGGCCTAATGGTTAGAGAGTTGGACTTGTAACCTGAAGGTTGTGGGTTCGAGTCTCAGGTCCGGCAGGGATTGTAGGTGGGGGGAGTGAATAACCAACACTCTCTCCACCCTCAATACCACGACTGAGGTGAGACCCTTGAGCAAGACACCGGACCCCCAACTGCTCCCCGGGCGCCGCAGCATTAGCTGCCCACTGCTCCCCGGGTGTGTGTTCACTACTGAGTGTACACTTGGATGGGTTAAATGCAGAGCACTAATTCAGAGTATGGGTCACCATACTTCCACACACCACTTCCCTTTCCCCTTTCCTTATTATATTATGTATATATTTACATTTATATATATATATGTATATTATATATAAATATATTTAATATACATTTTTTCTTAAATATAAGCATGCATGTGTGTGTATTTATGTACGTAATAAATATACACCGTACACACATATTATGTAAACAAAACTTTAAATTTGGATGCGATTAATCAGTTGACAGCACTAGTTTTTATTAATATTATGATTTTTTTCTTCTTGTCTTTAAGAAGTTTTTAATTTAAAAGTTTGGGTAATTGTGTTTGTCATTTTTGTCTTTATATTGGTTTTTATTCATTTTAGTTATTTTAGGCACCTAGCTGAAATAAAATAAGTTTAAGTTTTAATAACTTATTATGGTTAAACTAAGTAAAACTAAAAGCATAAAACTAAATTTTGTTAGTTAACTACAACCCTAATGGTGCCAACAAGCCTCCAGTCTATTTTAGCGTTCGGTCAGACACGACGGCCTCCAGCAGCTACATGCAAGAATCTGATGAAGAACATGAAATGGTGAGACTCTGGGCAAATATAGACACACACTGGCCTGATGAAACCGTGTTAAACATGCCTGTCTATGTAGGCCAAGCCAATGAGGTTTGGAAGGAAAGAGAGGAGGGGGGGCGACAGAAAGGTAATCTGTAAAATGTGTTCTTTAGACTCGAACAGATGACCACATAACCACACACGCTTACCAGAGGCTTAATCTGAAGTGAGATGCTGAGCCTGAGCTAGCAAGGCTTGAGCGTGAGTGTGTGTGTGTGTGTGTGTGTGTGTGTGTGTGTGAACGTACCAGCGTTAACGGCAGGCTGGTCTGTCAAAGCGTAGGCAGCCGCTTTCACAAACACAGACATGAAGCCCAGTTTGATGCCATGTTTCTTCAGGAAAGCATCTTTATACTGTTTCCTCATCTCTGTGATGTTGCTGTCGCGGAGGAACACAGAAAAAACGTAAGACACCTGCAACCAAGCATTACAACAAGGAACAGCTACTCGCTCTCATGTCGTTCCAACTAGTCTTCTAGAAAACTCAAAGCAGATGTTTAGCAGAATGTTCACACTGCTCTTTACCATCCAATGAAAGCGTATGTGATCATGGCAGTATGTGACACGTGCACTTTTTCCAGGTCTCTGAAATCATGTTTTTGTGTGAGAAACAGACTGAAATTAAAGTTATTTACTCAAAAAAAGAAAAAAAAAGTCATCAGATGACTTCAGAAGACCTAGACTACAGTGTATTTATAATGGTTAAGATATTTTTCATTCCATTTGGGAGACTGACAGACATGGTAACCATGAACTGCTTAAAATATAATATTCAGTAATGCACTGATCTGTTGAAGTGCACTGTACTGAAATATGGTTCAGAAAGTGTGCAATGATGCCTTGAATCAGTTCCATCATGATAATTCACAGATTGTGTGTTTGGTTGAGTTAATTATGCTGTTTTAGTAAAGCGCTTCAGTTGACAGGTGATCAATCAGTCTTCAGCCCGCGCAGACCAACATTACGGGCAATACTAGGATTATTCAAGACCATCATACTTCCTTTAGATGCAAAGCCTGGCATTACATGAATATGATTGGAATATTATCAATCATATTGTTTTTAAATGTTTCGTTTTCAAACAAATTAGATTATTAAAAATATATTAATATTTAGAAAAAGAAACATCAAAAGAGAATGATTGTTTGAAATATTCAGGCTTTTCTGTTTGAGCTGATGACAAAATGGACTATTATAGATTATGAAAAATATATGTAAATGTTATTTTTCTTTTTTGTGTCAATGGCACAGCCCTACATTATTGAATATGATTGGAATATCTGAAACAATTATATTGCTTTAAGATGTTTCCTTTTCAAAACATTGATAATGTTTTTATTTTTAATCGAATTGGTATTTTTCTTATCAACAGCTCAAATGGCAAAGCCCAACTTTATTATGACTAGAATATTTGTAACGCATTTATATTCATATTGCTTTTAAATGTTTATTTTTTTCTCATCAACAGCACATTCTTATTTAAATCATTTAATTATCGCCATGACACACATACGCATAAAAATGCCCATTCCTAATTATTTAAAAATCCTTGAAGTGTAATCGGTGGCTCTCTAACACAACGCAATGCAAATACTCCACTAAACACTCTTCAGCACTAGCTATGTCTCCATCCACCTATTTTTAAGTGCATTTTAGAATATCGCATTAAAAAAACGCTGGATGGAAACACAAAGATGTGCATAAATTATAAAAATGCACATAAAAATACTTATGCACACAATTGAGTAGGATAGAGATAAGAAAAAAATTGGCATAAACCACGATGGAAACACATTTACTGAATAAATTCTACCTAGTGCATCAAAAAAGTGATGTGACTTTGCATGATGGGACAGGATAACTTGACTAACCAGCGGACCGATCTCGTTTCACATCATCTGAAATGTTGTTTTGGTCGTTCTGAAATGCCTGAGCAAAGTCTGTCATCAAAGTATTTCTGTATAATTGTCTTACACGACTGCGTTCCCAAACAGCACCATCCACCTCCGAAAGCAATGACTGCATTTATTGTGTTTCGTCTGCTTGCTCTGAGGTGCAAGTAATTCATTATATATGTATATATCAATTTGATAAAATATAGAAATATTCAGTGGCTTCTCCTACTTTTCTTAATGATATATATTGCCAGTTTATCAGGAAGTGACGATTTTGTTCTCTTTGACTTTATACATAAATGTTTTATGCGATATTCCAGTTTTCCGCACAAGTTAAATTTGAATTTTTTTGGGTCTGCAACAAGCAAACACCTCAGTTTGAGCGGTTCGTGGCATTTAAGGTAAGTCTGCTTACTGAAACAGCAGTGGAGGATGTTGTGGACAACAGTCTGGCCAGGTTTTGAGTGAAAAGGGCCGAGACTGTAATTCTCTATTTTCCTGTCTCTAACACCGTTTAGCCTCTCCGGTTTCTCCGCTAACGGAATTAGGACCGTCCCAAGACACGCGCTCTCAGAGAAAGGAGAGAAGACGTGATAAAAATCTTCACTTTCCAGAGCCTTCAAATCTTATTGGCCTGTCATAATAGCCCATAACGTTCCGGGCGTCTCGCACACTCTCTCTGAAGGCGCGTCTCAGGGGACCCCGGGGCAGATGCTCGCGGGCCGCAGACGAGCGCGCTCCTTCGACTCCAGACCGGCAGAGTCTTCCTCCATCCCATCAATGCCAACGAGATTAGCGGCAGAACACGAACCCCGGGCAGCTGAAAGCTAACACGGCCATTTGCGCTGGGGAGAAATCCTCAAAGTGTCCTCCTCAGGGGTTAGCGAGGGAGGTTGTGGACATTAACGTTTCCTTGTAAATTAATAAAGCCCATTTTGCCCTTCTTATCTTTGTTTTGACCAACATTAGGACCAAATATTTACATTCCGTGCTTTAAGTGGAGATTGGGTTTCAGAAATCTCTTCCTGTAGGCCAGATTCCAATCTATAACCATTTGGATGGGCATTGCGGAGCTTCTAATCAGGTTTGGCCAATAAGCTAAATTTTCACAGGGCCGTCGACAGACCTTCCTATGTGTCAGTGCTCTTTACCACACATTCACAGGCAGACGCTTGGGCACGTTTGCCTGAATTGGTGCTCATCAGGCTTACAAGTCTGTTTTGTGCACAAATATAAAGTATGCATATGTATTAGGGATGGTAAGATTCACCGATTCGCATCGGCATAAAATTTAATGATGCGATGATCAAAAAGTGTGCATCAGATATAAGTTGCCATTTGTATCATGATGCATTGTTTCTCTGCATTGATGAAACCGATCTATTTATATATAATAATTAGTAAATGCTCGTAAATAAATATATTCTGTAACTATTTAGAAAGTGACAAGTAATTTGACCAATATTTCATATTTAGATTGATTTCTCCTCTCTAAACTGTTTCTCAAGTGCGTTCTCTCATCGCCATGAATCTAAATCTACATGAATATCACAACACTACAGAGACAGAGGCGAGTCCTGAGAGTCACACAGAATATAGATTAACATGGCTGTCTGTCTGAACCAAAGAAATAAAAGTGAACTATCTGTATCATATTGAATGGCATAGCATCATATTTTTACCATTGAATCACATTGTGTTGAATCAAATCGAAATCGGATTGAACTGCATCATAATAGGGGTGAACGTATCACATCGCATCGGTAGCTGCTTCATATGTATCTTTAATGCATCATAACATTGGGAATGCATCAATACGCATCACATCGGCCTCGGTTGTGGAGATGCACATCCCTAATATGTATGTAACTTTAACAATCATTTATTACTACTCTTCTTTTAATGCACCGAGTTGGAGTAGATATCTAGACATAATAGTTTTCAGTTTAAAATATTAATTCTCCTCTATTTTAATCGATTCCCATTTTGATGAAACAAAATGTTTGATCTTTTCAGTTGATCTGTGAACAAAACGTCACTAAACATTATTTGTAGCATGCCTGACAATAAGCTTTGTGTAGCCTCACGTGAACCGATCACATCTTACTCTTTACTACTACTTACAGCACCAAATAAACATTAATTAACATCAAGGGTTGGGCTTGAAAGAAAAAGAATAACTTACTGAAATGAATCATGTCCCATGTAATCAATCAGTAAATGTTTTAACCGCAGAAAGATGTTAATAAAACAGTTTATGATCAATGTCACGCTACATCACATTTACCTCAGGAAAGGCATTCAATGTCCATAAACTCGATAGAAAAAAAAAACATTTAGGTAAAGTAGGTGAGCACCAACCTTTGACTGGCAGGGTATTAAAACACATTTCAAAGAAGCAGTGACTGTATAAGCTGGAGTAGGCTGGTTTGCTTTTATAGGAACAAACCTCATATCAACTTCATTGAAGGTTGTCAGCATGGCACAGGTGTTCTGCGCTTCCTTCAGCCGCTGAGCGATTCGCAGTCTCATGCGGTTCATCTTCACCTGCAACAAAACCACAAAAGGGCTGAGCAAGAGAGCGCGGTGCCTCGGCAGAATTTGTGCTATTATATATCAGTTCATGTAAATAACACTGTTAATATAGACACCATTTCAATCCATTTTTTATTTGGCCAAGAGTTTCTTAAAGAGCACAGATTGTGTGATTAGGGCCACTGATTCAACAATTAGGCATCACTCAAAATGTCCAAATGGCATTTAACACTGTTTCACATATACATTGCATTTCATTTCATTTGGTAAAAGACGCCTTGATAGTTTTTCACTACATTCGTACTGTTCAAGTTCTTGCATTAAACACTTTGAATCAAACGGTGACAGGCTCTACTGGTTTGTAAGGTGGGAAAAAACCTTTTAAGCCATTTCAGATCAAATACAGAGATACAGAATATCAGATGAAGATGATCAAGATCAGAGGTGAAACTGAAGGCATTCAAATCTTGCGGTCTAACATGATCAACTGCAGAAGTTGTTGTGTATTAACTTGATGGCAGAAGTTATGGCACATAAGTAACAATTAGTCTACTTCATGAATAAATGATAAAATATATAGTCTGCTTTAATTAAATTGGTCTAATATTACCCAAGATCCTCCTAACAGTATGAGCACATCAGTGTCTTTGTAATGCACAAAGGCAGCAGTGGCCTTAAACGATAAAGAAGATATATTTGGCATTAAAAGACATGTTTTACTTACTACATCTCAGGAAACTTTTCTAGAGTTAAATATGTATTTGTTGGGAGTAAAATGTCACCTACAAATATCTGCTCATGTACAAACACAGCCCGCCTGAAAGAAACGCTCACTTAATGCGACACACACATATACACATTATATATATATATTTATATTAGGGATGTCAACGATTAATCGCCGATCGATTAATTATCGATAAGCGATGTAATCGATAAAAGCGGTTTAATTTTGGACTAAAATTAAACACTAAAATAATTTACAAACTACGCTTTTAATGTGATCCAAACTTTAAAAGTACATTAAAACAGATACAATACAAAGTTCTTGTGTATTGAAATGTAGTAAGTCATGTTCAATTATAATTTCCCTAGATAGTTGTTGCATATCGGGCACTTTGCTTTGACAGGGTTGCGCAACACAAAGCCGCGTATGGCTTGATTTAAATGCGCTTGAACGGCATGAATCCAAAAGCATGGTCATGATGTAACATTTGCCTGCTAACCAATTATTTCTCTTATTAACAAAGCTTTGTACCTCACTTGTGTCATAATACTCGCATTAAAACGTTTCAAATGGGTAACGGTGTGTTTTCCTGTTGCAACGCCGGAGGTTTTGGAAACGGATCCCTGCCCCACGCGCCGTACTTGCATTTGGGATCATTTTATTTTAAGTCCCGATAGTGTCAATTGCAAACATTGCGACGATGTTTTAAAATAAAACAAGCACCGTGAAACCATTTAAAAAGGCGCATTCAGCGGTCTCCGTGACAGGATATGAAACAGTCCACAAAGCTAATGATCCCGTGCGTAACTACAGCGCGCTCTTCATTTTCTCAAATGATCGTAATCACATCCATTCATTTTACGATCCTGCTACTAGCCTTTTATTTAGACTAAAAACCCTTTCATTCGGGTGAGGAAGCTGGCGTTTTGAGCGGCATTTGCACATCCTGTCATGCCGGTGACTATATGCTACTGCAACAAGCTTATAAATCATACAGAATGAAGTTTGTTGAAAACCTAAAAATGCCAGTAGTTTTGTCTGAGGGGTAGGTTTAGGCGCTGGGTTAGCTTAAGGAGATATACTGAATAACGTCTGTCTGGCATTATTTAGGAGGTCCCCCACACGCCTGCATTAAGGCCTTCTAAATTAATTGTAACTAATCTGATTGTCCGGCAATTAAACTAATGTTCAAGTGACAAACTTATCAACCTGAAACAAAAAAATAATAATGCTCACTTTAAAGTGGAAAGTGGTTTTGATTGGTGCATTCATCCCTAGCACTCGAGTCACATGCAGCAAGTGTTTTCAAACTGGGGTATGAAATATATGCTGTACAGTAGTTTGCAAACGTTCAGCATATAACCTGCACAGTGTGTTGATGCAGACTGCAGGTGTGACGCCTCTTACCCTGTGCTCTGATCGGGTGGCTTTGGCTCCGGCGTCAGCAGCAGCAGCAGGAGCTGCAGTGGGTTTGATGGCAGAAACTACAGCACAGACACAAGACAAGAGACTTGCAGTTAATTAGGGATGCACCGAATGGAAATTCTTGGCCGAAGCAGAACAAAATAAAATACTGGGCCAAAGGCAGAATACCGAACACGTATTTTCCCATTTTATTCCCCATGTATTTAGCCAAATTTTTTTATTTTTTATTAAATAGCCAAAATGTTCTTTTTACTGTTTTGTCTTGCTTTTCAAAGAAATCAATCAATTACAAAACAACAATTAAAAAACATTTACTTAACACTGAATATTTTTTAACATTCAAGCAGACATTATACCAACAAAGCACAATTTAACTTCAAATGAATACATTAGTAAAATAAAATTTTTGGGCCATTTTTGAAACCCGCTTCTTGAATCAGGCATGCATTTTTTTTAATAATAGAATATTTAAATTTATAAATGATTCTCATTGCGAATTTAGGAAGAGGTTTCTCGCACATATCACATTGTCACGTCTTTAAAAAAATATAAAATGTGACTGAGCAACTGACCAGTAACACTGTTTCAGCGCAGATTTTGAACCCTGACTAACGAGCTCGTGCAGTGCTATTTGAATACATGCAGCTCATGTGAGTATTAGAAACCATAACATTCTGCAGTTTATTTACTCATTTAAGGCCATTTGGTGATTTGAATAATCACACAGTAAGCAGGAACATCCATCCCTTCCTCTTCTGATCGGAGACATGCGATGCAGTGCTAAACAGTCTCTCGCTGTCAGTGCTTGTAATGATTTTGGCATCTTCCTATTTAAATGCTTCTACACTGGCGACATGTTTGCTGCATTATTGCACGCCTCTGTTTTATTAGGTCTTTTCGCTTATTCTTATTATAATTTCGGTTGTCAAAAATTTGGTGCATCCCTAACGTTAATATCACAATACACCAATCTCAGCCTCTACTGAATGTACAGCATCTATGATGAGATTTCATCCTGTACACGGAGGAACTCCTGACCTGGTTTGGACTGGATGGGCTGGGCCGGCACAGGGGGTACAGGGGGCATGGTGGTGGGGATGGGCCCTCCGGCAGGAGCAGCAGGAGCAGGGGGAGCTGGAGGAGGAGGAGGTGCAGTCTCTGCTGCAGGAGGAGGTGCTGCTGTCGTCTTAGCAGCTCCAGCTGAAACACAACCAGAGATGAAACCACCGCAGCACAGCAGCACTTATTTATAATAATAACCACCACTTCCTGCACGGAAAGACCAGACGCTTTATTTCTGGTTATGGTTATTATGAAGACGGACATTTTATATGGGGGGTTTTCTTAAATGTTGTTTTATACAGTTGAAGTCACACCTTCCAGAATCTGCAAAATGTTATTTACTTTTACCAAAATAAGAGGGATTATACAAAATGCATGTTATTGTTTATTTAGTACTGACTTGAATAAGATATTTCACATATAAGATGTTTACATATAGTCCACAAGAGAAAATAATAGCTGAATTTACCACCCTCTTTTATTTAAAAGAAAATAAGTAGACAGAGAAAGGTAGTGTTAGAGGCCTTTTTTTAAGAAAACAAGCAGCTGGAAAACAAATAGAGTGTAAAAATGGCAGTGTTTTATAAAGTGGTTTTTTTAATAAAAGAAAACAAATAGATAAAATAGAGTTAAATAGAGTTAGAGAATAAAGACGGAAGAGATGTGTTTTTAGCCGTTTCCTGAAGATGGCTAAGCATTAATAGTATTAAGAATCAAGGGGATGTAAACTTTTGAAAGGGGTAATTTTTTTATAAATTCAACTATTATTTTCTCTTGTGGACTATAAACATCTTTTATGTGAAATATCTTATTCAGGTCAGTACTAAATAAACAATAACATGCATTCTGTATGATCCCTCTTATGTTGGTAAAATAATTACCATTTTGCAGATTCTGAAAGGTGTATGTAAACTTTTGACTTCAACTGTATTTAATTGGTATAATACTCCCATACTTCAAATCTTAAACTGTGATCTTAGTCTATCATAAAAATATTAAATTACATGTTGTATAATTTTGCCCTAAGATTTCAAAAGTTATTCCAGAGAACGTCGTACACCATGGCAGCACTCGTAAATGTGTTGATACTAGTATACTTCAAGCAAAGCGTCTAATAGCTTTGTACTGGAAGAAAGTGGAGAAGCCATATCGTACAGTGGATCAATAACATGTCCTTCTCTTTAGTGATGGAAAAATAACCTGTGTGTTAAAAGGTAAACTTTCTTTTGAGAATATTTGGACACCCTTTATATCATTTATCTAAAATTCAGATTTTGGTAATGTACTGAATGAGACAGGAGACGAGACAGCTTGACACCTGACCTATATCCCATCACCCCCTTTCATAGAAGTGCATAAATTACCATTGTTGCATGTTTTGTATTCCTTTTGTACTGCATGTTTGTGTTACCTGAAATAACCTGCCATTATACTTTTCTTCTTTCCTTTCTCTTGTTTTTTACTGTTTTCATATGCAAAAAAGTATGTAAACTATAATATTGTTGGATTATTGTTATATATTGTTACATCTCAATAAACAGATTGTTAAAAAAAAAGTTTCCTTGGCTTTCATTAAATTAAATTCAAGTTTATTCACAAAGCTCTTTTCACATTTCAAAGCAGTTTCACATAAAATGTATGTTTCAGTGCTACAAACAGGAAGTATTCTGTTATTGGTCTGAGTTAAAGCATCATCCATATGGCAGTAATACACAGCTATAAGATAATAAACGTGTTCTAGCTAGTATCATGTAATCAGTTAAACACACAATGAACATGTTTAGAAGTGACTTCAGCTTATGATTGTAATGATTACAATTTCGTTAATATATATTAGCAAAAATAAACATGGCTGACCTCCTTTCTTGAGTCTGAACAGAGGAGTTCCTCCTTCCACTTTGCCTCCGTCAGGAACCAGCAGCTCCTCAATGACTCCTGCAGCTGGAGAGGGAACCTGCACCGACGTCTGCAGGACACACACATCTCACCTTAACTCAACACCACACACACGCACGCATGCACACACTCGCTCACTCACTCACTCGCTCGCACACACACACTCGCACACACACACACTCACTCGCTCACACACACACACACACACACGCTCGCGCACACACACACTCGCTCACTCGCACTCGCGCACACACACACTCACGCGCCCTCGCTCGCTCACTCACACTCGCTCTCTCTCTCTCGCTCACTCACTCTCGCATACACACTCACTCACTCTCTCGCACACTCACGCTCGCTCACTCTCTCTCTCTCACTCTAGCTCACTCACTCGCGCTCGCTCACTCACGCTCGCTCACTCACTCTCTCGCATACACACTCACGCTCGCTCACTCTCGCATACACACTCGCTCACTCTCGCATACACACTCACGCTCGCTCACTCTCGCATACACACTCACGCTCGCTCACTCTCGCATACACACTCACGCTCGCATACACACTCACGCTCGCATACACTCACGCTCGCATACACACTCACGCTCGCTCACTCTCGCATACACACTCACGCTCGCTCACTCTCGCATACACACTCACGCTCGCTCACTCTCGCATACACACTCGCTCACTCTCGCATACACACTCACGCTCGCATACACACTCACGCTCGCATACACACTCACGCTCGCATACACACTCACGCTCGCATACACACTCACGCTCGCTCACTCTCGCATACACACTCACGCTCGCTCACTCTCTCGCATACACACTCACGCTCGCTCACTCTCGCATACACACTCACGCTCGCTCACTCTCTCTCTCACTCTAGCTCACTCACTCACTATCTCGCACACACACGCTCACTCGCTCACTCACTCTCTCACTCTAGCTCACTCTCTCGCATACACACTCACACGCATGTACGTAACACCTAACAAACGCAGCAGATATTTCTGTGAAGTTTGCACATAGTTTTAAGTATTTTGCTCGGGCTACAACTACTAATTAAAATAAATTGCTAATAAACAACTAGTGGGGAAAAAATTCTGATTATTATCCACCTTATTTTTCAACGCGGAAATAGGCCGTTTCTGTGAATGTGCGAGACTTCTGGTTCATTAGCCGCTGTAGGGAAATAACGAGAAGAATAACAGTAAACACGAAAACTGTTTGCACTCCAAACCAGTTTGTTTATAATTAAGATTACACATTAAAGTAATTTGATAAAACACACCAGTTTGCAATATCAAGCAGCAAAAAGAGCTGTTTTGTACAGCTAAAAATAGCTGGAAGCAGATGAGACCGGAAGCCAGGCACATCAAATGTACAAATGGCCACGCCTGCTCTAACGGGAAAAATAAGGTGAATAATTGACTAGTCAGAACATCAATCAGAAGAAAAGGAGAGCAAGCATTTTGATTAAAACAATATTGTTAAACATCAAATTTAGGTTTAAAATGAACCATAAGTGAAACTTGAAATACAAAGCAACACAAATTATGTTTGAATATGAACTTTCTATATAGTACATACTATTCGGTTTAGGTCATCCAGTTATCTTTCGCCTACTGTTTTATGAATACCATAAATATAGTAGAAATTCTACTCTTTTTGTGTACTGTTTTTCACATTTCCTCTTAGTCTGTGGTTTACAACCATTGTGCTGTGCTCAAAACAATGTTTTTAAGGTACATTTTTTAATTTTTGTACACAATGTTTAGCATGGAATATATAGACGTAAGTTGTGCACACTCTTATTTTGAGCACTCTGGGCATGAAAATGTGATTAATCAATTTAGAGATTAATTATTACTTACAGCACTATTTAGCTAACTACTTAAATTAAATTGCATACATTTCCAAAATCGAGTTTTGTTCCTCAAACTAAACTCAAGGTCTTACATCCTTGAGGTTCAATAACAATTCCAGTCCAGCACTAGTTAGGGATGATCTTAAGGAAGCCCTGTTCAGGAGAAACTCTGTTGACCACCCCCCACTGACCATCGACAGCTCGACTGTGGAGAGAGTCAGCAGCACTAAATTCCTGGGGGTGCACATCACAGAGGATCTCACCTGGACCACCAACACCATGTCACTCTCCAAAAAGGCACAACAGCTGAAAAGAGCAAGTCTCCCTCCACCCATCCTCACCACATTCTACAGAGGCACCATTGAGAGTGTGCTGACCAGCTGCATCACTGTCTGCTACGGGAACTGCAGTGCTGCTGACCGCAAGACCCCCCACCCCAAACCTTACCACACCAAAGAAAAAACTGTATGGAACTTTTTTTTGTATAACAAAAGACTCAGCAATATATGTATGTTTACATGCTCATGCACTACAAATCATCCTGCACTGTTCCCCAACCAGCTGCTTGACTCAAATGTCTCTCTTTGCACATGTACAGTATTTGTGTGAAGCATTCGTATAGTTTGTATTTTTTATCTTCTATTTATTTTTTTTACTTCATTGTTGTTTGTCTGTATTTATGTAGCACCGTGGTCCTGCGAGACATGTCATTTCGTTCCACTGTATGTCCCCACATGTAGCAGAATGACAATAAAGCTCAACTTGACTTGAACAGTGAGATGCTACACAATGGCCAAAGATGTGCGTTTGACGAATGTGTACACACATCAACAATTAAACTCGAAGTTATAGAAATCCCTGATTAAGATAAAAAAAGTGTGCTTCTTACCTTATCGGTCTCAATTTCACAGACAACCTCATCTTCAGAGACTGTGTCTCCAACAGCTAAAGAGACACAGAACAGGGTTAACAGGGTCCAATGGGGTGAGACGTCTGTACTGCACACCTGATGAACTCATCTTACCTTTCTCCCACCTGACGTCTCCCTCTGTGACAGACTCCGCAAACGCTGGCGTTTTTACTGTAATAACTTCATTCCCTGCAATCCAAGAAGACATTTAATGTGGCGTGCTGAAGTTTTCTGCAGGTTTTAAGAAGGTACATTTAAGACACTTTTAAAACCAAGTAAAGAAAATGTAAGGACCAAACTGAAGGGAACACAATAAGTCAATAAGTTTTATAAATGTAAATGTCTAAAGAGCAGAACATTAGCTGCATTAGTAACACCTCAAATTTAGAAAATACAACTTGCAACAGATCTCCATTACCTTTTAATTCATTTTAGAAAAAACTATTTTGATCACAATGCAAAAAAGTGAATGTTCTTTTTCAGTATTTTTGTCTTTTTTCCAGGGCAAATGTCAAAAGATTGTTAAACCCAGATGCCTTTCCCAGAGAAGCAAAATGACATAAGAAGTCTTGTTTTCTGAGAAATTGATCAAAATGAAGTGAAGAGTTTGATTAAAACTAGTGCTATCAAACGATTAATCGCATCCAAAATAAAAGATTTTGTTTACATAATGTGTGTGTGTACTGTGTATATTTATCATATACAGTGCCCTCCAAAAGTATTGGACAGTAAAGACAATATGAGACAGAGATAGAGATAGAGGGATGTAACTCTAAAAGTGCTGAACCTCTTAGCTGATAAAACATGTATGTGTTGAATCACCCAATAATAAAATGTGACATTCTGTAGTTTTGTCTCATATTCATATTTTAATCATATTTGCAAATGTCTTGACTCCACAGCCAACAGAGCAATTTTGTCTTTACTGTTACAATACTTATGGAGGGCACTGTATATATAAATACACATATAGCATATGTTTTGAAAATATTTACATGTATATATTTATATTCATATAATTTATTTATATTATATATAAATATATTTAATATATAAACGTAACATGTTTGTGTTTATATATATGTCATAAATGTACACAGTACACACACATATAATATGTAAACAATTTTAATTTTTTTTGGATGCGATTAATCAAGATTAATCACGATTGAGAGCACTAATTAAAACAAGACCAAATATCTGCCAATGAGGGCAGAAAAATGAACATGATTCCAATGGAGAAAAGTTCTCATAACCCATTGATAGATACTGTATACGTTCTTTAATCAAACTCACTTCATGTAATCATAAATAGTTTTCTGAGAACTTGAGCAAGGCTTTAATCTTTATTTCTCATCTGAAGTAAATGTATTTGTGCTCCAAGAAAACAACAAAGATGTTTTATGGCCTTATACAAATGAACACTATTTAAGATCAGCAGAAACCCAGCTGAAGACATGATCAATAATTTCTATTTTAGAAAGAATTTTTTGTGTGTAATTGGTAACTGAATGTTTTTCTCTCTGCCGTCCGCAGTGGACACAAGCACTTCAGCAACAAGATAAGAGACGCTCCGAGTATGTCCGCAGTAGCCTTTATTTGGCAGATTTTATTACAGGTAAGCTACATTTTTAATAGAGCTAATAATTAAATGTCAGGATGATTTAAAGTGGAAAGCTGCACTCAAACTAATTCAAGTTTTGCCAGGTCTTGTTTTGTACTCTAGTGTCAAACATTCAACATGATTCATCACATTTTAATATTCCCTGTGTCCACAGTTTATAACAGGTATTCATACAGAAAACAGCTGTTTTAAATTGTAATAATATTTCACAATATTGCTGGTTTTATTGCATCTTTGATCAAATAAATGCAGCCTTGGTGAGCAGAAGAGACTTACTTTGAGAAAAACAAATTCAAACTCTTGACTGCCAAAGAAAATTAATAAATAATTATTATTTCAAACTGTTGGCCGTCAATGTATCTTAAATATGAGTTAGGTATTTTATTAGCTAACTTGTATTACACTTCAAGTTTTCACAAAGAAATAAGTTCCCAGCAAGAAGCTCTCAGCCATGAACATGAGTAAGAGATAATACACAGATTAAAGCAAATGGTAAAAATGATAAACATCAGAAAGGTGGACGCTCTGCTTGACCAATCAGAATCAAGCTTTCCAGAGAGCCTTGTAATAATGCTAAATATTTTAAAGTCAATTCGAGACCTCATTTTATGACTGATAAGATCGCTGCAAGACTTTAACTTCTCATCGTATCGTGACTAAAACGTGAGGCAGAACTGATGTGCAACACTCTTGAGCACCAGCATATGACCAGACATTATTTCAGAGATGCAGAGCATGAGCGGATACTTACTGTGAGCGCTTGAGGTGTTGAAGTATCTGATTTGATAGACGCTCGACCGGGTCTCACACCTCCTGAAAATCAACAGCACGCACCATCATCACAACACAATCCAGCAGGGAGGTAACGATACCAAACTCTCACGACAAGATAATATCGCCATATGAAGTCCACGATACAATATTTATTGTGATATTTAAAAAAAAAGACAAATGAAGAATTTTTTTTATTATTATTCTATCTAATGCACTTTGAGAGTTCAAAATAAGTTAAGTTTCTTAACTAAGAAAACTTAAGTCAGTGAAATGACTTGTACCTGAACTTTAAAGAGGACTCGACCCTGTTTTTATTTGTGATGTCAGTCTAAATTACATTCACACTGCTGTTTTAGGAAACCAAACTAATTAGAATAGAATAATAATAATGACAGTAGTAGCCATATGTTGTAAAACAACTGCAGTGTCAAATATTTGAATGGGTATATTTACAGTACAGTAGGGAAATTACACTTCTTTCCTAATTTCTACACTTGAAAGAGATATATTGAATTTGGATTTAAACCGCTAGCTGTAAGCTATTCATACTGCACTTTAAGCTTTTATTTGGACAGAAACGACAGTAGAGCTTTTATTTTGAAGGAAAACTCCAGCTTCAGTGAAAACAGGCTTACAGAAACACGTCTCACTACACATCTAGTGAAACGCTGTAATCATCTGTCACGAAAATAAAGCATAACTGGTGGCCGTTGCGTTCCCAAACGTGTGCTAAACTCACAGCACAAGCAATAAAGGAGTTCACTGCATTCATTCAGATAGCATAATGGCCCAAAACACAACTTTAAAGACCTTTTATGTTAGAATAAGAAGTTTAAATATATTTTAAAAACAACACTTTTTGCCCAGAAGACCTATCGTCTCATTAGACGTCAGTGATACTTACAGGCTGTTCTTGAAGGTGACACACTGGCTCGCTGCTGATATACCTGGAGGAAAAAGCAGACACAGGAACATCAAATCATGTTTGCACTGTCAGAGGAAAAAAGATACAAGACTGTTCAAATTTGTACCTTCACAAAAATATCTATGACATGCAACGCAGAAGAAATATCCTCCACAGTCTCACAACTCACCTGAAGCAGCCCGTCTGGAGAGAACACCGTTACCCTAGAAGAACAAGACCACAGACACCAGTGCATCACTGAGCAGAAGAAGCAACAACAGCAACAAGCAGCAGGAACAATGCTCATCAAGGAACAGGACAACCTCATCTGGACAGACTTCTGACAAACACCAACTGTGTAATATCTGCACCTCACATGTGCCACTGTATGTTTACATCAAACGCACTGAAGACGCTCTGTGACGTCTTCCATACAGATCTGCTCATTAATGCTGCATGTAACTTATGAACACCCGAGTATCTCATCTGGAGAAGGGAACCTTTGAGTGTTTGCCTAAATACAATACTATTTTATAAATCCGAGATCTTTAGATATGCTTTCATTTCTGCCGTTTGGAAAGCAGTACGTATTAGATACTGACAGACTTTCACATGAGCTTTGTGTTTGTTTGTTTGTTTGTTTGTTTGATGGATAAAAATGTGTTCAGCAGCCTGCAAGCGTGCTATTGTACTGAATATCAGCACGGTTTTAATGTGACTGTTGTGCTCTTCCTCCACATGTTCATTTATACTGTGCAGGACTTTATTTGACGGAGCAATCAATGATGTTTTAACTGTGCTCTGAAGCTCTATTTTGAAAGACTTTAATAAGAACACTTTTTTTAAAAATTATTTTTACATTAGATTAAAGATATGTTTAAATTTTCAATAAAAATGCTCAAGTTTTATGAATCAATTAGAATTTTTTTTTTAACAAAAAACATGGATCTCTGGTTTAAAAGGGGGAGGGGGGTTCATAACAATAATGCTGTAATGGGTTTCACAGAAGAGTTATAATGCCAACACAACACCGTTCTTCAGATGTGATTTTGTTTCTCTCTCTCTCACACACACACACACACACACACACACACACACACACACACACACAAACACAAACACACACACACACACACACACACACACACACACACAAACACACACACACACACAAACACACACACACACACACACAGGAAATCCTACTGGACCTGAATTGCTTACTGGATTTGTGTGCAATATGCATCACATGGTTTGAAAATTAAATATTACATTCCAAAGGAAGAATAGACATTTTCATATATAAAGCTTATTGGAAATATAATAAATATTAATAAAATCTAAACTATTAAAATAAAATATCAAAAATATTTTAAAATATAAAATTCAATTCCATCATTATTTTATATATAAAAAAGCTTATATATATATATATAAATTGATGGATTTTAGGCAAGGACATTAGGAATATGATGAACTAAGAGGAAGGATCTCAGCATGTTATGTTTCTAACATACACCAGCTGTTATGCTGTCAGTAATGACCACTCAATCTCACTCTGTAGCAGCGCAAACAAACATCATGGAGAATCTTCAGCCCACAAACACAAGCACTGCTACAACACTGCATCTGACAGATCAGCACTGAAGGCATGTACAGGCTGCAGTGACACTCAGGCACAAATGGGAGTCATGTGATCCATCTATGTCCAAGTTTGACAGGGTTTGCATGGTCAATGGGACGTAATGAAGACCAATGGGGCAGCAGGGAGGACTTCGACAACAGAAGCAGATAAATGTATTACTCTTCAATATTCTTATATTTTTGGTAAATTATAGATCATGCAAGCTGTGGTTCAGTCTTAGTTCTCAGCTACATAAATGTCTTTCTCAATACCACAATTGTATTGTAAAGTGCTAGGATTTATTACAGATATATAAAAATACAGAGTTTAATCTGCAAATTAGATGAAATGTTGAAATTAAACACTTATTTTACGATTTTTTGGGAAGCGGTGCTAATTTCAGCTATAGCCAGTAATCTCAATATAACCAAATTATTAATGGATGATTCTGCATCGATGCAGTAATAGACCATAATCAATTATAGCCTACTGACGTCATTCCCATACGAGCTTGTTACGCGAGTATTAACACATTTACCCACTATTTTATAAATCCGAGATCTTTAGATATGCTTTAATTTCTGCCGTTTGGAAAGCAGTACGTATTAGATATTGACAGACTTTCACATGAGCTTTGTGTTTGTTTGTCCTGAAGCTCGATCGCGGCTGTATCTCTGAATAATGATATATTAGGAAATTGATGTACACAGAGTCAGTTTTCAGAACAGGACAAAACATCTGATGTGTGGAAACAGATCTGTGCTTTAGTGTGAATGCCACGGTCTATGATCTCATCAGTAATAATAATAATAATCAGACGGCAATAATGCTGAGGAAAAAAGACAAATCCATAATGATTGTGTAAACTTTCAGACACAGAGTCATTTTTGTTTATCACTTGTCATTGTCTTTTTTATTACTTTATTTGTTTGTATGTTTTGAAGCTATATTTATTTGAAGTTTTGGCAATTGTTTTGATTTATAATTATTTTTAAAAATAGCCGGCTTCTATAATTTAATAAAAATGCACAAAATAAATTTAATATAATCGTGATAGAATCGTTAAACCAGTGACGATTCACACTCCTACAAATTATGGCAATAATTAATTGCCCTGGCAGATATTAAAAATCCTGCTGATAAGAGACTGACACAGGAACACAAGACAAACAGCACACAGGTGAATATCAGCAGTGCTTCAGGGGTCGGTCACGTGATCGGTGTGACAGCAGACCTCACTCATGTACAGTCTGCATGTATTAAAGCACGATGAACACGTCATATATAACACACGAGCAGCTGCTGTAGAGGTCACTAACACACTTTCTCTCTCTCTCGGTGTGTCCTGCTGCCCTTGAGCCCGCGGCCTACAGCTCCGCGCCATTCCGCTGACGGTTAACGCGCTTTCAGACACTCCGCGGCACACACACACCGGACACACACACGTTACCTGCCGCAGGGCGCTGATCGAGCGCCCGAGGCTCCAGGTGAGACTGCGGGAACGGGATAACATGTCGTCGGGGTGGACCGCACGCACTGCAGCTCTCACAGCACAGGAAACAGCGCCGCCGCCAACCGGAAACCGCGCGGAGCATACCACGATGAGTCAGAGAGGGGAGAGTGGAATGTACCATTGATTTGACACTTGTTTTACTCTTTTCCATTCGCGCATTTAGACTCTTTTATTCAAAGCTATCCAAAGGTGAAAAGAAAAGCCATTCGTCAAGGATCCAGTATTCGTGATAATATACTAAATTATATTTGACTGACTGGATTATTTCTGCAGGTTCTTTATGCAATAGTGCTGCTATAAATGTAATGTAGCTAAACCCCGTGCATTGAATTCAAAATTAATATGCATATAAATCAATATAAGACGACTGTAATTCTTTATACAGTCTACAGTTTATAATACTACATGTGCAATAGATACTTTTGTGTACTAAGCATACTGTATGTTTAAGGTCTATACTATTTCTAATTTATTTTTTTAGTAATAATGTTCTTTTTTTAATCAATAATAAAACATTGTAATGTATTGTCTTTTCCGACTTTCATTGTAACATATGTGTAACACATTTTAATAAATACTGTCCTGCTTTACACACACACACACACACTGACACTCATGTTGGTTTTTGTGGTTTATGGGGACTCTCCATAGGCGTAATGGTTTTTATACTGAACAAACTGTGTGTGCTATTGCCCTACACCAACCCTACACCTAAACTTAGCCCTCACAGGAGACTTTGTGCATTTTTAGATTTTCAAAAAAAGACCATTTAGTATGTTTTTTAAGCCTTTTGAATTACGGGGACATAGGCAGTGTCCTCATAAACCACCTTCATATTGTAATACCTCTGTCATACCCATGTCATTATACACATTTGTGTCCTCATAAAACACATAAACATGCACACACACACACACACACACACACACACATACACACACACTCACACACTCTCTCACACACTCTCTCACACACACACACACTCACACACACACTCTCACACACAAAGCAGTATAGTATTGTCACGGTGCACACGCGAGGAGGACACAGGAACACGCAGACGAGGATGTAACTCAAATAATAACAGTCTTTAATGAACACATCAAGGCAAGGCAAGGCCGACACTGACAGGAACACCGGGGGTAACGAGTAGACCAGACGACATTACACTGAACAGACAGGACTACAAATACACAGGATAATCATAGATAATGAGACAAACACAGCTGGACTACAATTAACTAATGATTACACTAGACGAGGACAGGAAGCAAACCAAATATGGACATAAGAGGCAGGAACACGACAGAGGACTGACAGATGTTTATGAAATTGTGTGTGTATATTTACATATATAGCCTATAGCCTACATGTGTATATATATATATATATATATATATATATATATATATATATATATATATATATATATATTCTTCTGGAGCAGGAAAGCAACCAAATAAAAGCATCAAAGCCTGTAATTTCAGCAGTTCTAGCAAAAATAATTAACAAGACACCTAAATTAACGAGAATATGATAAAACAAATACATGACTTAAATAAGTACTATGTGACAGCATTTTTCATTTCTAGTATTCAATTAAACTGTGCTACAAAATAGTAGATTTCTTATATTTATATATTTAAAATATGTAATAAACAGAACAAACTTATTTAGACGGTGTGAAATATTACTTAGACATGCCAAATGTTCTTTTCTGTATATGAAATTCACCAAAAGCGAAAGGTTCAAAGTAAAATACACGAACCGACTTTAAAATAAGGAGCTCTTTATAGTTCTTGTGCCGCTTCTGATTGGCTGGTCTGTTGATTCAGGGCGGCTCTGGCCACGCCCACCTGACTGGAGTGAGCCGAGAGCGCGCGCCGAGCACACACTGCGTCTGTCAGTCAAGCGTCTCCAGAGCAACAGGTAAGCTCTCAGCATCTCCTGGAGTTTCTCTTTCAGAAAGAAATCTTCATTATAATACTAATATGAAAAGTATATTCATGTGAAATGACAGACAGAAGACATGTACTCAAATATGTAAGTATGTTTCATATTCTGTTTGCATTGAACATTCACGTTAAAAGAGAGTGCGAAAGCATATAGATATATATTCAGATCAATATACAGAGAGCATTAGAAAAAAATGTACTCATGTCACAAGAAGAAGCTTTACTTGAAAACAAATGAATTCGTGTTTCTTTAAATATATATAAAAATACATTTAGTTTTTTTTTGCTTCTGTATTTTTAATGTTACTTTTTTTTCTTTTGAAATCTTTTATATAATTTCTCTGTTTGATCTGTTTGTAGAGAAATCATGACAAGTGAAACAGCCCAAAAAAAAGTTAAACGTAATTATTTTAATATATAATAAACAAAACTCTGAATGAATAGGAATATATGTTTATATGAATATGAAATTTGTTTGTTCACCATTGATCTTGCATACATTTATGGATGAGTTTAATACAGTTTATAATAATGTAGAGTAATCTCAATGCAATGATTTTCTAATGTAATTTATTTCATTTATTACATTTATGGGTAAGAGTGTACTGTTTAGGTAATGTATGAGTTACATACGAGGGCTTAATCCACAGTTATTGTAATGCCTAATTTATATCTTTATTTTTTTTGTCCTTTTTTTTTTTTTTACAAAGTACTACAGATCACCCATTTCTGAGGCTCATTATTGTGTACAGAAAATACAAGAACTGCAGCCTGAGAAAAACATGAACCTGAGCCCGTCTGAACAAAGCATGGATGGCAGCAAAGCCGAGCACTTGCTCCCTTGTTTCCGCAGAAGTGCGTTTGACGAGCCTCTGGCGTCCTACCACAGCAGCTCCATCATATCTCACCTCCTGCGTAAAACCATTCACAACAAACTGACCTCCCTGGACAACAACCTCCTGTACCTGCCCTCCGCAAACACCAGCAGGGTCGAGCCCGAGTCCAACAGCACCGATGATTTTGCTCAAGAGGACCAGAGCAGAATGTCCTTCAAAGACGAGGATCTGTCTGTGAGCGAGCACCTCCAAGCCAAACGCGCCCGCGTGGAGAACATCATACGAGGCATGGCTGCTTCGCCCAACGCCAGCGGAGAAGCAGAGAGCGAGTGCGAAGCCGTCCGCTGTAGAAGAGACCTCCTGAAGGAGAACAAACGCAAGCAGAGGCTCCCCCAGCACCAGGAACCCAGTCAGTCCAGCTCAAAAAACAGCAAAGACGAGGAGTGCCACAAACTCAAGGAGCAGCTCCAAAGCATGCAGCGTCTCCTGCATCAGCTCCAGGAGAAGATCTCACACGTGCACGACCAGAATTACTCGGAGAACGAGGATGCGAGGTCAGAGCACTCGAGTTTGAGGCTGGACGGCGGATACAAAGATCAAGTCAAAGTGGAATCCGGAGGTTTCGGCTCCGACAGGGCGATGAAGAACCTCAAAGAGACTCTTAAATGCGAGCTGACCAGGACTGTGAGCGAAAGCATCGATGTGGTCTTCAAGAAGCTCTCCACGACTCTTCTAAATCAGTCATCTCCATGTCACAGTCCAGACTGCTCAGAAACCGAGAAGCGGATCCCAGAGGATTCTCCTTCGGATCTGTCGGATTCTGAGGAAAACATTAAAAGCAGGCATTGCTTTGAGAGCTCCGGCCCGGAGCACCAGACCGAAGCCTTGTCCCTGGTGGTCCGCAAACCTTCCCTGAGCCAGGCTGTGAAGAGACCTTTCCCGCTGCACCAGACACCTTTCATGGGCTACGGCAGCGCTCCTCTGCACGACAGCCAGATCCTGGAGCACCTGCTGAAGTACGGCCCTCACTCCACCTTCTCTGCGCTGCCGTGTCTGGAGAGGTCCTCGCCGGACTCCATGGAGCGTCCGTGGGAGAGCGTGGCCATGAGGTCCAAGGTGAGCTCGGTGCATCTGGGTCAGCACCAGACTGGACTGGTGTCGATGGACGCGCTCTGCCTGCCTCACGTCAAGATGGAGTGTGGAGACCTGCAGAGCATGGCTGAGAGGAGCTCCTTCATGTCGCTCAATATATCCTTTAAACGCTCCGTCTCTAGCACTTTAGAGGGATGTTGCATCCAGAAATGATCATTCTGTCATCATTTACTCACGTGGTTCCAAACCTGTAGGATTTCTCTAGAGACACTTTATTTAATGGTCCAGTTCTCATGATTAGCTGCTTATTAGAACGTGTCCTTGGAGACAAAACCAGTCATGGATATATTTGTAGCAATAGCCAACGATTTCTCTTTTATGCCAAAAATCATTAGGATATTAAGTAGAGATCATGTTCCATGAAGATATTTAGTAAATGTTCTACCGTAAATATATCAAAACTTCATTTTTGATTAGTAATATGCATTGCTAAGAACTTCATTTGAACAACTTTAAAGGAGATTTTCTCAATATTTAGATTTTTTTGCTCCCTCAGATTCCAGATTTTCAAATAATTGTATCTCAGACAAATATTGTCCGATCATAACAAACCATACATCAATGGAACGATTATTTATTCAGCTGAATCTGTACAAAACATAACAAATGTATAAAATGACTAGTTTTGTGGTCCAGGGTCACATATTCCTAACATACTGGCTGTATATTACTACTTATAAAGCACATTTTAATGCCTTATTCTGCATGACCATATTTTAGATCCCTTACCTAAGCTACCTTACTAGCTATTATTAATAAGCAGTTTGAGGCAAAAGTAATAGTTTATAGATAGCTAATAGTGAGAAATGGCCTCCAAACTATAGTGTGACGTTTTTTCCTTCTGAGGACCATAGAAGAGGCTAATATGAAAAAAGTGTTTTTTTTAGTCTACAGAGTGGAAGTAATATTTTAGAATATCATAATAATATCTTAATAAATATAATCTCTTTGGCATTGCTCAGAAGAAAGTAAGTCATGTATTAGGGTGAACTGTCCCTTTAATACCAAAACACCACAGAAAATGTCAAAAACAATTCAGCTAAATTGAAAGTACAAGAGGAAAATTGTATCGCTCAGAGGTTGCTCTTTCATATCTCACAAGAGTTCTTAGTTTCTTTGAAGTATGTTTTTTTCCCTCAGATATTTATCAAAATATTATTTATCAAAAATATTTATCAAAATAAAAATGGTATACCACTTTAATTAATGCATTAACTAACAAACTAACATTGAACAAAATATTTGTAAAGGATTTATTAATATCGGTTAATGCAAGCAAATAGAAATACATGCATTGATTGTTTGTTTGCTAACATATCCAACATCTCAAAATTGACATTAACTAAGATTAATAAATGCTGTAGAAGTATTGTTCACTAATGCTAAGTGTTTCCATGAAAACAGACACAAATGGGTCATGCAGTGTGATTATAGAGTTATAAAATGAGTGTGGAAGTGTCTTTAATATCCTCGCAAACACTGTCCAGATCCCTTTTCATCAGAAACACGAGGAGAAACTTCTCAAAGGCATTTATTTAATCTTCATTTAGTGATTTTTCTGTGTTATAGCTACAGTAATGCAAAGATTTTTTTGCATGTGAATGCACAACAAATGTGTTTCAGGAGTCACAGGAAGGCTCTTTTTCTGTGGATTATGTTCTTTGTTTAGCTTCAGCTGCTTTTGAAACATCCCCCTCTTTGTTTAGTTGACTGTTTTTCTTTAATATATAGTAGTTAACATTGAGATATTGCTGAACAAACGACCAGCTCTCGAGCCGGGCAACAATCGTTGAATTGAGTGCAGCGGTGAGCAGTTCCACTAACGCAGACTTCAAGGAGAATTTTTGCTTTGATCTCGGTAACCCCAAAGAAAATTGTAGCATCTTCTTTAATCTGGGCTCAGTAATGACTTTAAGTCCAGGAAAAGACAAATAAAAAGGAATACAAGGCTTTGATAAGAATTGTTAGGAACAAAAGCCAATTTTCAAAGGCAGAAAAAGCAACAGTTTCTCTTCTGGAAATTCTCTGATTTTTTCCCCGCTCAGACTTGAAAAGGTGCAGACTATGTTTCTGCACTCTCAATGTGATTGGAGTGGATGAGAGAGGTCACTTTTGGTTGTTTGTGAAAAGCAAGCTCTCAGCCGTCATTATACACCATCACCATGTGTGACGATATCGCAGCATGCAGAAAGCTTGCTTTTAAACATCATTAGATTTATATAATACGCTCTTTTTGAGGCAGGACAGCAATGGTCTCATTCAAAACGATGGGTTAATAACAGCAGCGGCTTGTGCTTCATTAAGAAGCAACTTTGCATGTAGAGAAGCTTTCCAGTGTTATTTGCTTGTGAACTTTAAGAAAGAAACTCGTCTCTTCGAACATAAAGGCCGTAAGCTGATCCTCTCCATGCATCCTCGCCGAGAAAATGTCATCTCTGTGTTTCAAGCGAAGCAATTACTGCGGGCAGATACACGGAGCAAACTAATTGAAGACCTTAATCTAATTTGTTTGCCGTTTTTTCTAGTTAGCGCATGCTGTCGTGTCTTAATCGACTCTCTGGTCAATACAGAGCTGTTCAGCTGTTCGTTCATTTGGACCGATGAATAGGACATGATGCTTATTTGTTTGGGGACGTGTTAATGCTGTTTGATTGTTAAAAATGCACGTGAACTGAGCTCTGTGAGTTCATTTATACATGAAAGGTAAGCCGGCTTTGATCGCTGTGTCATGTTTGCCAGATCTTCAAAGAAAAGCGTTTATGGTGAGGGTTTTGAGGCCTTAACTCTCCTCACATTCAGGAAGGTCTGACCCCAAACCATTTGAAGAAAGCCAAGCTGATGTTCTTCTACACACGCTACCCGAGCTCCAATCTGCTCAAGAACTTTTTCCCTGATGTCAAGGTATGTCATGTTTTACCAGATTATGCTTCAGTAATGCCTCTGTTAATGTTGATTCATACACAGTTAGGCCAATTATAGGCCTGTTTATTTGAGATACTTTTAAACCTCATGTATCTTCATGAATTCTAAGATCTAATTTTGTGTTAATGTTTTAATGAATTCACATGTAAACAATCCATTGTGATTCAAAGGGATCTTTAGAGCAAAACTGTATTTAAAAAAATATATATATATTTTAATAGGGCAATCTGTTGACCTGTTTAATAGGATAAATATTCAAATTTTATTATTTAATTAATATTTATTATGCTTAAATAATATTCATATTTGTTTTACATATTTCTTTCTATTATTATTTACAAATATTGTTTTATCCTAATAAACAGTTACAATCAGGAGTCAAACCAAAAATGTTTTTAATGTCTACCTGATTATTAGGATAAATGATATTTTTAAATAATAATAAATAATTAAATATTCTAATTGTATTATGTATTTAATATTTATTATGCTTAAATAATATTAATATATTTTTAAATATGAATTTTCTTATTTATTATTATCCACAAATATTTTTATCCTCATAAACAATCAGGAATAAAAAAAATTATAATTAATGTTTGAAAATAATTAAATGTTATTATTATTATTATTATTATTTAAGAACAATAAATAAGATCATATTTACCCAGTTACGCATTAATTCGAGTTTTGCTCTGGAAATCACATTGAATCGTAACGGATTGTTTACGTGTGAATTCAGAAATATGCATTCTGTTGCTTTGGCAAGAATACGGAAAATGAGCACAAATGTAGGCGCTTGAGCAAATATTCCTGAATGTTGGGGTGGCAATTCCTGAATTGCTGGTTTAACTTTGACAAAGTTAAAAGAGGAGTTTCTCAAGTCAGCAAAAGGAGACAAAAGAGGTGGCGGAGAGGAGCACAACCTCCTCTATTCAGCGTTAACCCTTCAGCTCGCCAGCTTTCAGCACACACAATAGCAGAGCGCTGAGCCGCGGATACTGAGGGCAGGATAGGCCCTACAACAACACACATATCCTGTGAGTGTGTAACGTGTCCTGAGGCAAGTGTTGTGATGAGTCGACACAACAGGAACAATCTGGTGCAACTGAGCGCTTGCGTGTTATTTCATGACTCCCTGATGAATATAGAGTCAGTTTAAGGCCCAGTGTCAGGAAACACTGTGCTTGATAAAAGTGTGCTTTTTTTAAAAATACATTAACTTTAAACTACTAGTGCCGTGACCAGCATATACACTGAGGCATCTCTCCAGTATTAGATTAGTGATAAAAAAATGTGTTTTTAAATGGCAGATTTCGTATCATCCAAATATGTAAATATGTACTTGCTATGTACCATTAATTATTTATAAGTACTAACCCTAAGCCAAAGCGCTACATTATATATTATATACCATTATGGTTCACTTAGATTCTGTGTGTCTTGCAATAAATTGCACATAATTGAAGAAACTTCAATTTTTAAAAATTTTCATTTTTGAAAGTGACCTGAGTTACTAGTAAATTAATTTAGACAGTAAATATCACTAAACCACATCATAGCGATAATTTGGTGTGAGGAAAATCAATGTGTGGTTGTGACTGAATTACTGAGCTTGAGAAAACCTATGTACAGTAAGTCTGAACATGAAATACTGATGAAGCCTGTAAGAGAAATATATATATTTTTTTTTTATGTACATGAAGCACAGTAAAACTACTAGACTTTTCTATGAAACCAATTAAAATGCAGTTAAAATCTGTAAAATGTCAATGAATCACTGCGTAAATGAATTAACATTTAATGAGATGACATGAATGTATCTCTGAGCAAACCCAAATGTTCTTGCTGGTGTATTACATGTTTATTTGAGAATGAGGGCGAAACTTTATAGATTTCTTAAAGGGGTCATATGAAGTTGCTAAAAAGAACATTATTTTGTGTATTTGGTGTAATGCAATGTGTTTACGCGGTTCGAGGTTAAAAAACACATTATTTTCCTCATACTGTACATTATTGTTGCTCCTCTATGCAGCGCCTTTCTGAAATGCAGATTTTTCCAAAGCTCATCGTTCTGAGAAGCGAGGCGTGCTCTGATTGGCCAGCTATCTGGTGTGTTGTGATTGGCTGAATACCTCAAGCGTGAGGCGGAAATGTTACGCCCCTTACCGTATTGTGATGCTGTGTCCCGGCGCGAAGAGACTAAAACAATAAAACCTATTATAAACGAGGCATTTGTTGCATCCAGTGGGGACATAATTACTGATTATAATGACGGTCTTTTGACGCGTTGCATATCGCGCCGCGTAAACATTACTATGTCTGCATTTGTGATCGTTGAAACGCCAAACAAGCACTACTCTACACAGCTCAAAACTCGTGTTTGAATCGTCAGTGGCAAATTCTTTAAATATTGAAACGTACTTACAGGCTGTGAGTCAGAAGCGCCAGACTGTCCTTGTGACGTTGGAATTGCCCCACTTTATAGTGTTCACAGCCATTCATAGTGTTCACAGCCATTCATAGTGTTCACATTGTAGGCTACTCTCTCCCGGGTGCAGGAAACAGTCCTCCGTAAATGCGCTGCACACACTCTAATATTTGGGTTGAACTGTTCTGGAACAGTGTTGTAAATACAACTTAACCACTGATTTCTAGTTGTGTCCTCTTTTGGAAGCCCAAACAAAGTAGTTTCTCTTTCACAACGAAACACAGCGTCTCCAGAACATGGCGCCGGCGGCAGCAACAATACTACAGACAGAATAATAGCTCCGCCGCCTTTCATTGCGTATACATTTGGGCGGTGTTTTGCAAATCTTCCCACACCGTGACGTAGACATGGGGGCGTTTAAATGAGCTGTTTTAGGAGGGTGTGGTCGAGTCTTAACTTTTATAAAGAATATCTCTTTGGGTTTGAGACTTTAGTCTTTGCAACTTCAGGGATCTTATCTATCCAAACAGCTTGTAACACTCCAAAGAGAAAGAAAAACCTGAAATCGCATCAGATGACTCCTTTAAAACTCATTTAAAGATTTGGAAATTCTCTCTGGGTTCTTTTTTCTCCAGCAACAATGTTTTACAGATAATTAAAACAAATCAGATATTATTAATATGTTTCATATATGCCTTTCCAGAATTGAGTGGTACAATAACACACAGATGATGAACAGTCGTAGGCAAACTCAAAAACATGCAGGTCCTAACATTAGAAATGAGCTCGTCTGATAATTGCTCAGTAAGGTTTTGAAGGTGGTGTTTCATGAAGGGTTAGTTATTTCAGTAGTTAGTAATGAGATGCGACAAATTCTGTTATATTTTCCCCAAACTCTGTGTTTTCTGTTTTCATTTTTCTGGATTCCAATTTAATGGTTTAATTAAACACTATTATACTCTTTACTCTAAATACTCTTTCATTTTAATACTTAAAAAGTATGTCTACTTAATTGAATTTATAAAACTATAACAAATTAATCATTTATTAACTTTTTTGTGATTATAGGCACCACATTATTATTTTTTAAATGATTAATTAATTAATTAATTAATTAATTATTATGGGTGGTATAAAAATTGGTGGTTAAAAAGGTAATCAAATTAAAAATCTTAAACATTTTACTGTTAAAATTAAAATGTGGAAAATAAACTGTGATATTCCTTAAAATAAACCTTTAATAATTGTATTATTATTATTATACTGAAAAAACTATTTGTGTAGAAAAGAATGTTTACTCAGAAATTGCTAGAAAATTTAGGAAATGGCAACTAAATGTTATTTTTGAAGCAAAAAGACTGAAATAGTATTTTCTTTTTAAATATACATCAATAATATTTTATTTACAGCTTTGTAAAAATCAAAGCGTACTTTGAGAAGTACATTCTACTCTACAATAGTAATATTTGTCATAATTTCTTCAAGTTAAACTGAACATTTATTTTGGTCATGAAGAGCTTTGAGTTTCTGTGTATATCTGACGATAGTTTTCTCAAATGAAACGGTGAAGTGCTAGTGAAGTGATGATGATGATGAAGTTAATGTGTTCATATAGTGAGACGCATCACATGTGCTTTAGTGTGTGTAGAGCAAACTGAGACACGCACAACATGCAGATTCACATTTACACAGCAGTTCAATATATATTTATTTTATTTAAAGCAGCTTTCGTCCTCTGTGCACTCCTGAGTTTCTCAGGAGCTTTGCAGGAGGTTTCTCGAAGCGTCTTGAAGACACAGTTCTTCTGGATTTAGTCTCAGTTTGTTCTGTTTCTTCATGTCACTCCAGACAGACTGATGATGATCAGATCACATCTCTGCACTGGCTGTTGTCAGACAAAAATCTCACTGCATTATTATTAAATTAATGGCAAAATGCATGTAGGGAAATGTAAACTGATATTTCGTACCGACACACTACAGCAAAAGACAGAAATAACTGACTTAAAACCATGTTTTAGCTGCTGAAAATACTAGTGTTATAATCATTTTGGCCACCATGTCTCTAGTGCACAACAGTGTAGCACAAAAGTATAGTATGATACAAATCCATGATATGTAATGAAGCAAATGATACACAAATAATGCTGAAAAAAAATCTCCCAGCACATCAAGATCACTGGAGAAGACAGATGAGGAGGTCTGTGGACACTGGTCTCCGGTGTGGCCCGGGCTCTCCTGACCCCTGAGATCAGTGAGGAGAGTCACGGCCGACCCTTCTGTGGGAAGACACAGCAGACAAAGCCTGGGATAATCCCAGTGTCCGATTCCATTCCCGTCAGCCGAAGTCACTCAGAAGGACATCTCGCGCTCTGCTGTTTCTCACACTCTGCGCTGAAGAAGCGTCTTTGAGCCCTTGGGCAGGTTTTAGCTCTTTTTGCCCCTCTGTTATCGGATGAGCAGTTATAATAACAGGGCTAATGTGAAGACAGAGTTTCGTCTGCTGTTTGGATAGATGTTATTCTAAGTGCAAGACATCGGCTGGGAAAGACTACAGCTGATTAAACAGACCATGTTGCTGAAAATAGTTTAGAAAGCAAACGCTTTACAGCATCATTGCCAGAATAAGAATAATAACATTTACTTTTTTAGCACCACTAGGTTGTTGTTGGTGGTTCAAATTGATCTTGATGATGTCAGATAACTTTGATAGAAAGGTATGTAATGAATTGGGTTGAAGAGCTGTCAGATGTTAAATTTAAGAACACAATTAGATAAAACCAATTTAGCTCAACCAGTCACCAAGCAATGCTTCATTTAGTTCAGTCTGTGGTGGAAAAACATCACTTTAGCAATTACAGAAAAAACACTTCAGCAAAGCATGCTCAGGTCAAAGTGTCCGAATAATTTTTGGTCCCAAATGTTACTGCTAGTCCACTGTATGAAGAATTTTTGGGTATATGTCACAGTTCACTTTATTTTGCTATCCTCACTTACATAAATTAACTATAGTGTCCTGCACCCACTAGTAAAAAAATATATATCAAAAAGTATATCTGGTGTCTGAATAATGTTTGGTTTGACTGTATGAATCAACATATGGATGGTGTTTTTGTTGTTCTTTAACATTAACGTTCATCTGACACTTGTATTTTCTAATATTTCCCTGTTTTCAGTTCAATCGATGCATCACGTCGCAGCTGATCAAGTGGTTCAGTAACTTCAGAGAGTTCTACTACATCCAGATGGAGAAGTTCGCTCGCCAGGCCATCATAGACGGCATTAATGATGTGAAAGACATCTCCGTCACCAGAGAGTCCGAGCTCTTCCGTGCCCTCAACATGCACTACAACAAAGCCAACGACTTCCAGGTACTTACACCTCTACACGAGACACCATATCAGAGATATATATATATATATATATGTATATAATAATTCACGTTTGCTAGAACTAAGTAGGCAGGCCCAGTCAAGATCTGCATATACTGCCTTGACTTTCTGTGGAATGGATGTCAACATGGTAAAATGTGTTAAACAGCTGAGAGAATTACAGTCTTGGCGTGATCAAATTATCTGAATTAATGGAATATTCTGGTACTAGTAAAGTTCAGACAGCATTTGTGATATAATGTTGATTATTTCTTTAAAACAAAAAGAAAAAACTGAGGTTACAAGTAACACTGTAAACTGGGTTTAGGCTTTAAAAAAGCACACATTAATTATTTAATAATGAATTATTCTGTTAAAATCTGTGCTTAAAGCTGTTTAAATCATAATTTTCATGGTTATTTTAGGGTTTATGGCATTAAGTAGTCGTATAGTAGTAAAACTGGATATAACTTTACAGAAATGGTTAGTAAATTATTTTTTTTCACATTAAAACAATATATACTTTGTGCATGTTGTGGCTATATTATAAATATTGACTATCCACCCTATTTTTCAATGTGGAAGTAAGCCATTTTCTGTGATTGTGTGAGACTTCCGGTTCATTAGCCGCTGTGGGGAAATAACGAGAAGAATAACAACGTGCAGGAAACGGTAAAACTATTTGCACTACAAACCAGTGTGTTCATAATTAAGATAATACATTACAATAATATGGTAAGACAAACCAATTTGCAATATAAAGCAGCAAAACAAGCTGTTTTGTACAGGTAAAAATAGCTGGACGCGGATGACACCGGAAGCCAGGCCCATAAAATTTACAAATGGTTGTTACAGGAAAAATAAGATGGATATTGATATTTACATATTTGCCTCTTTTACTTCAATTGTTAGTACCTCACTGTAAATAGATTTTTGTTGAGCCAAAATTAATTCACTGTAATCAACATTAACCATAAATGCTGTCAATTGAGCTAAACTCGTACTGAACCTGGTTGCTTAAATGAACATGAAAAAGTCAAGAATGCTGATCTGGAGCATGGCATGCTGTTGTGTTGGTGATCCCAGCAAGGCTTCTCAACCAGCTTCATATTATGATGAATTTTAGCTGGTAATCTAGCATAAACCAGCCCGGACTGGCCAGCTGTCCTCGGTCTGACCTATGTGTGGAGCCGCACCTGTAGCTGGCCGGCCACAGATCCCCATTATCCCAGAGCCCGGCACTGCTGCATCAAACTGTGGGAAGAGGAAGCTGCAGCATCTGCTAAAACAACTTGAGATTACGGCCAGGCCACGCCTGAATGCCGTTTGGATTGCTACTGATGCGAAAGAAGCCAGAAATCCCAAGAGTGGCGGGCCGGCCGATGGGAACGAGCGGAGACAGTTGTCTTTACCTCAGCACCAAGACATTCCTTTCCCAGGCCCCGCTTTTGTGTCTGGAGATGCACGAGAAACAAACGTGTCAACAGTGAGCGCAGCTACTCTTGGGGAAATAATGTCAGCGGATAGATCCACTCTCACACCCGAGCCGCGTCCTTCAAAGGGTGTGAAGCGCTGCCTGAATTCCTGCGATGGGAACCGGGTCCTTTCATGCATTTTCCGAGCAGTTAAGTTTCGAAGCAACAGGCTGCAAAAAAATCAAAGCGTCCATCCACAGCGCTCTCCTAATGATTCTGACACTGCATTTGCTTTATTGCCACTGTGAACAAAGAAGCGTTGCACTTTAAACGAGAGCGTTAAAGATGCTGCATCGAGATCAAGGGCCTGACGGTGTTGACTCTGCAGTAAGCGTGCGTGATGCTTCACATCAGTGTACTCTATCAGTCGCTGGAGAGAAATGCACGGATTCCAAAACTGACCTCAGTCACTGAGGCTGAGATGCAGTTACACGGGATCATTACGACTTGACCGGGCAAACTTGCCATCACACAAGGTGTTGTTAGGTGTCTCTAGTGTGTTCTGGGTGGTTGTTAGGTGGTTGCTAGGGTGTTGTTAGGTGGTTTCTAGGTTAGTGTGTTTGAGTGGTTGTTAGGTGGTTGCTAGGGCATTCTACTGTAGGTGGTTACAAAGGTTTTGTTAGGTGGTTTCTAGGTTAGTGTGTTTGAGTGGTTGTTAGGTGGTTGCTAGGGCATTCTAGGTGGTTACACAGGTGTTGTTAGGTGGTTTCTAGGTTAGTGTGTTCTGGATGGTTGTTAGGTGGTTGCTAAGGCATTCTAGGTGGTTACTAAGGTGTTGGTAGGTGGTGTCTAGGTTAGTATATTCTGGGTGGTTGTTAGGTGGTTGCTAAGGCATTCTAGGTTGCCTGAGTGATTGCTAATGCATAGTTGGGTGGTTTCTAAACTAATGTATTCTGGGTGGTTGTTAAAGCATGTTAGGTTGTTGCTAGGGTTTTCTGAGTGGTTGCTAGGTGCTTGCATGCTGCTTTTGGGTGGTTGTCAGGGCATTCTGGGTAGTTACTATGGTGTTGTTTAGTGGATTCAAGACTAGTGTGTTCTGAATGGTTGCTAAGGCATTTTAGGTTGTTGCTAGGATGTTCTGGTTAATTGCTAAGGCAATGTTATGTGGTTACTAGACTAGTGTGATCAGACTGGTTGTTAGGTGGTCTCTAGGGCATTCTAGATGGTTACTAAGGTGTTGTTAGGTGGCTTCTAGTCTAGTGTTCTGGGTGGATGTTAGGTGGTTGCTAGGGCATTCTATGTGGTTACTAAGGTGTTGTTAGGTGGTTTCTATGTTAGTGTGTTCTGGGTGGATGTTAGCTGGTTGCTAGGGCATTCTAGGTGGTTACTAAGGTGTTGTTGGGTGGTTTCTAGGTTAATTTGTTGTTGCTAGTGTGTTCTGGTTAATTGCTAAGGCATTGTTATGTGGTTACCAGACTAGTGGGTGTTTGTTAGGCTGTTGCTAGGGTATTCTGGGTGGTTTCCAGGGCATTCTGAGTGATAGCTAATGCATAGTTAGGTGGTTTCTAAACTAATGTGTTCTGGGTTGTTGTTCAAGCATTTTAGGTTGTTGGTAGGGTTTTCTGGGTGGTTGTATAGACATAGCTTTATTGACATGATTGTCAGGCATTTATAGTATTTACAAAATATTTATAATACTTTAAGTCTTAAACAAAATGTTTATACAGACCATTAATTATTGGGTATAGAGATACAAGAAATTATGCGGAAAAAAATATAGGCTATTCCTTCAACAAATATTTGAATATTGAAATATTAAATTTCATGCTGAGGTTGAAGTTTCACTGTCTTTATGATATTCTTCATTCAAAATAAAATGTTAATATTTTAATAATCCTAGTGGTTGAGATAATCTTGAGTTATATGTCTCTTGACCACAATAAACCGAACATGTCCGGCACCACACCGCTCACTATAGCAGGTTTAAGGAATGAGGCATGCAAAATTATTCCGGTGTTGCTAAGTGGTTGCTAAGGTGTTCTCGGTACTTTCTATGTTAGTGTGTTCTGGGTTTGCTATTAGGTGGTTACTAAGGTGTTCTGGGTGGTGTTTAGGTGGTTGCTAAGGTGTTTTGGGTGGTTGTGAGGTGGTTACTAAGGTTTTCTTGGTGGTGGTTAGGTGGTTGCTAGGGTGTTCTGGGTGGTTGTTAGGTGGTTGCTAGGGTGTTCTAGGTGGTGGTTAGGTGGTTGCTAAGGTGTTCTGGGTGGTTGTTAGGTGCTCTGTTTCTGGCCTCGTGTCTCTGTGATCTTCTGGTTTGTAGAAGTGACTCAGGTTCCTCCTTCAATGTGCATCTGTGAGGTGTTATTGAGCTGTTTTCTGGTGGAAATGGTGTGTCTGAACACTTAGTGCAGTATCAGCAGATTCTCCTCATCAACACACGTGATCTGAGGAATCACACACGTCTGGAGCTCAAACGCTGCTCTTACACACTCGCTGCTAGATATTTCATCACGTCACTATCAGCACTAGTACTAGTGAGGATTAACTAACAGCACTAATTATGGCTGTATGTAGTGCTTCAGTCATTGATGTGTGCTGTAAATGTCCATCAGGTTCCAGACAGGTTCCTGGAGGTCGCTGAAGTCACTCTTCAGGAGTTCTTTAGTGCCGTCTCCCTCTCCAAAGACTCGGACCCCTCCTGGAAGAAAGCCATCTACAAGGTCATCTGCAAACTGGACAGCGACGTTCCCGAGGATTTCAAATCACCTTCCTACCTGTAAACAGAGAGCGCCACCAACAGGACGCTTCATGTGTGGACACACACTGTTTATTTATCATAAGCATCAATCATAAATGTTCCTTTTTATAAGTGAATGGTCAGATTTTTATGAAAAATCTAAAGGTATTTTGCTGTTGACTGAAATGTGTGTGTACGCCAGCCGGTTTGTTTCATGTTGTTTGTGGAATAGGTGTGTTTATTAATAGTTTGGATTTTGGGTTTTAATGTAATATATTTTGATTTCATAATGCCACTGTAGACAATGTGTGCTGTGTTTTTTGTTCAGATGTTCCTAGTTATGAAAAGCAGTTATGATTTGTGTTTTAATGTGGATTTGTCTGTTGAGTTTTTGATGTGGGGTGTCACATGAAACATCTGTAACAATTATTTAAAAAAAAGGTGTAAATAAGTATAATTTAGCTGTATAATAGGTGAAATATTGACGTTTACAGATAAAAACATAATACTGCATGTAGAAGCAGTTCTCTCAAATTTTGACGATATACTTATTTATCATGTACATTAGTTTGCTGTTTATCATTATATCTAGCAGTGTGTGGTTTTCCATTTAATAAAAGAATCATATTGTAGCAGTTTTATATTGTATGTTTTTTATGGTTCAGATATATTTACTTTCTTTAAACATAAAGAAATAATTCACACAAAAAAATAAAAGAAAAGAAAATAAAATTCTGTCATTATTTCCTCACTCTTATCACAATCCAAATCTGTATGCTGTTTTTCCGTGCAAGAAATGTAAAAATGTAACAAAAAGAAATGCAAAAAGGTTCAACATTACAGTACACGGGCTGCAGCCTAATAATGTTAATAATCGGACTGACCGCTCACTCAGACTGACAAATCTTCATGTAAAATGTCTCTAATGATCCAGTTGAGCTTGATCCAAAGATATTAAAAAGGAAAATATTAGTCATATAAACTTCTGACTGCATTATTAATCATTTTCAAACCTACACTGTGCACATGCGCAGTGTATAAATACAAAGCTTTTCTGATTCTAATGTGTATTTTCTGATATTTTAGATGTCAACAAGACAAAATTGCAGCTACTTTCTCTCTCAATAGATGTATTGCACAATTTGAATTGGGTTGTAAGGTTTAGGGCAGATCTAGATTCATTCCAACGGAGTAAAATCAGTGCATGTAAACACACCCATTGTAGAGCGTGTGCTTTAGAGCTGGACGGTCGTGGTCACTCTGGCTGAATGAGAAAGAGCTGCGTGAAGATTCTGTGTTTTACACATCAAACAGCAGCATGCGTGTTTGGCACAATGACACAGTTTCCATTTTTGGATGAACTAGGCCTCCTTTACCCTTGTTTTCCTGGTCTGCTAACTGGACGCCCCCCATGTAAGTGCGCAAAGCTCCATTGAAATCATCTTTCCCCGATTCCAGGCCACTAAGGTGAAACTAATCCACGATATAAAGGCAGCGCAGGAAAGTATGCTGCTGACATTGTTTCCTGTGGCCAATTCAAGGCACATTTCTAAGGCCGCATTCATTGTGAGGGACACGCGAGCTCTCGCACCAGCCGTGTCTTAAAAACAACAACAATGCATTCTCTCCTCATGAGTAATGTGCACCATGACCTCATAGCAGAGATCTGCAACCTCTGCAGAATTCCAGCCGCGCAGCTGCTCTTCCTCCGAGTCGACTCATCACTGCTGCTGACTGAGTCTCGCTGGTTCTGGTTACATTTGAGGTGTTCTAGTAATAAACTATGGAAGCATTCATTTGGAAATGTAATATGCAAAATAGCAATGCATTTCTGTATTTAAATTTACACTTTCCCATACATATGAGCAACGTTTAGTGCAAAATTAAAATTTCAATGTAATTTACACTTGCCATTTCCTACACTGGTTTTAATATGTAAATTAATTAAAAACATATTTTTACGCTTTATAATTTGCAAAATGAACATGTATTTAGGGCTGCCACTAACAACTATTTTTATTTAGATTAATCTATCGACTCATTTATCGATTAATCTAAACGATTAATTTCCCACAAAAAAATATAAAAAAACTATTTTACTTGAGAATATTTTATTAAACCAAATGAAATCCAAATTTCTATGAAATCCTTTTTTAAAGCATAAGTGCAGCATAGAGTGCAAGCAGCAAGTGTCCATCTCATAGTCCAAATCCCTGAAATCAAAGTTCAGTATTATAGTGTAAGAATAACAACATATCCACGTGTTCTAGTCTGATAATAACACCATTATCATCAAAAAACACTTTTTAAAGGAGTATTTACCAGAATTTATTTAGGTGAAAAATGTAAATGTAAAGTGAAAAAAAAAACTTTTTTAAATATTAAAATCAATTAATTGGAGAAGCCTTTGATTATGTAATGGGGTGAACGAGATGTGAGACGTGCGGGGCCAAGTGCAAGCTTTTATTAATAAACATAGTCAATAAACAGGCAGGGTCAAACAACGGCAAACAGATATGGTACGGGCAAGACACAGAGCAATCCTAGGGCTAGAGAGAGTCGACGATCGGTGAACAATATCCAACCTCGGCCCCGGGGCCCCAGTGGCCCCTGCAGTGCAAGGCAGAGAGATAATCCAGGTATACGAGCAGTAGTCCAAGAGAGGTGCAAACAGAGTCCAAACGGCAAGGCAAAGGGGTAATCCAGGAAACGCGAGCAAGAATCAAAACACTAGAAAAACACACAAGGCAAGACTATGACAACAAAGTGGGTTCCGTATCGCAGCTAAAACTAGGAGAGTTATAAATGCAGAACAATACTGGAACTAAACAGAAAAACACAGAATGGCTCGGTAAGGCAGCTAACACTAGGGGAGTGATAAACACAATACAATACTCGGCAGAGAGGAAGAGGAAGTCTATGGTTTATGTAGGGTGTGTGATCAGTGCAATCAGCTGTGTGTGTCGTCAGTGCAATGGATGATGGGAATTGTAGTCTGAGGTCAGTTAGTGTGGTGCAAGAGTCCATGTGGTGAGCGAGTGACCTCTGGTGGTGAGTTAACGGACGTTCATAGACCAGATTCATGACAGATTATTAAAATTTAATGGAACCATTAAAATGGAATCCATAAAATAATGGAAAACAGAATTTGGTACAGATAAAACTGTAAAACTCAATTAATTAGACAGGCTTTTTGATTAATACATTTAATTGAACCATTAAAACAGTATAGAAAAATGAAAATGGAAAAAACTGAATTTGGAAATAAAACGGATTTTATAGGGCCCTATAATTATATATATATTTTTTTGTGGTAATAAAAATAGATGTAAGTGAACAATATCTTTTAAAATGACTTAAAATACATATATAATAGCAATGATGCAATAATAATTAGTTCAAATAACAAATGAACAAAACTGTTAAATACATAATGTATTATAAACAATAGAGCTAATGTAGATTACGCATTACAACAAAGGCCCTGATGATTATTTTTTACACATTACTGCGATCTGTTTAATATTGACCAAGCACCATTTAATCCAAACGTACACTTAATCTTTAATATTTGGCCATTTCTTTAGGACAGAAATGCTACAGTCACTGTAATTAAATGAATATGTGGACATCAAACCGTGTAACTCAGAGTGAGGGGTTGAGCTTTTATTGTGTAATCGCGATGTATTCCCCTGTGTTAGTGTAGATTTATAAATTATTTACCTTACAAATCTGATGAAATGGCACGCGCTGCGCTACCAGATGAAGGTTATAATAAACCCAAACTCACAACAGCATGCAGAGATGAGTTTGAGATGCTCTCCACGTGTAAATAATAACAGTTTCTGTGGAAATACTGTGAACTGAGCCGCTGTGAGACGCACATGCTTAACTACACGCATGCAAATAACTAAAGAGCATATACTGTGTGAACTGCATCGCATATCATTATTTAATTAAATCATAGCGTTTGTGAATTCACAATTATGCTTAATTATGATTTTTAAATGTGTTTAATATATCATGTACATTTAGACTTACAGACACTTGGGATCTAATTTTCATCATAATACTGCATAATAATTGTAGCAAAATGCAGTGAGAATTTCAGAATTCATTCTGAGCTAAATGTCGCACATATAGTATGTATGGGAAAATGTAACTTCAAATATAGAAATAAATTGCCATTTTGCATATTACATTTGAAAATGAACTTTGCTACTTATATGCTTCCATAATCAACATCTAGTAGGGAACGCTGGGGCTGCATCTTTTCTGTTCGGTCATATTAGACCTCAGGATCCATTTTCCAGCATGCATTGCTGCTGTTTGCTGCTGTTTATTGTATGTTCTGTTAACCGTGTTATTATGGATCCAAACCCCAAAAGTGCTGGAACTCTATTGAATTAGTCTTTTATTTTGTCAATCACTCTTTTTCTGCCTGGACGTAAGTCGTAGAGGTCTCAAAATTGGTGCAATGCTTTCAAATCCTAAAAACTACTCGGGCACCCTCACACACATCTGTCAGACACTAGGTGGCGCTATATTACATACTTTTGCATTTTAGTTCAGTACTCTGGAACCATAAGGGCTAGAATCACAATGAATTTTTCCTCTGAACCCTACAAGAATTCATTATACTTATATATATATATATATATATATCTCCATATATAGACTGTTGGTTCAATTGGCATGAAACTTAGCACACATCGTCCCAAGACCCTCATGACATAAATTTATTAAAGGAATTTTTATTTAGCAAAGTGTTCTGAAACTGCAAGCCAATGAATCAGTTTGGCCAATATCTGTTCAATGCATCATCAAAAACAGATCATTCTAATGATGCATGCCAATTTGAGTCAAAATACAACAACAGAAAAATCTGTCATAATTGCAACAGTTTAATCAAGGAAATTGAAATTGGATGTACACTCACCTAAAGGATTATTAGGAACACCATACTAATACTGTGTTTGACCCCCTTTCGCCTTCAGAACTGCCTTAATTCTACGTGGCATTGATTCAACAAGGTGCTGAAAGCATTCTTTAGAAATGTTGGCCCATATTGATAGGATAGCATCTTGCAGTTGATGGAGATTTGTGGGATGCACATCCAGGGCACGAAGCTCCCATTCCACCACATCCCAAAGATGCTCTATTGGGTTGAGATCTGGTGACTGTGGGGGCCATTTTAGTACAGTGAACTCATTGTCATGTTCAAGAAACCAATTTGAAATGATTCGAGCTTTGTGACATGGTGCATTATCCTGCTGGAAGTAGCCATCAGAGGATGGGTACATGGTGGTCATAAAGGGATGGACATGGTCAGAAACAATGCTCAGGTAGGCCGTGGCATTTAAACGATGCCCAATTGGCACTAAGGGGCCTAAAGTGTGCCAAGAAAACATCCCCCACCATTACACCACCACCACCAGCCTGCACAGTGGTAACAAGGCATGATGGATCCATGTTCTCATTCTGTTTACGGCAAATTCTGACTCTACCATCTGAATGTCTCAACAGAAATTCAGACTCATCAGACCAGGCAACATTTTTCCAGTCTTCAACCGTCCAATTTTGGTGAGCTCGTGCAAATTGTAGCCTCTTTTTCCTATTTGTAGTGGAGATGAGTGGTACCCGGTGGGGTCTTCTGCTGTTGTAGCCCATCCGCCTCAAGGTTGTGCGTGTTGTGGCTTCACAAATGCTTTGCTGCATACCTCGGTTGTAACGAGTGGTTATTTCAGTCAAAGTTGCTCTTCTATCAGCTTGAATCAGTCGGCCCATTCTCCTCTGACCTCTAGCATCAACAAGGCATTTTCGCCCACAGGACTGCCGCATACTGGATGTTTTTCCCTTTTCACACCATTCTTTGTAAACCCTAAAAATGGTTGTGTGTGAAAATCCCAGTAACTGAGCAGATTGTGAAATACTCAGACCGGCCCGTCTGGCACCAACAACCATGCCACGCTCAAAATTGCTTAAGTCACCTTTCTTTCCCATTCTGGCATTCAGTTTGGAGTTCAGGAGATTGTCTTGACCAGGACCACACCCCTAAATGCATTGAAGCAACTGCCATGTGATTGGTTGATTAGATAATTGCATTAATGAGAAATTGAACAGGTGTTCCTAATAATCCTTTAGGTGAGTGTATATGTTCTTCAGAATGAGTGCAAACCAAGCCATGAAAAAAATCAGTCATAAAGTTCCACAAAAAAACTTCCAGCAGCCAATCAAAATTTCAGCAGCTGATAACTTGAATTGTGAATGTTATGAAGTTATGACATTTAGCGTATATGTGCAATTTAGCATATATGTACATATGGCTGTGTACTATATTTAGTGACAATCAGCCACAAGATGCTTTAACAAGTTAATTTAAATTCACATGTTAATATGTGTGTCCAGTTGTGTATGGAAATGTTTCCAACACTTTGACTTTTTATGCTTTTATGAACTCAATCTAGGCCATTTGTCCAATTCACACAAATTCAACATGTACCGTCTTGAGACACTCCTGAAAAAGGCCATCAAAATAATTTAGATTAGTTTAATTGTTTATAGACACAAACTGGTGCGTTTAAACACAATGTCTAAACTACACAAATAGCACTTTCTGAAAAAAACTAAAACTAAATTTCACACATTTAGTCCTTTAATTATAAATGTAAAGTCATTTGTATCCAATAAACAAACATTTTTAGTGTTTATTTTTATTTTTTATATTTATTTAAAAAAAATAATGGTTCAAGTACCAAAGCAGACAAATATATATACATTATATATAGGTCAATATCGATAGAAATATTCAGCTGTTTTTCTTTTTTTGTAGTTAAGACTTTTAGGTTTGTGTCTGTACAGAAACTGACTTCCAGAAACAAACCCACCTTGAGAAATATTCACTATAGTGTGACAACTAGCCCCGGTCTATATGAACTAAATGCACATTCAGAAGAACCCTATGCTTATACCATTTGTGTTGATGTTTTATTCGTATTGACAGTGAAACACATTAAACTGGAAGCTCTGCAAGGCACTCAAGCAGCAATTACTTCTGAAATGATAAAATTAAAGAAATGAAAACATTAGTTTAATTGGTTTGCCAGGAAGAGTACAAAACACAAACGCTGGTAATTATTTAAGCGGCGTTCTCTTCCAATTAGATCAATCTACTACACATTAATTGATTTGTGTTTCCAATTAAAACGCACACAGTTGTGTGGAGGTGTCTCTCACATTAATTTGCTGTGAGTTTTTTGTGAACTGCAAGACGTTTGTCTGATGACTGTATTGACGAGTTCAGCAGACACTCTCGTTCTCATCAACAACAAAAGGAAGAGCTGCCAAGCTAATAACTGAGCACAGTACAATTATGGATTTATAGACATCAATTATTTATTTCATGTGCACATAAAGAACAACATGAGCTGCAACAGGTCTGGTTCTGAGTCAATAAACTGAAGCTAAACCCATAAAAAACATATTCATTACTGAAATAAAGTTAATTGGACTCATTTTCATTTAGTTTAACTGATGCACTAAAATAACTAAAACTGAAACAATATAAAAATGAAAATGAAATAAAAACTTGTTTGGCTTCTGAATGCCAAACACTCGATAGACAGCCTTTATTCAGCATGGTCCAAAAATCACTGTAGTCACTCAATCTAGAGGGAGATATTCAACTCAATATTTAACAATGGATTTCACTGAACCACACAGGAGACACGAAATCAGAGGAAAACGAGATGTATGTGTCGAAACAGAAAAGGTTCAAAGGTCATAAAATGAAGAAAAAATGCAATCTGCCTGTCAAGAACCACATGGATCCTCTGATGTTACACACATACAACCAATGCAAAGTTTTAAAAAAGATTGTAAAAACGTTTTGCACATTTTCTACTTTTTAAAAATATGCTTGGGTTGTAATTTAAGTACATTTCTATAAATGCATTTATCAAACGTTCAGAAATCCCGTCAATCTGATAAAGCCAAGAGTTATTAATCAGACTTTAGCAGAGCGGTGATAAAGAGCTGCTGTAAAGCCAGTCATCGTTCAGTGAAGGACTGATGGATCACTACCATGAGGACCACAACTTAAACATCAACCTGAGCTGTGTCATAGAAGAAAACAAGACAAATCACAGAATTCATCATGCATGAACACTTCCTGCTGCTGCTGATGACTTCACTTCCTGCAAGTGAGGGAACTGGCTTCTGTTACGTGATATTGAGGACAGAGCCAAAGACCTGTGAAACCATCATCAATTAAAACTATATTACAAACAAGAAATGCCTGGTATATTCATAAAGCATTCCTTTCATTAAATAAACTTGTTTTCATTTTTCAAAGTCGAAAAATTATGATATTTTTTAATAGTTTGAAATAATTTTTTAGTATAAAATTTCACATTTCAACATACAACTGTACATTTTATGATGTAAAATCACTTTTTCTCTTCACCTGAAAAAATAATTCAGTGGAATGCAGCACATGACTGTGTGTAAATGTCTATAATTATGGAATAGAACTGACATCCAATATTGTTTTGATATATTAAGGAGCGAATAAAGATATATTCAATCAGCTCTTTTCCATAATTTCCCCCCTAGCCCATATGGTGGCCCATACAGCAACAACAACAACAAAGACCAAAAATATATATTTGCTAAAATACATTTATGTCAATATATTTTCTATGAATAAAACTTTGTATTTATTTTTTGTATATTTTTGAAAATATATTTGCACATTTAAAATATATTTTCAAAAAGACGCACACACACACACAAATGGCCAAAAAGAAATTTCTAAATATGTTTAAAAATATATTTACGTAAATATATATTTTCTAATAATATATATTGTTTTGCCCATTTTTAAAAACTGTCGAAAACACGTGTGAACGTAACACATTTAAAAGAAAACTTCAGCAAGGAGCACTTTTTAAAACACTCCAAAAAATAAATAAATAAATGCAATATTACAATGTATGAAAATATGAACCATTATTAAATCAGTATAAATCTATAGCTTTGATCAGAAGCAGGCCATTTAGAATAAAAATCCAACTTTCCTAGTAGGTTCAGTTGAATCTAAATATATTTTATATATATTTTTGGCTGAATTAAAATAAATGCAAAACCCACAAGAGCAACTCTTGTGCTTCATAACTTTGGCCACAAGAGGGAAACACTTGAGTATGAACTGAAAGTAATGTCACTTACAGTATGAATTATGAGTTTGATCTCCATCAGTCTGTATCTGCTCTCTCTGTCTCGTCACTCAGTGGATCCCAGCTGCTCTGAATGACAGGGAGAAGAGAGCAAACACAGCAGTTTGACTGATTCCCTGAACACAATACAGCTACACGAGGCACTCATCCTTGAGAAATATGATGTAGAAACAATGTGAACTCAGACATTGATAGTAAATGTCACAGAAAATGACAAAGAAATGGCAAACAGCATTAACATTAAGTGAAATTTGACACATTTATTGTTTTTCTTGCAGAACTTACTCTGTAATCTTTGTTTCATTTATAACAAGTGTCAGGCAGTAACTAGTTACAGTAATATTACTTTTTGCAGTAACTAGTAGTGTAACTAATTGCTAGTGAGATTTCAGAAACAATATTACATTTATTATCCATAAAACAGCTCGTTACTTATTTACTTTCGATGCCACAACCCCTACACTGCAAAAAAAGCTTTTCTTACTTACATTTTTTTGTCTTATTTCCAGTCAAAATATCTATAAATTCTTAAATCAAGAAGGATTTTCTAAACAAGTAAAAATGGTCTTGTTTTCAGAAAAAAAAACAAGTCAGTTAAGTAAAACTTACTTAAGTAAGTTTTTGCTTGAAACAAGCTAAATAATCTGCCAATGGGGTAAACTTGTTTTCTGTTTGAAATAAGATTATTTTGCTTGTTCTAAGAAAACAAGGCAATCATTTTTACTTGTTTAGAAAATCCTTCTTGATTTAAGAATTTATAAGTATTTTGGTTGGAAATAAGACAAAAAATCTAAGTAAGAAAAGCATTTTTTTGCAGTGTACTGACTTAAAGTCCAACAATCCAATAATTCCTATATTTATTTTGATAATTTTCACAACATGCACAGCCGCATGAAGTCACCAGTGCAGCAGGAATATGAAAAAGCTCACATTCAGATGGAAATATTGCCATTATATTGATTTTGTGAGGAGAAAAGATGATCTGAGTTGTGGCTTTATTTTACTCTTGCTTTACATCCCTCTGATCCTGACATAAATTGTATAAAATCCTTTTAGAGAATGAAACATTTTTCTTATGAATTACTGTATATGATATATTTTGATAAAATCCATCGTGGAATATAATCATATATGGGCATAACAGAGAAATTAGAGCTACAATTAGCTTCAAGCAACGCTTGACAATTAATGAGATTAATACAACACTTTTACTGAAACCTTAATATTAATCACCACTGAGTGTTTGTAATTACTTCTGACTGCGATCCCATTTGTTCAAATGATGAGGCAGAAATATATTGTTAGTAACATTTTAGAAGAATTGTTTTGAGGAAGATATGCAACTTATGTGGGCCGTGAAAGAAAAGTCATGTAACTAGTGTAACTAATTACTGTTGCTAGAAAATAACAGGCTAAGTAAAGTAATAATATTACTTTTGTAAACGAGTAACTAAATGCTATTTTTTGAGTAACTAGCCCAGCACTGTTTATAACAGCGTGTGTGTTGTAGCTGATGGTGTCCCGCGAGGGTCGCTCGGAGACGCCTGACTTCTGCCTGCCCTTCAGACAGCAACTCCTCGCCGAGCTTCTGTGTGATCACCGCTAAATCTTTATTAATTTTAATTGGGACCTCCATTTAAAAGAGCAATTAAAGCGGATTAATCGAGCCCATCCCGTATAATGTCTTCTGTTAATTAGTTTGTCAGCACTGTTTTAATATCGCCTAATGACTTCATATTTCAGGCCTGACATTAAAGAGATGCTCAAGAAAAGAAATGGGCTTATCTGAATGCGGCGCTGTACTGGGAGACGTCCTCCGGGTGGCGGGCAAGGTCAGGGGCCGCTGGGGCCACGGAGACGTGAGGGCGCTCTGGATGGGCTCCGTCCCCTCTGGACCGCTGGCATTCGCAACAAGACTGATCTGTCATTATTTACTTCATTCATAGTAGGGTTATTATAGATAACTAAAAACTAAACTGAAACCAGCTTCAAATGAAATAGGGTGAATTCAGGTAAAGTGGGCCACTTTTTGTAAAACATGTAATAAAGATACCTAGATGATTTTTCTTCTCTTTTTTACTTTTGATAAATTTAATGTCCAGCTTTAATATTTCAATTTGAATACAGTTTATATAAAGTGTTATTTGCAAGATATATATCAATAAACATTTTGAGGTCATGTACTCCAGACCATTTTTTTCAGGTAAAGTGGGCCATCCCTTATTTATCAAAAATTATTCTGCATCTTAATTCAAAGCACATGACTTATTAACACATATTATCAGACAAACATATTTAACAACATATTTAACAAATCCAAAAATATATAACCCACAGGAGTAAAATAAGTCGTGTGTAAATCCTCATCTCAAATCATGTGTGAAATTACAAATAATGGAAAGAACATGTGTTGACCTTAAATTTGATTAAATCTGAATATCAGAATATTGATAAAATTAACTCTACAATATGCTAAAAAATGTGACTAACAAGCATCAGCAAATGGTAAAAAAATTAATTATATATATAAAAGAGGAACATTTCAAATGGTAACCATAGAAAATATTTTTTTTTTACATATGTTCTCTAAACACTTTAAATTAACTTTAAATTAATGTTAACTGAAAAAAAAGAAAAAGAAAAGAAAAAGTATTTTCCAGCTATAGTAGCTACAGCAAATTCTTCTAATTGTCATTTAGTTTTATTTGTAGAGCACATTAACAACAGCCAGCAGGCTGACCAAAGTGCTTTACAGGAGAGCAAGATTATACCACATACACAGAACACAGACCTGACAAAAATATAAACAACCGGTTTAAATATGACCATATCACAGTAGTTAATACACTAAAGAAAACAGACAAAAACGTTTTTATCAGGGACTTAAAACAGACAGAGAAGGGGCCGTTCTAATCTCCCTGCCACCGCAGACACACGCTCCTTTACGTGAGGGACTACGTCTGGTCACGATAGGCTTCTAGACGGAGATGAAGAAGTTCAGAGAGGTACTGCAGACAGCAGCTAGGTTATGTAAGGATCTATATTTAAATGCTATTCTCTGACAAACCGGTCTAACTTGATGTTTTAAAATAACCAAAACTAAAACAAAAACGAATGAAAATGACAAAATAAAAAACAAAATATTATAAAAACTTGAAAATTAAAATGGATAATACAATTAAAAAAACTATATAGTACCTCAATAATACTAAACTAACACTAATTGATAGAGAACATGCCTGTCAAAATCAAAGCATCATATTATAGCACAAGCATCAGAACATATGTGCATTACTGTATATGATTGACATGATGGGATAGGCTTGAATATAGTCTGAACAATAAAGTCCTGTTTGTTTGTTCTTCATCAGTGAGTCATCGCCGTTTGAAACAACACCAGAGTCCGATACAACAGCTACAACTTTTGATATTATTAGTGTATTAGTAAATGATGAAATTAATATAAACTAAGATTAATAAATGCTTTGTTAATAATGTTTTAGAAGTATTTTTCATTGTTTGCTCATGTTACAAATATAAGTTAACTAATGTTAACCAATGAAACCTTATTAAGTGATTCCACTTGTCCTATAAGCAATATTCGAAGTATAGGTTATTGTTAATCTTTTATCCAAAGTGACTTGATTTGACCAGTTCATGCATTCCCTGGGAATCAAACCCATGACCTTAGTGTTTGAGCTACAGCAATGCTTTAGTTATGTCAGTTGTGCTACAGTGTTGTGTGTAGATACTAGTCTATCTACTGTGAATAAAGTAAAGGCCGAGCGGTTTGGAAAATGAATGGATGGATGAGTGAATAAAGTAATCAGTTATCTTATACCATGGTATCATTACAGTTCTTCCTCAAAAGATGCTCTATAAATGATATAATTCAGATAAAGAGCAATCATTTATTTAGAAGACTACAAATAGTACATTTAAGGAGATTAATGCTTAAAACAAGTAAGTAAAGCATTGCACTTTTGAGCAGGTACTGCTGAAGCATTTATTGCTTCAAATGTGTCTATGCTTTTCATTTAAGACCGATAAACTTTATTCAGTGCTGTGTAACGTGTGACGACAGGCAGAGATGGTGTGTCTGTCAGTGAGTGATGCTGGATGAACTGAAGCAACCTCAGGACCAGAGAGGTCCAGGCCAGCTGAGAAGAGTCCATATGTTCACTGCAGTCGTTGTCCTTTCTTACGGCTTTCATGACCTGTTTATGCCATTATTAGACAGAGCAGGCTCAGTCCAGCACAAAGACCATTTACACAAGAGCCATCAACTCAACAAGCCATGAAGAGAGAGACAGCAGTCTGAGACCAATCTGACAGCATATTTACAAAAAATACTGTGCTGGTAGTAATGACTACCATGATAAAATATTATGGCATTTACATGCTCAACTTTTATACCTATAAAGTACTGTATCAAATTTGATTTCTAAAGTCTCTAAATGATGAACATGATTGTTAAACCTGTTTCACTCTCAATCTCCTCCATGTCGTCTGATAGTTTAGAGTGTTTTATCCAGTAAAAGCTCTTTTAGTGTAATTGTAGAAACGTCCAGCTTCAGCTGCTGCTTCAGTGTCTTTTTCTGTCAAATCTTGACTGATTTTGATCAAGTAAACATCAGAATAACTGCAGTCATATCTCCAGATGAACTCTTACTGGACTGAAGCAGCTCAGCTTTACTTGATTCTCCATCAATCATTTTCTAGATAAATCAGTGCGTCTCAAATCTGATCATCAGGATCTTTTGAGGAGCGTTTGTTTCCAGAAGCTTTACTTTCTCTGTTCCTCAGCGGAGGAATGATCTTCATCTCACATCTTCTGAGGAGCGTTTATTTCTTCATCTTTCAGTCAGCATTGCATTATATGTTTGGATCATTTACATCTCATCTTACTGAGACATATTATTGACCCTGGAGCACAAAGGCAGTCTTAAGTCGCTGGGGTATATTTGTAACAATAGCCAACAATACATTGTATGGGTCAAAATGATTATTTTTCTTTTATGCCAAAAATCATTAGGATATTAAGAAAAGATCATGTTCCATGAAAATATTTTGTAAATTTCATAAATATATCAAAACTTCATTTTTGATTAGTAATATGCATTGCTAAGAACTTCATTTGAACAACTTTAAAGGAGATTTTCTCAATATTTAGATTTTTTTGCTCCCTCAGATTCCAGATTTTCAAATAGTTGTATCTCAGACAAATATTGTCCTATCATAACAACAAGACAACAAATTCTCTTTCGACACTTAAGGTCTGTGCTTTCATTTAAAAGACATGTAAACTCTTTGCTTTGAAGAAATACAACACCGTATTCACTAATAATTTTTCTGTTAAGGCAAGGTTATTTGGGCATGGTCACTGTATTTAACAATGCTTCCTGTAGCTCAATCAGTAGCACATAGGGCTCGCAACGCTGAGGTCATGGGTTTGATCACTAGGGAATGTATGAGCTGAAATCTGAAATAAAATGAGTACCTTTAATGCAATCTGCCAAATGCATACAAAAATGTTATAGTAATACCGTTAGTCTTGATGCAATTTGTATTTTTAATGCCTAAATAAACTTGTAAGGAGTAAAACGTATAATTTTTTCCATAGAAATATACTTAAGTAATCAATTTCAATGCTATTTGAGTAAAGTAAAACTTTCTCCAAATAATGCTTAAGTGTTGAGGTACATTGACTCAAGTACTAGTTGACACTCATAATCAGACAGCTGGTTTAGCATCATGGTCAAACATACACACTAAACTAAACATGCTTTGTTGTTGTTAAAGCTGCCCTGTCAGTGTTATTGGTTGCACATAAATAAAGACATCAATCATTTTCATATAAAGGATGAATTTAGGTCTTTATCCGGGTTCCAGAATCAGAATTCTGTAAAAAACAAAAACAACTACAACTAAAAAAACAAACAAACAAAAACACACACAATTTTCTCGCTAATTTGTTATTGACATAGCTGAGAAGTTTTCATCCCTAAGTGATTTGAAGACTTCCTATGAGAACACACACTATTCCAACTGTGTAATGTAAATGTAATCTGAATACTGTCATGTAACTTAAAGGGGACCTATTATGCTCCTTTTTACAAGATGTAAAATACATATATCTCCAGAGTGTGTATGTGAAGTTTTAGCTCAAAATACCCGACAGATCATTTTTTATAGCTTGTTAAAATTGCCCCTTTTAGGGTATGAGCCAAAACGCTCTGTATTTGAGTATGTTGCTTTAAATATTAAAACGTTTAAATGTTACATTCAATTCGTGTGTGTGTGTGTTTTAAGCCTAAAAATTGAGTTGTTGTGGCTTTTACATTGAGGCCACACTACAAGGTAATTTAAAAATAAAAACATTTCAAACTTATTAAAATTTAAAAATAAATGTTATAAAATGGGGTTTTCACATTGATGCCATAGAAGAACCATTTCTGGTTCCTCAAAGAACCTTTCAGTGAACAGTTCTTAAAATAACCCTTTGTTTCTTATTGTGAAAAACATTTGAATAATCTAAAGAACCTTTATTTTCCCCACTATAACAAGTCATTTGTCCAGTGGATCTGTTTCATGGATGTTAAAGATTCTTCACGGAACCTTTATTTTATTAAGAGTGTTGATAGATATATCTAGTCCCAGTTCAAACAATGTTATCTTCACTGAATATACAGTATAATGTGAAAAGTGGCACAGTAAATGAGTCATGTGCAAGTGGGTCCTGATGAGACTTCTCCTTTAAATCTCAAACACGTCTTGCATGGAGGTGAATCTGATTCTCATCAGGAATCTCTCGCACATGACTCATTTACTGTGTGACTTTTCACATTATTTATTCAGCGAAGGGAAAATTGTTTAATGCACATTAAAATGGATGGATGGATGGATGGATGGATAGATAGATAGATAGATAGATAGATAGATAGATAGATAGATAGATAGATAGATAGATAGATAGATAGATAGATAGATCGATAGATAGATAATAGATGGATAGATAGATAGATCGATAGATAGATAGATAGATAGATAGATAGATAGATAGATAGATAGATAGATAGATAGATAGATAGATAGATAGATAGATAGATAGATAGATAGATAGATAGATAGGTGGATGGGTGGATGTGATGAGTGGCAGTGATGGAGGGAGGAGAGAAGTTGATTAAAAACAACAGTGTGGTGAAGAGCTCATTGCATTTATTGCGGCTCTGGCGTTCATCCCTGCTCATTTGCAGCAGCACCGGATTCATAAATCTCATTCCCATTATCCCGCTAATTAGCCAGGATTACAGGAGCATGTAATGCCCCCGTTTCCCGATAGATTGATTGGAGGATGGTCTCTTTGTTTTGAAAGCACTTTCTGATTGATGTACAGAGCCCTAGTTTGCAATTGTAATGGCCCAGATGTTAACAATCAAATGCGTTTCCGCTTCAGGAGGTAACAGTCTGTCATGGACGAGGAGCTAGCCGAGTGTGTAACGACACACAGAGAGAGAGAGACAGAGCCGGCAACGGGACGCTTGCGACCGATTCACATGAAGAAAAGAGGGGGAAATCTTTCTCCTGCCTGCTGCTGGTGTGTTTTACAACACCACTAGTGTCTTCACCCCCATGCAAGACGTGTTTGAGATTTAAAGGAGATGTCTCATCAGGAATCACTTGCACATGACTCATTTACTGTGCCACTTTTCACATTATGAATTCAGCAAAGGCAAAATTGTTTAATGCACATTAAAATGTCACTGTAAGCCATTAATCGTTTGACTTCCAACAAGCAAAACACTAGTTTGCCCTCTGACTTAACCAATCACGTGAGCTTGGGGGCGGGACTAATCTGTTTGACTGACCAATAGAAGACAGAAATTACACACTTCATATTACAAACTTCCCATGCAGAAAAACAAAAAGCGGAGCATTTGCTGCATATTAAATATGTGGGCGCCCTGTTTGATTTCAAAGATGAAGTACATATACCAAACCTTATTATGATATTTCTATACTTCATATTTGATGTTTAATATTTAGCTTTTAAATCATTCTATGTTGTCAATAATCACAAGTGTTACACGGTTTAAAAACTATGCTATAGATCAATGTTTATCATCAATTTTCATAATGCAGAGCAATGGGAAACCCCAAATATGGCTTCTCTGTGCAAAGTTGGGCAAATATGGTAACATATTACAGACTTATAGTTAACACGTTTGGGAATATTTTGAACAAAAAATGAAAAATTAAATAAAAATACATCAGTTATACTGCGCTATTGTGGCTCGTCACATGATAAGCATGAGGAGGCCCCCTAAAATATAATAAGTGCATGACGCCCCTGGTTTATGGTAAATATCTACTGGAAGGATCGTTGAATCAAAAGCAAACAAACCTCTTATCAAAGTAAAGAAAGAGTAACCTCTACATACATAAAGATCCACTGAGCGGCGCAGTCATTTGTTACATGTGAGGCTTCGCATCCAGTTATTTTTAGCTGTACAAAACAGCTCCTTATGCTGCTTGAAATTGCATAGAATAATAATAAAAGAACAGTGAGCATTACACCTACCATACAGAGCAGGCTCACTGTTCATGATGTGCAAAATATTGGATAAAAATCCCAAATCATGTCTCTCTGTGGGAAACCTTCTGTATTCAGAAATGTTTCATGACATTTTCTTTTCATCTTGCCTCTGTATAACGCATATTAAAGCAGTGCTTATAAGCCACAAGCAGCTTTGTGTACAGCGGTAAGCAAGGACACTTTATATCGCTGCTGTTCCAGAAGCGCCACCTGCTGTCCGAAAGTGAATCTGCATTTTCATTCAGCCAGTCTGCTTTTTTTTATATATATATATTTCATGCAGATGTTTTATGTAGCATAATTTCAAAAAGCTAAAGTCAGACCATTCTGTTTTTGTTTTAAATCGTTAAACAACCGCTCATGCTACATGTACACTCTTAAAAATATAGGTTCCAAAAGGGGGTTTTCACAGCGATGCCATAGAAGAACTAGTTTGGTTCCTCAAAGAAGCTTTCAGTGAACAGTTCTTAAAAGAACCTTTATTTCTTAGAGTGAAGAACATTTTAATAATCTAAAGAAGCTTTCTCCACTGTAAAGAACCTTTTGTGGAATGAAAAGGTTCCATGGATGGTGAAGGTTCTTTGTGGAACCATTGATGCAAATAAAGAACCTTTATTTTTAAGAGTGTAGCATCTTTGTTTGGATCCTGATTAAAATGCATTCTTATTATTATAAAGGCCCAATTGAAGAAAAAAAAAAAAGCATCAAACCATGAGAGTCCTAGAGAAAACTGTGATACCGATTTACTAATCAATATTAATTATTACCCTCCCATTGCCCAATTTGTCCTGCCTCATGTCAAAAGTTTTCATTGTACACAGTGATTGTATTGCTCTAGATTAGTAGGCGTATTAATCCAAGCGAGTTGTTTGAATTAATTTTACACTGCCTTTATGTCCTTTTTGGAGCTTGATATGTTTGGACCCTGTTGATTAATACAAATATCTTCTTTCGTGTTCCGCAGAAGGCAGAAAGTCATACAAGTTTGGAACAACATGAGTGTGAGCAAAAGATTTCTCAGTGTTATTGAAATATTGGAGACTTTTCGACGATTTCGAAGATTTCTGTGCATGTTTCAGACCTTAACAAATCATATAACAGTGACCTTCACAGAACATCAGGGCTCCTGAAAGAGCCTCTCCAGTATTAATGTGTGTGTCACAGACTCAGAACTGAAGTTTATGAGTTTATGAGCCAGCAGAGGGCAGGATTGACCCACTGAAGCCTCTGTCACAAACCCCTGCCCTGAACTTCATCAATAAATCACTTCCTCAGATAGTTACCCCATACTCAAGCACATTATTAGTTGAGGGTTGGGGGGGCACTTAAACTGTAAAGCGTGGAAATTGGGTTCACTTTGGCAAGAAGAGCGGGAATATCACGGTGCATAGTGTGAAAACTGGTCTGCTGTGTGAAAGCATGAGTCTGTGATGAGCATGTGCATTAATCAGGGTTCACATGGTCCTGGCAAATTGGCAATTTTAATTGTAATTTGCAAGCCTGGGAAATACTAGTATTAAAATAAATATACAATATTGTTTTGTACTAGCTAGCAAAGCACATTGTGGAACTGTTTGAACTGAATGAGCTGCCTTTCTTAAAAAAGCATTAGCATTCATATAGGTCGGATCTCCTCTAACATATTCTGTTGCCTGCATGCAAGGCCATTTTAATACATTCATATCAGATGCCAGCAGTTCATGAGAACTGACTGTATGTTTCTCAGTGTTGTAATATCTGTAGCTACATTGTAAAGAAACGTTTTAAATTCCCACATCGGGAGCGAATCATGACTGTGCAGATACAGAAGAGAGGTCATTTGATATCAGTGTTCAGTGTATGATTGCTTTCTCTGCTGTCTTCACACGCACTACTAATAGAGGAGCAGGATCTGAGCTGCTCTCAGCTGAACTAGGTAAGTAGCTTTGTTTCTCACTAAACCAGCGTAAGTGACTGAATGACAGAAGCCCCGCTGAGTGGGATGCTTGCTCTCTAGATTTATAACACTCTGTTTAGTCCATCTGTGTGACCCGGTGACCCAAGGCATGCTTCTGCCCTCCTGGTTAGGTAAGTTAAGGCTCTTTATCTAGTTTGAAGGACCCTATGAAGTCCATTTTATGGATGTATGTACGTAAATATTTATTTATTCTGTTGTATTTTTTCCCAAATTCCGTTTTTTTCTTTTTTTTTGTTAAATTAAATTCTACTGATTAAAAAGGTGAATTAATTGAAATAATGAAATCTATACAATTTAACAACAATTAATTTAAAATTGAACAAAAACCATATTTTAGAGCCCTATTAAATCCGTTTTTTTTTCACAAATTCTGTGTTTTTCATTGTAATTTTTCTTAATTCCATTTAATGGTTAAGGTACATTTGAATGATCAAAAAGCATACATAATCAATAAGATACATAAAACTTTAACAACATAATGAATTTTTTTTTTAACAATAATAGGACCCATATGAAATGTCTTTTTTCTTTCTTTCAGAAATTCTGTTTTGTCTTGTTAAAATGTTTTAGGATTTATAATTTAATACAAATGGATTATCAAAAACTGTGGAAATCAAATTAAGGCATAAAACGTCAACAATTTTAATAATATTTTCATATGAAAATGTAACAATTCATTTTTTTGCAAAAAAAAAAAAGAAGTGCTGCACAACAGAGGTTTTCTGTTCAAATGAAAACATGAAAGAATAATCATGATATTCCTTGAAAAAAAGGTTTTTAAATCATTTTATTATTATTACTTTGAGAGGTGTATTCTACTGTGCAGTAGTAATATTCTGTCATAATTTCTTCAAGAGAAAGAAAACTTTTATTTTGGTTGATGGTTGTGAAGATGTTTGAAGTTAGTTTTCTGAACTGAAATGGTGCAATGCTGCTGAAGAGACTCTCAGAGCAGCTCTGGAGATGAAGTTGATGTGTTCGTCTCATCAGCTCATATATTGAGCATCACGCATGCTTCAGTAAGTTATATACTCTATGTAGTAAATAAAACAGTGCCATTTATTCACACAGAGACAACTAGAACATGCAGAATTCATATTTCAGTAGCCTTTCATGGCTTAATATTCTAAAACTAGTCCATATCACCATTTTAAGTGCACAGCCCAACATTTGCCATATTCTGTGACATTATAAAATAAAAAAAACTTGATTATGCGATTCTGTATGTGTTGTAAGTCGCTCCTCAGCACATCTTTTCACAACAAGATCATAAGGAGCACAAATGATCCTGGACCAAAACATTTAACAGTTAGGGGTTTGTTCACCTAACTAATATCGATAGTGATGCTTGACTTCTCGCATCACCTTACTGAAGCACAGACCTTTGCGATTTATTTGTCATGACAGTAACATATTTCGAAATATAAACGTGAACAATATCACAGTCTGTTTGACGCTTGTAAACGTTGAATAGCACCGCCATGTCGTTTCATTGCGTCAAATCAGCCGTTTCTCTGTAAATGGGCCCGCATTTAACGCTTTTGTGAGCTGGAGAACAAAACAGGAGTGAAAAAGTGGCTCTTCTGAGCTTATTAAAGTGTAAGGGTGAATGATAACCTGTCGGTCATTAGAATAATCAGGACGAATCCCGACCGGCTCGGCTGATTCCACCTGCCGCTCCGTTTTTTCTGGCCATATCACCCCCAGCACACCCCCTCGCCATTCAAAAGCTGTAATTGAATGAGCCTTTGTCATTATTGTGATTAATCATATTAATTCGTACTAATTAAGAGATGGTTTGAAGTGATGACAATTAGATTAATGAAATTAGTTTTAACTTTCAGCACCCCCCGCGCGCCTCCTCTCCTCGTTCTTATAACTTATAACAAAGAAGGGGAAATCATAGCACAACTGTTATGAAACAGTTGGCAATCTGGATTTTGGGACTAATTGAATGTCCGATTTTATTAATGATGAAATTTATAAAAGTCCTTGGGGGGAATATTAGCGCAGATTCAGCGGTTGGGGGAGGGAAAGTAATTAAAATTCCCAGAGATACTCTTCGCATTAAAGGCCCAGACCCACCGCAACCTCCGTCCTCAGAGCCTGTGAGATGTTTGCTCTCCTCGAGCCAGAAAGCAGACGTTTGACTGCTGACCCAGCGTGCTTTAGTAGGACCTGAGAGGACGTAGCGACTCTAGGATATATTAATTTTGGCAGTAATAATCCAGACACAAGACAGATCTGATCACACCATCATAGACTCTCCAAAAGAAGGTCTTGCAGAAATCTACAGTAAAGCAACATTATATACTGATGCACGTGTACAAACGCTGCTATGGATTTAGTTTTTCTCCGTTTTTCTGTCTCTTAATGTAATCCCAGAGTGACTGAACGGTCAAAAGTCTTGCTTGATTAATACACTTACTGGCAAAATCAATGTCTGGAAATGTATTTTCTACTAGCACATTAAAGCAAAAGTCTTAAAATATACACTCTACTGGTCAAACGTTTGGAATTAAGTTGAATAAAGTCTCTTCTATGCACAAAGGCTGCATTTATTTGATAAAAAAACACAGTAAAAACAGTGATATATTAATACAATTAAAAATAGCTGTTTTCTATGTGTGTTACGGAAGGAACAGAGGAAGCGTTCGGATCCATCTGCAAAGCTTTATTCAGAGACGTGGTCGTTAAACAGGCAAATTTCTGACAATGGCAAACAGGTATATTGAGGGCAAGGCAAGAGAAGGATCTTAAGCGGGCATGCTCGAGCGACGGCTAACAATAACCAGAGGGCTTGACAAAAGAGGTAATCCGTAAACATGGGCAATAGTCCGGTCTGGAGCAAACAGTATCCAAACAGCAAGGCAATAGGTCAATCTAAGATACACAGGCAAGAATCAAACACACGGGAAAACAGGCAAGACTATGACTTCGACTAGACTGGGAAAACTTAAGACAGGCTATAAAGTAGCTATCATAGTGACAGATGCTAAACAATCCTCAGCAATGTGGACGAGGAAGTGCAAGGCTTATAAAGCGTGTCTGATGGGATTCAGCTGTGTGTCTGTGTAAGCAGTGCATTCAGGTGTGTGTGCAATCAGTGCACAATGGATGATGGGAAATGTAGTCCAGGGTATAGTGTAACAGTCTGTGTAGTGTGAGAGTCCTTGTGGTGAGCGGGTGACCTCTGGTGGTGAGTGAACGGAAGTTCATAGACCGGATTCGTGACAATATGAATATGTGTTAAACTGTAATTTATTTCTGTGATCAAAGCTGAATTTTCAGCATCATTACTGCAGTCTTCAGTGTCTCATGATCCTTCAGAATCCTTCAGAGTTTTATTCTTCAATGAGATGAACCATCGTTTCAAGCAAACAACAAAGTTAAAGTTAAATATTTAAAAGAGTAGATATAATCAAGGAGTCTTTTTCACACTAAATGAACAAAATGTGTTTTTTTTTTATTGAAAATTGTTATAATTTGTTGAATCACACTTTTGAGTCCATTCATTGAGAGGACTTTTTGAATAGATTCACAGAAATGATTAGAGGAGAGATTTTATCCTTAATCTCTGCAACCCAAAGTGCATTGAAATCAAGATTCAAGATCAAGAGATTCAAGATTTTTATTTGTCTCATACACAATTATACAGAGTATAACCAGCAGTGAAATGTAGGGCATCAGGATATCATAATTTCAGGATTATTAACCCAGTCCTACACTCTTTAGTGCCATTGATGTTCAACGAAGAACCTTTAACATCCAACCTTCCATTGCACAAAAGGTTCTTTGAAGTGTTCTGCTTCTTTTAAGAACTGTTAACTGAAAGATTCTTTGAGGAACTAGAATGGTTCTTCTATGGCATCACAACAAAAGTCCCACTTTATTTGTGTCTGTTTTTGAGGATCTAGGCAAAGCAAGGCAAGGCAAGGCAAGGCAAGTTTATTTATATAGCAAATTTCATAGACAATGGTAATTCAAAGTGCTTTACATAAAAGGAGTTAAAATAATTATATAAAAAAAGGATCACAACAATACAAACAAGGAGTTTAAAAACTTTTAAAGTGATTTAAAAATAGATTTAATATGAATTAAAACAGTTAAAAATAAGAAATAATTACATAAAGTACAGTGCAGTCAGTTCAGACGTAGCACAGTGTTCATTCAACAAATGCACAGCTAAACAGATGAGTTTTGAGTCTTGATTTAAATGTGGCTAATGTTTTAGCACATCTGATCTCTTCTGGAAGCTGGTTCCAACTGCGGGCCGCATAATAGCTAGACGCAGACTCCCCTTGTTTAGGGTGAACCCTTGGTATTTCTAACTGACTCGATCCTAATGATCTGAGTGGTCTGTTCGGTTTATATTCAGTGAGCATATCAGCAATATATTTAGGTCCTGGGCCATTGAGTTACTTATAAACGAGTAAAAGTACTTTAAAATCAATCCTACATGTAACTGGAAGCCAGTGTAAGGACCTGAGGACTGGTGTGATATGCTCAGATTCTCTGGTTCTAGTCAGAATCCTGGCAGCAGTGTTCTGGATGAGCTGCAGCTGTCTAATGGTCTTCTTGGGAAGGCCGGTGAGGAGACCATTACAGTAATCCACCCTGCTGGTGATAAAGGCATGAACAAGTTTCTCCAAGTCTTGACTGGAAACAAAACATCTAATTCTTGCAATGTTAATCTAGTGCTACTAAATGATGCAGTACTACGGTATTTCCTTGATTTGACAGTTCAAAAACAGCATTTTTTTCATCTTAGAAACATTGGTAGCACTTTACATTTATTCATTTAGCTGATGCTTTTATCCAAAGCGACTTACAATTGCTATATATGTCAGAGGTCGCATGCCTCTGGAGCAACTAGGGGTTAAGTGTCTTGCTCAGGGACACATTGGTGTCTCACAGTGGATTCGAACCCGGGTCTCTCATACCAAAGGCATGTGTCTTATCCACTGCGCCATCACCACCCACTTTATTTTACGGTCCTGTTCCCCGTGTATATACTATGTACTTATTAAAGTAATTACAATAACTGGAAATATCTAGGTACTAACCCTGAACCTACCCCTAAACCTAACCCCATGTAGTTATCTTATATTACCAGTACTTTCTTAGGTATTTACACTTTAAGTACACTGTAAGTACATGTACTGTAAAATAAAGTGCAACCAAATCATTAGCCGCATTTCCACTAGTGTGTGCCAGGGCCAGTCGCGTTTCCACTGTCACTTCCGGGGCTTCCTCGGGGCCAAGCCAGGGTTTTTTGGCCCGATGAAAACCTTGGGCCAAAGCTGTCCAACTTAGCTCAAAACTCACTTTCAGACAGCAGCGAGTGTTTGAAATAACAGTTTGAGATCCAATGTGGATTATGATCACCATACAATAAGCGATGCAAAAAAAACCATATGTTTACCATAGTAAACATTGAAGAAATCAGACGTCAGCTTCTCATTCTCGATCACAATCGTGTATTTATTTAGTAACATATTTTATCTTTCATAAGTCTCGTCTCGTCTACGCTCCGCGTATGTCATAAAAATATAATAATGGTTTTTATTTGGGAATTCCCTCTGCTACTCGGGTCGTATTTTTGATATTTTAAAATATAGAAATGATCATTCTTTCTAAATGTGATGTATACTGTGACTAAACAGAAATAGACTCGACTGAATAATAGGGGATGTGTCCTTATTCTTTTGTGAAATAACTGTTCATACGCTTTATTTCTGTGTGACTAATTTTCAATCCTGATAAATTAATTCATTATGATCAATTTATCAGGTCAAGAAAATATGATCATATTACCCCAATTGTACAGTCTCTGCACTGGCTACCTATTAAGTTCTGCATCATTTACAAAATATTATTACTTGCCTATAAGGCCCTAAATGGTTTAGCTCCTGCGTACCTAACTTGTCTTCTACCACGCTATAATCCAGCCCGCTCCCTAAGGTCGCAAAACTCTGGACTTTTGGTAGTACCTAGGATAGCAAAGTCCACTAAAGGAGGTAGAGCTTTTTCACATTTGGCTCCCAAACTCTGGAATAGCCTTCCTGATAACGTTCGGGGTTCAGACACACTCTCTCTGATTAAAGACACATTTCTTTAGCCAAGCATTCACATAATATATCTCACAACCTTGTACTTTAGCTCTATCTGATCAAATGCACATTATCATTCTTTGCTTGGGTTGAACACATCATCTTTGCTTGGTTGGAACAGCAGTTGCGCTAATTTCGTCTCTATCTGCTTCTCTGTTTCTGCCACGGGACTTGCATCCCGAGGTAACTAGCGATTACACAAGCCTCAGTCTGGATCCAACCCTTACAAACACCTGAGAAGAGATGATGCCAACCCCCAGAAGACCTCAGATGATGCTAACCCTCAGAAAAACTACACAAAACTACCATATTTAATCACAACATGTAATCATTGCAGTTTATAGTGTTCACCGTCTGTTTGATTATGTGTTATTTGTAACCAACGGCATGATTCTGACTGTACATTTCTGCCATAGTCACTACTAATAACTAGAGATTCACCGATGTATCGGCCAACAATCGGTATCGGCCGATAAAATACATTTATTTCACTGTCGGCCATTGGTCGATTGTTCAAAATCAGCTGATGATCAGGGCCGATTAAATCCTGTCAATCAAGAGGCGGAGGAAAAACGTGTCAGACTGCAACTCATACTGTGAGTGATGAAAATCTCACTCATAATTCAGGGCTGTCAAAATTAATGGGACAATAAGGCATTAACAGTTAAAAAAGCGACATTAAAGCAGGCTCTATTTGACCAGATGAATCACCCGTAGTTCAAGTCAGCATTGCCAGATCCACAGTTTTTCTCTACACCAAACATTTGTAGCACGCCTCGATCCATCCAATAATCACAAAGATCTCTGTGATTTCAAGTCAAGTCAAGTCAAGTTGAGCTTTATTGTCATTCTGCTACATGTGGGGACATACAGTGGAACGAAATGTTGTGTCTCGCAGGACCACGGTGCTACATAAATACAGACATACAACAATGAAGTAAAAAACACTATAAACCTATACACAACTAACCTACTGACAGATTTAACTATAAGTATACTATATATATATATAAGTATTTACCCTATACAAACTAAAAGAATAAAGGATAAAAAAATACAACTATACGAGTGCTTCACATAAATATTACCCTATACAAACTAAAAAATTGAAGATAAAAAATACAAACTATACGAATGCTTCACAAATACTGTACATGTGCAAGGAGAAACATTTTGAGTCAGCAGCTGGTTGGGGAACAGTGCAGGATGATTTGTAGTGCATGAGCATGTAAACATACATATATTGCTGAGTCTTTTGTGGGATTGTGCACACGCAGCAGTGTGTGTAAGTGTCCATAGTGCACATAGTGTAAAGTGTAAGTGTCCATAGTGTAAAGACTTCTGATAAGAAACAAACTCTCCGCTTTCAAATCCTGTACATTCTATCACGAAATACAAACAATGAATGCCGTTTTGATGCTTTTAAATGTGACGTGAAAGATCGCTATTGTACCTCAGATCAAGTTCAAGTCTCTTCCAGTTTAATAAGTTATAGCGCAAAATACACATGAATGTACATTAGATGTTGCAGTATGGCTTACCAAAATGTTTCATGTCTGTCTAATGTAATCGCTCAATCTGAAAGATGCCAATAAAACAGATTGTGAACAGTATGTCACTTAACGTGATATTTACCTCAGCAAAGTTATTCCTCTGTTCACAGTTCATTAGTTATAAAACAACACTGAAGAGGAGCTTTTTTACCTATAATTATATATGTATGTTTGAATAAATCTGGTATTAAGGTATTTATGAAGAAAAAAGGAAAGTTTATGTTTAAGTTTATGTTAACAAAAGTGGTTAACATTCAACCTGTTGTTTTTCTTCAGTATTATTTGTGATTTGAATTTTGTGAACTGGAGTTCCTCTTTTGCTGTGTAATAAACCGGGCTTCGGATGCTTTCACTTTTGAATTGGAATTCACGACCTTGCCACTTTTTACAAGAAAAGATAGTTGTCTGTTTTGTCTTACATCTATTCACTGTTTAAAACTAAAACAAATGATTGAAATATGGATTCATTGTTATTCTTATTACAAACAAACTTATATAATGTAATTAACAAAGGAATAAGACGAGGCATGGAATAGGCTACACCAGAACGTTTAGCAAACACTGAGGAATCAAATAAATAATGAACATTTAAAGAAAGCCTCCATAGCGTAACATGAGATGTGCATGAGACGGAACGCGGAAAGTGAAGTATACCCTGCCTGCTGTACTGTGAAGCGGCTCGGCAGCGCGTGCTTTATGGATGGAGCAGAGCAGACGTTTTGGAGCAGCGCAGACCATGCACTGGCACAAATGCGACCACGTCAAATTTGAACTCGCTCATAACTATCGGTATCGGTATCAGCCGATATCATTCAGCATAATTGGCTATCATATCAAATTCAGTATCGGTGCATCTCTACTAATAACCTACTCCTAAATACATTTTCTGTAAAGCTGCTTTGCAACGATTTGTATCATGAAAAGCACTAAACAAATAAACTCAAATTGAACTGAATAGTGTAAGCTTCCTAACTCAGGAGTGCTTGATGTTTCCGGCAGGCGCGGTCTCAGCGTGTGCAGGGAGGGAGTTGACACGCGTGTTGGACAGGCCCTGGCCGCTCCTCCTGGTTTTGCATATTCACAGCTCTGTCGACTTCTCGGCAGGCCAGTTCATAATTAACAGCTGTGGAGATGTCAAACGCGGCTCTGGCCGTGGCACATGCAAATATGTTTGTATTCCTACCCTGCGCCTCAGAGCCGTGGCTGCGCTTCCCGGGGTCACGATCTCTGTCTGCCATCCGCACACACACACACACACACACACACACACACTCTGATCGACACGCACATGTAATCTGCAGCACGCTCCTTCTGACCGTAAGGCGTCTCAAAGCACCGGACGACTTCTGCATAAAGTCTGTGCATCTGAACGGGAGGAAAGAGAGGGCAGTATTAAAATGAGGTGTGTGTGTGTGTGTATTTGTCATGCTTGTTTAGCCAAAGTTGAAATGTAAATATGGACGGTGAAAGATTGTGCTGGCGATATGCTGCTTGAAATTCTAATAAACAGGTAGCTGTCTGCTTGTTATAAATGATACCCATAAAAGGAGGGTGATTCCTTTAACTGATAAAGATGAGAAATAATTGTTTGAGCTAGCACAAAATTAATCAGATCAAAACAGGTGCAATCGTTTCACAAAGACAGAGGCCGCATAAAATACAAAATAAATGAAATGTGATAAAAGCATTGGTTATCGGGCACCTAGACTGGAGGTGAGCTTTACAATATTATGAGTGGACTCGAATTCCCCGGGCGATAGCATTATTGCATGTATTTAAGGCGCCAGGGAGATGTATTTATGTTAAAATGAAGATATTCAAAAGGGGCATCGAAGATACAAGGTCACCCATGATTCACAGCTCTGGCTCACTTTACTGCGGCTTCCTACCACAAACTTTTCACATCTCATGCTAGATGTCGAGGGAAATGTTTTGATAAGTCGTGACGCAGCTAACAGATATATGAATGATTGTCATTTGTCATTTTGACTGAGCAGAGATGCACAAATGACGCTACGCAACACTTTTGCTAATAGAATAACTTAACAAATACAAACACAATATATCAAAGTGTGAAACAGTAAATATATAGTTAAATATAATCAAGGCATGTTTTCCCACACTAAATTAACAGGGGGGGGGGGGGGATTATATTAATTTATACTACGGGGCCGTTGAATGCTTGAATCTGATTGGCTGACGAACGTTCTGAGGTGTGCAATTATTTTCAGGGAAACGCACGGCGAACGTAGTTCCAGGCAGCTCTCTTGACCGCATTACAGTTCCATATCACTTCGCATAGTTAACTGTAATAACGGAAATTAGCATACAGTAGTGCTAACGTTATACAGCACACAGGACTAACAAAAACAACAACATGACAGACATTTCTCACTAGCGAGGTAATAACAGCGCTGCATCTTAAAGCAGACTTACAGTTTAGAGACGGTGCTTCAGAACACTGTTGAGGGACACACAGAGGTAGCCTAATTCATACAAGCTCTCTCTCTCTCTCTCTCTCTCTCTCTCTCTCTCTGTTTCTCTTTCTCTGTGTCTCTGTCTCTCTCGCTCTCTTTCTAATAACTTCATTATTAACTGCATTAGTCTGCTATCAACGGCTCAAGCCTCCATTGCCAGCTTTAAAATGACGTTTTGGAACTAGCAAAAGAGTCGTTGGATGAGATGCGGAAGAAATAATCCTACTCACAATAGCGATTTAAGTAGAAAAACCGGACGAATCCCTTGAAATATATCATCTGATCGATGTCTTGAGGTGTGGCAACCGTAGTATAAGCGGAATAATTGACTCCGGACCGTTGAATTATTAGAAAAACAATGCACACCCGAGGTGTAACGGCCACTCCGCTTCGCGTCGTGGCTGCATCACCACCTCGGGTGTGCATTATTTTTCTAATAATTCAACGGCCCGTCGTCAATTATTCCTTACTTAGTTTATATGTCATTTTCAGGGCTCATGAAATGCATTTTTAAAAAAGTTATTTTATAATGCTTCCTGAAGTTCACTTATACTCTTAGTATGGTATTTTATTTTAATTTAGATATAAATGGTAATTTGCTACCCTGATTTTAGCCTCTGATTTGAACGCTCCTTTTGAAGGGGCGTGTCTGCTGTGAGACTCAATGGAAACGCCCACTGCTGTGATTGGCTATATCATCTTTGCATATGAAATGAGCATTACATGTGGAACGCTCTTGAAAGCTTTTACTGCATTTTTACTTTAACAGCCACCATGATGAACTAATAAATGATTATAGCTATTTATTCAGAAAGGGAACACCGTGATGTCACAATTCCACCGATTTCAAATCCTGGGGTTTCAGAAAATAATAATTAATATTTTAAACTGGGGAGATAGTTTTGAGTTCTGAAACTCATTTTTCTCACAGAGTAACCTCTGAAGAATATTTTGATTCTCCATTTAATGACCCCTTTAACATTTCGAAACAGTTTTTGCATATTTTCTGTTTTAATTTTAGTTGTTTTAGCAATTTTTGTAATGTTTTGTTATTTGTTTAGTTTTTAATGTGTATATAGTTTTTCATTTTTAGTTCAGTTTATTTTAGTACATCAAGTTAAATTAAAATTAAAATGAGAAATGTTGCCTTTTCAACTAGGTAAGTTTTTAATATTTTATTTTACATTTTAAGTTTGCTTTATTTCAAGTAATTAATTTTTTATGGTTTTAGTTTACTTTACTGGTGTGAAACCTACACACTGACGTTTATAGGCTTGTCTTTGGCAGATGTATCACGCACAATGGCAGCACATTGAGAGTTAATCCAAAGCGTTTGGTTCAGCCAATCAGAAAAGCACTTCAGGCCAAACAAGCGTGACTGAAGGCATCACACGCACACCGTGTCATTTCCACCAAACAGCGATCCTGAGCGCCTCCATCACTGAAGCCGTGTCTCGTCTGGTTAAAGGCAGGTGATTGCATTCGAGCGCTGCGGGCCCCTTCTCACCGCGGCCCCTCGGCACTCGCCTCTCTCTCTCTTTCTCTTCAAGTATGGCAGAGTTGCAATGAAGATAATTGTACAATAAAAGCGCCTCTCTAAATCATTTCCCTTCTGTCCATACAAGATTGATCACGAAAGCGATTCTTCAGACCGCTGTAATTTTCATATTTAATGAGCGTGACTCCAAAACTATTACACTAATTAGTCAAATCTCACATATCGTTAATGATGCTCGCAGTAATTAATATTGTATTTAATTAAAAAATGACCCATTTCAGTGGCTTGCATGCAGGCAGGCAGGCATCACGGACCGGTTGCCTTGCCTTGCGCTGTGTGTGTGTGTGTGTGTGTGTGTGTGTGGGTTGTTGTATTAGTAGGGAGGATGTGATGAAGGTTCTTTTACAGAGTTTAGTTCTGTTGTTAATGCTTTTTCACTGTTTCCTCTGCTTGTCAGAGAATGAAAGTAATATGAAAAGAAAAAAAAATCTAATTTAAAAGGTGGTCAGTATGGCTGGATTTAAATCAAGTGTTGAGAGTTGGTTTATGAGCTTGTGTTCTTCGCAAGATTATTCATAACAAAATGAATTTATTCTCATCATGCACATATGCACATTTGGAATTACATGATAGTTCAGCCTCATGTTGCCTCAAATATACATATACATATGTCTGAGCTGCTTATTATTTCCTAGTGGTTGTCTTTTTATTATTTTATTTTGTTTTATTTTATTTTATATTTATAAATTTTTTGTCTGATGGCATTTTTTTTAGACATCAAGGTAACTGAAATATAGGATTTAATTAACAAATAGTAAATAACCCATGCTGCAATAACATTTATATTCCTTTTACGTGATATTTACTAATATAGAAATAAATCATTAAAAAAAGAAAATCAATATGGAAAGAACTTGGAAAAAAATAAACAAATGCACACTTCAGAGGATTCTTTAAGGATTGTAAGGTTCGTATAATTAAATAATTATTAGATATTCAAAGCCTTAAGTGATATAAATGCATATTTTCTGAATGCTGATGGCATATGAGAAAGCATTTTTTTTACAAGATGTAAAATAAGTCTCTGATATTCCCAGAGTGTGTATGTAAAGTTTTATCTTAAAATACCCCACAGATAATTTTTATAGCTTGTTAAAATTGCCACTTTTAGGGTATGAGCCAATCACGCTGTTTTTGTGTGTCCCTTTAAATGCAAATAAGCTGGTGTTCCGGCCCCCTTTTCAGAAGAGGGCGGAGCTTAAAAGCTTATGCTCTTGAATAATAATAAATATTCCACTATTAATACAAGCCTGTTATCTTTACTTGGTTTTTTTTTAACCTAAGATGGCGGCGCGCGCAGTCGCAGCAGCTTCTCTCTCTCCTGACAAACCGGTGTTTTCGTGTTTTTTGTCTTGTAAGTCGCAATGTTTTTGCACATCTTCGTCTCGTCTACCTGTCTTTAAGCGCGCATACAGTCGTGAGTTTCTGCTCGAGGTCGGCAGAACCACATTTTTAGAGTTAAACTCCGCGCACACTGAAGAGCTGCGGGACCTCGGTCTGCTCCGAAGGCCTTCTCCATCACCGACCACCACTACTGCATCTCGCCCACAGCGGAGGTGCTACAAGCGGCGTGAGAGGAAGCAGAAGAGGGGTAAGCACGGAGGTATCCGAGCTAGGCTAGCGGCCAACCCACACAAGCCAGCTATCCCCACCATCGTACTGGCGAACGTACGCTCTTTGGACAATAAACTGGACCACATCCGACTACTCCGCTCGACTCAGAGGACTGTAAGAGACTGTTGTGTTTTTGTGTTTACGGAAACATGGCTTAACAACAGCATACCGGACTGCGCCATACAGCTCGACCAGCTAACATGCTATCGAGCTGACAGAGCTCTCGTCGAGGGAGGTAAGACCCGCGGCAGCGGGCTTTGTGTTTACATCAATGATGCATGGTGTCGCGACGCTGTTGTGGTCTGCAAACACTGCTCACCCCTGGTGGAGTTTATGATTATTAAGTGCCGGCCGTTCTATCTACCGAGGGAATATACAGCCATACTGCTCGTTGCTGTATACATCCCTCCCAGCTCCAGCAACAACAACAGGAGTGAGGCACTAAATGATCTGTACCAGCACACCAGTGAGCAGCAGACAGCCCACCCAGATGCTTTTCTTATCTTGGCTGGGGATTTCAATCATGCAGACTTAAAGAGTGTGTTCCCAAAAATTCACCAACACATAGACTTTCCAACAAGGGGAAAAAACACTCTGGACTTTGTTTACACCACCCAGAGAGGAGCTTACAAGGCCCTCCCCCTCCCCCACCTCAGAGCCTCAGACCACATCACTGTCATGCTAATGCCTGCATACAGACCGCTCGTTAAAGTCACCAAACTAGTTCACAAACAGATTCAAGTGTGGCCGGAAGGGTCGTCAGAGGCACTTCAAGACTGCTTTGACACCACTGACTGGAATATGTTTAAACAGGCTGCCACATACAACAATACTACAGACCTCCAAGAGTACTCAGAGACTGTTACTGCCTACATCTCCAAGTGCATTGATGATGTAACAGTCACAAAGTCCATCACTGTCCGGGCCAACCAGAAGCCGTGGATGACAGGGGAGGTCTACAGACTTCTGAAGGCTCGGAACGCTGCCTTTAGAGCTGGAGATGAGGAGGGCCTGAAGACAGCTAGGGCCAACCTATCCCGCGGCATCAAAGAGGCCAAGAGACAGTACTCCAGGAGGATAGCCCATTGTTTCAGCGACAGCAGAGACACGCGGAGCCTGTGGCAGGGGATACAGACCATTACGGATTACAAGCCCCCACCACAGACCTGTGACAACACCATTCCCCTGCTGAACGAGCTGAATGCCTTCTTTGCTCGCTTTGAGGCACAAAACAGCACCACTGCACAGAAGACTCCACCTCCTCCCGGCGACCAGGTGATGACGCTGTCCCCGGACAGTGTGAGGAGATCCCTCAGCAGGATCAATGCACGCAAAGCTCCGGGTCCTGACAACATTCCTGGGCATGTACTGAGAGACTGTGCAGTGGAACTCACTGAGGTTTTCACAGACATTTTCAACATCTCACTAAATCAGGCTGTTGTCCCCACATGCTTCAAAGCTACCACCATCATTCCAGTCCCTAAGAAGTCATCTCCATCCTGCTTCAATGACTACCGTCCAATAGCACTCACTCCCATCCTCATGAAGTGCTTTGAACGGCTAGTCTTGCACCACATCAAGTCTGTCCTCCCCCCCTCCCTGGACCCCTGCCAGTTTGCATATAGGTCCAACCGCTCGACCGATGATGCCATCACCACTGCCCTCCACCCAGCCCTCACACATCTGGAGAAAAAAGACTCATATGTCAGGATGCTGTTCATAGACTTCAGTTCAGCATTCAACACAATCATCCCTCAACAGCTCACTCACAAACTGGCCCAGCTGGGGCTCAATACCTCTCTGTGCAACTGGCTGTTGGACTTCCTGACCGGGAGACCTCAAGCAGTACGGGTCGGCAGTAACACATCCAGCACCATCACACTGAACACTAGGGCCCCCCAAGGATGTGTGCTGAGCCCCCTCCTCTTCACTCTGCTGACCCACGACTGCACACCATCACACAACTCCAACATTTTCATTAAGTTTGCGGATGACACGACTGTGGTGGGTCTCATCAGCAACAGAGATAAGACAAACTACAGGAGCGAGGTGAGCCGCCTGGCCGGGTGGTGCAGTGACAACAATCTCTCTCTGAACGTGAAGAAGACGAAGGAGATTGTTGTTGACTTCAGGAGAGTACACACTCAGCATGCCCCTCTGACCATCAACGGTGCGACTGTGGAGAGAGTGAGCAGCACCAAGTTCCTGGGTGTGCACATCACTGAGGACCTCTCCTGGACTAACAACACTGTAGCACTGGCCAAGAAAGCACAGCAGCGTCTCTACTTCCTCCGCAAACTCAGAAGAGCCAGAGCCCCAGCCCCCATCATGTGCACCTTCTACAGAGGCACCATCGAGAGCATCCTAACCAGCTGCATCACTGTGTGGTATGGCGCTTGCAACGCATCCTGCCGCAAGTCACTTCAGCGCATAGTGAGAGCAGCTGAGAAGATCGTTGGTGTCTCTCTCCCCTCCCTCCAGGACATCTACAGCACCCGTCTCACCCACAAAGCCCTCCGCATTGCAGGCGATCCCACCCACCCGACACACAGCTTCTTCAGTCTGCTGCCATCAGGGAGGAGACTGCGGAGTCTCCAGGCGAGGACCAGCAGACTGAAGGACAGCTTCGTACATCAGGCTGTCAGGAAGCTGAACTCCCTCTCGTCCTTGCCCCCCCTCCCCTCTTTCACCCCCATTTAACACAGCAACACACTAGGAACTCTGACTCTGTGACACACCCCCCCACCGACCAACAAACTGTGACCGGCACCTGTCACTTGTGCAGCATTGGCTGATCACTACCCATCCAACATTGACTGCAAATTATCTCTTCGGATAGTCTGACAAAAATCTATCCGAACAGTCACTTCGACTTGTCACTTTAACAGACTGATAAGCTCTTCTTGCACTACACTCATAACAAAACAAAACATCTGCACAGTTTTGTTTTTGTACATTCAACTGGTTTGCACTCCATCTATTCTGCCATGTGCCTTATGCACTTTATCTATCTCTCTTGTTTTTATTTTCTACAATGTCCTCAGACTGATAAGCTCTTTTGCACTACAAATATATCTACACAGTGTTGTTTTTATTTAACTGGTTTTAATCTGCCATGCGCCTTATGCCACTTTATCGATCTAATTCTTATTTTTTTCTACAATATCCTCATTTGTATAATTGTATAGTTGTATGTACATATGTTTAAACTGTATTTATCTGTATCTGAACGTGTTTAATGTTAACTGTATGCACCAAGGGTCTGAGAGTAATGCAATTTCAATTCTCTGTATGTATGTGCTGTACATGTGGAAGAATTGACAATAAAGCTGACTTGACTTGACTTGACTTTAAAAGTCAGTCATCTGATTGCACTGTGCATAATAAATTATCGTTTATGAATTACATAGACAAGGAGCACGGCGCAATAAAAATAACGACAGCTGGTCTCATGTGCCATCGCGTGCTATCACAAACTTAAGTCCCACTTGTGATTATGAGCTCAACAAATTCAAGCGGTCGACTTCATATTGCTTTCATATGCAAGTATTAACTCCCACATTCCTATTTGCGATCATTCTGGTAGCACATGAAGGCAGCATCAGGGAAAACAGGCATAGCTCAAGCAACATTAGCCTAACAGAGTGCCAAGAAGCTCTTTCAGAGAGGCAATTTGGAAAACTAAATATGAATCCTATGTTCATTGGTGCATCCCAAAACACAACATACTTTGGCGCTGACATTGTATATCTCCAGCAGCTACAGCAGGAAAACAGTAATGGCAGACTGCTGCTTCTCACTCAGGGCTCATCGCCACAAATGGACAGGACTCTTTCCCTACAATATACGTGTATGTAGGGAGGAATCTGGAATCGCTTGTTCTGACAGACTGTTTCTGATTTATTGGGTTTATAAAAAAATGAGTGGGTGGATTTTTACCATTACAGACGGGTTGTTTTCACACACTGCTGCCACACAACTGTGTTCAAACACCTTATAAAAGTGATTTTTGCATAATTTTTAGTTTTCACGTGACGTCACACCCCTATAGGAACGCCCACTTGAAACGAAGCTTTGCTCCACTGACCGCCAGCTATTTTTACGCAGATTGCATCAAGCAATAATGTAGTAAAACGCAGATATTAAAAGGCAAGATTCAGTGGACACCTTATTGGTAATGCATATTTTGTACAGGCAAGAGGAAGAAGCCAGAATATAAACGCAATGTGCAAAGTCTCACATTAAATGTCTTCCCATAGAAAAGCATTAGAAAGAAAACACTGACAGTTTCTGACAGGAAAATAAAGCTGTGAGGGACAGAAGTACAGCCTCCTCAACGGATTGTACAGTTGTTTAACAACATAGAGATTGTTCAGCTGATGAAACATCTTTCCAAAAGATTTTCAGTCTTTGGTAAAACTCCGTAAAACTGTTACATGTGATCCAGGGGCTGGTTGCACAAGCTGAAATTAAGTTACAACTTAGCCTAGTTTGGGCACTAAGTTACAATTTTTACTAAATATTTTTTCGTTACAGAAGCGTCCAGGTCAGGAGTAACGGTTGGAATAAAATAGCAGACTGAGTGAACTGCATCAATATGCTCTTTTTTTACCCAACAACCTTCATTCCTTTAGACATATATGATGCTGCTGACATTTACACTCACATGCATATTGAGAGAGAGAACTTGTTTGATTCTTTGTTTAGCGCTTCTTTAATACCCCTAAACAGTGCGCCTCTGTGCGATTCAGTCCGTGTTGCACATATCAAATAAATAATAATAATTAAATGGCATTTCTGATGGTTTTTTCTTTCAGTATTTATTGATCCTTATTCATTTTAATTACAGTTTAACGTCATTTACATCTAAAAATAGCTTACCTTTAGGCTAATGTTATTCATGATTAAATGTTGTTTTAATGGAAACTTATTTTTACTGTGAGACAAAATAAGTTAGAATGAAGGATACATTTTAAATTCACAGCATTTAAACAAGTTCTGCTCGCGTATTTGAAGGCTTCTATTGGATCATTTAGGCTAATCGTCATATTATACAACTACACGTTACTTTACGGAGAGCTAAAAAACTATTAGCTACGCCCTGCCTTATGAACAACTGCTGCAACCGAATAATGTCTAGAATTAGTTACAAACTAGCTAGTAGTTACTAAGCCTCTAGTGTGAACTTAACGTTCTAATTTAAGTAAGAAGCTGGTGCAACCCTACCCAGAACCTTTTTGCACTGAATTCCACTGCAAAGACTCTAAATGCCCATTCACACCAAAAATGATAACTATAAAAGTAATTATATTAGCATTATACTAATTATATCACTTTAAATACTCAAGCATTTTAAAGCAGGATGGATTCTGATTGGCTGTTAATGTTTTTATTGTTTATCAGCTGGAAATAAAAATGTTCTGTAAGTGATTTCGACAATATCGTTCCTATGTGTCATTTTTGTCATACTTGTGGTGTGAACTCTGCTATTCTTTTAAATTTAGAACAATGTTTAATCATAATTGTTTTGCTTATATCTGTCCCTCAAAGCCTCATTTTCATCATTCATTGTTAAATTCAATATGGCGTCTAACATGACGAAGGTCTGTGGAAATAAAACATAAAATAGGCACTTACAGCCAAAAAAGAATAAATATAATGGCCAACGCTGATAATTTAAATAAGCCAAATATCCCCTACTTTTTCATAGAATGACTGCGAATGGTAATTTACATTTTCAGTCTTAAAAATGACAAGAAACACTATAAAACCCACACTCTGTCTGAAGTCATTGATGGCAAATATTGGTTTGTAATCATAATTTATGTGATAGTGTTAATTTCAGATGGAAAATGCTATGAACTGAATGCATGTTTTTGGAGTTGGTAGATGCATGTTTTTCCAAGGAGACTACTTTGATTATATGTGTTTAGGATGACGTGAATATAAGTAAATTGTGATAAACTGTTCATTTCGATACATGATGCTGTTGTGTTTATTTTGTTGTCATGTCACAGTGTTACAAAATGTATTATTTAGGCAAACAGTTGAGCGTCTCTGATTATTCCAGCGGCTGTTTGTGGCGTTATCCTGTGCTAGTCATTTGGATTGTGTGTGAGAGACGCACATCTGTGTCAAGTCGCGGAGGAGGAGGCCTGTTTGATTTATGGGAGCCCCTTCACAGCAGAGCGCATAGTCTGGAAAATCTCCCGTTTACACAAGAATTGCCTGAAAAATGAGATCTGTGACTACATTCTTTTCATTAGTGGCTTACGCCAGCATGGCACTTGGGAGAGAGCGACATCGAGCCGGAGAGCTGGAGCGATGGTTCAATGTGCCGCAGCCCCAGCAGCTGTTCATCGCTCTCCTGATTACCGACCACATTCATTTCACAAACAAACCCGCTTATTACATTTAGCCAAGAATTAAAGACAGGGAGATGGGAATCAAAGTTGGTAAACTCAGAGCGCTGGAGGCACAGAGAGACAGACAGAGGGAAATGCAATGGACTGAGATGAAGAAAGAATTAATAAAAACAAATGTTCAGTGATTATATTGCCAGCTGTGGATGCATATGGGTATAAACGTTACGCTCCTGTTGCAATAATACAGCGATATTCAAATTTCACAATTCTTTGTTTACAAATGCTTTTATCTGACTTACATTGCATTCAAGGTACACATTTGGTCAGTTCTTGCATTACCTGGGAATTGAACCCATGACCTTGATGTTACAGACTACAGGATCAAACATGGTCTCAGTGGTGACTATCCTGACAGTAGACAGGCAAATTCTGAAGTGTCTGTTTCACATGTTAATAGCAACTTCATCAGTAGAGACAGATGCTTTTTAGCCCAGGTGGTGTAGTTACAACACATTCCAGCAGGGACAAAACGGTTTATTGCACCCTTAAAGGAATAGTTCCACCAAGAATTAAAATTTGCCGGAAGTTTACTCACCTTCATGGCATCCAAGATCAGGATGAGTTTGTTTCTTTATCAGGTTTGTAGAAATGTGTCTCTGCATCAGTGTCTCAGCAATGGATGCTCTGCAGTGAATGGGTGCCGTCAGAATGAGAGTCCAACCAGCTGATAAAGGTTGTGTGTCGATCTTAGAGAACCCAATAAAGCCATCGTGACTGACAGCTACCCATTGCCACATATGGATGAGTTGTTTTCACTACTTAATGGGGCTACATTATTCTCGACCATTGATCTTCAAAGTGCATATCATCAGGTCATGTTGCACCCTGATAGTAGAGATCTAACTGCTTTCATTACGCACGACGGGTTGTTCCGTTTCTGTCGGGTGCCGTACGGATTGGCCTCGGCTCCGTCGGCGTTCCAGAAAATGATGCACCTGATATTGCAAGACCTATCGAATGTGGCAAACTATTTGGATGATATTATAATCTGGGGACGCACTGCTGAGGAGCACGAACTCTCTCTGAAAGCCGTTCTGCAACGGTTGCAGGATTCTGGACTAAAAATTAATGCATCAAAATGCCATTTCAGCCAGACCAGCTTACAGTTCCTAGGCCACACAGTTACAGCGCAGGGTGTAAAGCTGGACAAGCAATACCTGTCTGCGATTTTACAGGCTCCGGCTCCTACAGATGCCGTGAAGCTACGCTCGTTCCTTGGCCTGCTGTCTTGGTACAGTAAATTCATTCAGAACTTTGCCTCTGTGGTTGAACCATTACGTGCCTGCTTGCGGAAGGACGCGGAGTTCTCCTGGTCGGAAGAAGCACAGAACAGCTTTGCTTCGGTCAAAGAGGTGCTTGTTAATAGTCCTGCTTTGGCCCTTTACAACCCGGATCTGCCTACAATCATCTCGACTGATGCATCTGATTATGGCCTCGGGGCCGTCTTCTCACAAATACACCCTGATAATTCTGAACGCACCGTGGCCTTTGTGTCAAGACTTACCCCATCCGAACGCAAATATTCGACCGTGGAAAAGGAGGCGCTCGCTTGCGTTTGGGCAGTCGAGAAATGGAGGACATACTTGTGGGGTCGAACATTCAAATTGCGCACAGACCATCAGGCTTTAACTACTTTACTCACTACTAAAGGAGGGGACCGCGCAGGAATGCGTATCGCACGCTGGGCTGCGCGCTTGCTGTGCTTCAATTACGAAGTGATCTTCCGACCAGGCTGTCATAACTTCACGGCCGATTGTCTGTCTCGTCTCCCTCTACCTTATGAACCTCTGGAAAGTGATTCAGACACTGAGCCAGAACAAGTATCTTTGCTTACCTCTGCGCTCAAGCTGTGACTCCGAAAGAGTTTACGGCCGCTGAATTCTCTGCCTTTCTTAGAGCGAGGGACATCGCTCATGTGCGCACGCCAGTATATCATCCAGCTGCCAATGGGGCAATCAAGCGCTTTCATAGAGTGCTCAAGAGTTGTGTACAATCTGCTATACTTCAGTCGCAACCATGGAAAATTACTGTAACAGAATTCCTCTACGTCTATAGGGCAACGCCACATTCTACTACTGGCGTGACGCCTTTTGAATTGTTGCACGGGAGGAAAATGCGCACTCGCCTGGATGTCTTGCCCTCTTTAACGTCGGGAGGGCTTACAGATTTGGTGCTTAGCTTGTTTTGCGAGTTCCGGCAAAACAAGCTAAGATGTAACGGTGGTTTGATACAAAGCGCAAGGCACGTGCTACTGTTCTAAAACAAGGGGACAAAGTGCGTGTTAAGCTTCCGTGGCACGTACCAAAAGGACACCCAAGATTTTCAGAGCCAAAAGAGATCAGGAAGCAGGTGGGAAGGAATACGTTCATTCTTTCAGATGGAAGGAAATGGCATGCTTCACAACTGGCGCTGTCTTCTGCGGGATCGACAAGAGTGGATGTGGCTGATTGGCTTACGCAGCTTCCTCACGAGCAGGTCCAGGTACACAGATCTGGACCTGGTGATTGTAATGCACCCCGTTCTCAGAGGGTGAGGTGTCCTCCAAGGTGGTTAAAAGACTATGTGCACTAAAGGTCCAAATGCAATAATTGAATTAAAGGTTGTTGTTGTATTTAATATGTTCTGAACCACGTTAAAAGGTGCATAAGAATTGAGTTCGGAAGTCAGGTTACCTATTCATGATTTCAGTTGGAATTTACTAACAGGGAAAAATGTTCTTGAGTACGAGGAGAATATGTTGTATTGTTGACACTAGGTGTCGCTGTGGGGTAGTGGTAAAAAGGGGAGAAGAAAAGGGGAAGAAGATGATAGTTGGTTGTGCTGTTGCATACGATATTAAAGAGAGATTCAACTGAGTTACATCGTTCTGCCTTGTGTTAATTTAGTCAGTTGAGGACATAACAAATGCGTTTAATTGTTGGCTCATATCTGCTTGTCTGTACATAGTATGATTTATCAATATTGTTTTATGAGTTCGGGATTTTCAGAAAACACTACTTTAATGCATTTAGCCATGTTCCATAAGGAAAACGCTTAATGCGTAATTAAATGCATTGCGTTCATATTTCATATCTGCTTGTGTGTAAATAGAATGCTTTATTAATAATGTGTTTACTGAGTTTGGTCTTTTTAAAACACTGTTTTAATGTGTTAAGCATTTTTCACCTTAAGCGTTTTAGAATGTCCTGTCATGGAAAAATCATGGGAACAATTCAGATCAATGCAGCGTACGACTGTTTGAAATGTGTATCGTTGCATAATGCAAACGGTTCTAAACAAACACCTGGAGTATGCAGTGTAGTGCATTTATATTCCACTGCAAACACAGCCGAGGCCTTGTTTAAGAGAAAATAGACTGTGCAGAAGAGACACTCGTGAGGGCACCTCGTTTTATCTTATTGATGTCACTGAAGTGTGTGTGTGTGTGTGTGTGTGTTTGTGTGTGTGCGGCAGAGCGCTCAACAATGTAATTGGAGTGATGAAAAATTACCGTGATTGGGCCGAGCGGTTTTCTCACCCATCCCCCCGAATGCCGTTCCCTCTGCACTCGGGCCCCTGGACCAGCAATAACATCTCCGGGCCCATCTGTCACCATCTAATGTGACAAAGTTTTTATCGTGTGTATTAAGGCGGCCAGATTAAAAAGTAAATACGGCAATCTCGCCTGGGCCGCTCACGCTGGCAGGTTATGGTGCATTTCACGGTGGCCTGAGCAGCTCATCAGCGGCCCCCCGACAGGAGAATCAAACAGCCCTCGAGGGAGCGGCGCCCAGGGCCACGGGTTAGGAGGGGGCCGAGGGGAGTCCCGCGTGCTGGGTTAAGGAGATGTTAAAGGATACTATTAAACTTATATGTCTTTTTCCGTCTGAGGCAGCCGCTGTTTTTCTCACCTCGGTGTCGCATCCTTTGGCTTGAGTTTTTGTGCATCCACTGGTGAGATTACACCTGGCAGAGCGAAATGAGAGCACCTTATAAGATGAACCGCGGCGGTGGTTTATAAGAAGAAGATTGCATTTCACGCCGATCCCTGCAGCGGCTGCGTTCTACACATACTGTGGCTGATTTCTTCTCACCTGAGCTCATGCATTCTACTCCATTCGCTCTGGCTGCAGTTGGCTGGAAAAGCTGGAGAGCTCCATCTGCGTCCCTCGACGAAGTCCTGGCAGATGGGGGATGTGTGCTGTGGCTCATTGGGCTCCTATGAGGAGATATCAGCGCATGTGTTTGACAAGGTCTCGCTGACGCCTGGCGCACCACGTCTTTAGTCTGTGCTGCGTGTATGTAACAAGTGTCAATGGTAAAAGCGTAAAACAGAATCAAATGCATTCCTGTAGTTCAAACAGTAGAGCACAGCACTTGCAACGCTACGGTCGTGGGTCCGATTCCCAGGGAATGCAAGAAATAGTAGAAATGCATATTTCTTAAATGCATTTGTGTTGTGGATTAGAGTTATATTAGAGACATCTGAATAATTGTCTTTAGTAGAGTTGAATTTAGTTTTGATGAATTTTGCAGCTTTGACACTGTTATTTCAACACTGAATTGACTTGATCTGCATAATGACACTATTGTCTTCTGTAGAGCTGCTTTACTGCTGAAATTGTTTGAATTCTGTAACATTGTCACATTTTAACACATTTTCCTGTCTATTTTATGAAGCTGCCCTGAAATAAGTGGACCAGCTTATAAATATATATTTATATTTCATTTAAAATATTTAATTTCTAATTTTTTTTGCAGCCAAATGTATTTGTTTTCCAAATTATATGAACTGTTTAGTTCAGACCTTACATTTGAATTTAAACAGAATTAAAAATATTTATTTTCCCAAAGACACCATTCAACCATTCATACAAAGTAAAAAGAGTATTTATTATAAAGACAATATCTGTCAGTCCTGTGTCGTGTGTGTCATCTGCTCCCGTCTCATGTTTCCATATTTGGTTTGTTTCCTGTCCTTGTTAAGTGTGATTATCAGTTAATTCTTGTCCAGCTGTGTTTGTCTTATTATCTATGATTATCCTGTGTATTTATAGTCCTGTCTGTTCAGTTAGTGTTTGTCTGGTCTACTCGTTACTCCCAGTGTGTCTGCCCTGCCGGATTTTTATTAAAGACTGTTTATTTGAGTTTATCCTTGTCTCTGTGTTCCTCGTTCCTCCCCGCTGTGTGCACCGTGACAATACCATACTATTTAATGCAATTTATTTTGACTTTTTTTTTTTTTGACTTTTTTGGGGATTTTTAAAGCTTAATTTCACCACAAACTAGAAATTAGAAAGATAAAAAAAAGTGTTAGTCAAAGTTTAATTACTGCAAGTAAAGACAATTTTGAAACATCTTTTATTGTATCTTTTATGTTTTACATTTATTGTAACGTTATTTTTATTTTTTTGCTATAAATAAATGCATAATAAAACCTACAATTTCTGCACTCGTTAAATCTAGCCCGTCTGTGTGCTTTAAAAAAAAAATGTTTTCTATGGAAGTGTTATTTGCATTTAGACAAACTAAATAAAACGGGAAACTAATTTTTTAATTAGACCAGTATAAAAACACACTTTAAACTAAATGACATGGTAATTTCACTTTTTCAGTGTGCTTTGAAACAATCTGTACTGTATAAATGTGACTTTGGGAGCAGCATGGACACATCTTGTGTAGCTCAATGCATTAGTGTTCCTGTACTTGCATAGAGGAGACTATTATTTCAACCTTAAATGGCAATTGAACCAGCTGAGAGTTGTCAGTTAAAATTCACCACTTACAAAAAACATTACCCCCCCCCCCCCCCTTAATGAGGCACAGATAACACTTATAAGAACAGTTATGAATCATATGGCTCAATGGACCTCAGTCAGGGTAGATGCCACTACATTTGGTCAAAGGACTGACCAAGTGATGGTTAACTTGCGAAGCCCTTGATGACTGGTGACGCTCCACATGTTGGGTGCTCGAGTGGCAGAGGTCAGATGTGTGTCGCTGTCTTGCTGTCTGTCATTAGAGGTGTGGTTAATGGGAGATAAAAACACAGCTTCCCATTAACAACTAGCTCAGCGGGAGGCTGCGTCTGACAGACTGTTGTGACACTGAGCGCCGAACAGATGCCGGGGAAAAAAACAGCAGAAAGGAAAGTAGACTGCAGAAACATTAAAGCTGTGAATAAATTTGCCATCTTTGCATAAAAAGTTTGTCAATGATTCAATAAAAATAGCTTTTAAACAACATATTGGCTAGTGAGCTGCCCGACGGTCTACTGTCTGCTTAGCAGCTGCTTTTTAAGGCAGAAATAAAACCTCATAAGTAACTAGAAATGCTCTACATGTAGAATCTCTGAGCATCGCCTTTGTTTGCTGATAGGATGACAAAAGTTTTAAAAGTAATATTTAATAAAAAAAAAATTATGCATTTATTTTCATTTGAACGTTTTAGTAATTTAGTTTTAATTTTTTTAAAATATATAGTTCAAATTAAAATAAATTAAAATAAGAAATGTTGCAAACTAGTTGAAATAATATAAATAATAATAAAAAATTATAAAATTGATATATATATATATATATATATATATATATATATATATATATAATTTTGTATTTTTTATTTTAGTTAACAATAATAACCTTTGTCTGCCTCAGAGGTGTAACAGCGCTCGTCAATGTCAAACTGACTGAGATGGCCAATCAGATCAAGGAGGCGGGCTTTACTGTTCACAGAAACCAAACATAAATTCCAGAGCAATGCTTCAGTTTTAACAGTGAAAGAGTGCGAGGTAAAAAGTAGCTAAATGCTTAACATTTCACAACTGTTACAATAACAAAAGAAATGTTAAACAACTGACAGTAATATATGATGCAAACTATACTTTTTTATTCAGATTTCTGTTTTTAACTGAAAATGTAGGCTATTGTTGCAATTTCTGTAGATTCATAACAAACTGTAAAGAGATGAAAAACATTAACGCAGCTGTCAAAAGTGAATGTGTGCACATTTTTAAATAAAAATTATATTTTCAGCACCCTCTGGTGTGTCAGTCCTCTGCTGTGTGTGTCTTGTGTTCCCGCCTCTTGTGTCCTTATTTGGTTTGTTTCCTGTCCTCGTTGAGTGTGATTATTAGTTAATTCTTGCCCAGCTGTGTTTTAGTCATTATCTGTGATTATCCTGTGTTTTTAAGTCCTGTCTGTTCAGTTTGATTTGGTCTGGTATACTTGTTACTCCCCTGGTGTTCCTGTCTGTGTCTGTGTCTGTGTCTGTGTCTGTGTCTGTGTCTGTGTCTGTGTCTGTGTCTGTGTCTGTGTCTGCCCTGCCCTGTCCTGTCCTGCCCTGCTTCATCCTTGCTGTGTGGACCGTAACATGGTGCCGTTTAGTCATTTTAGATGGAAAAAAAAAGTTGTGAATTTTTAAAAACCGCTACTTCATCGGAATGGTATATGAAACTTGGTGACTTTTATAGCAGTTGCTATGTGACCACACACACAAACAAATTATGGACTTGATTGGAAAAAGCGAAATGGCCGTAAAAAATAGTCACACTTGTGTTGTTTGCGGTCAAAAATGACCGCCATTGGAAATGAATGGGAAAAACACAAAAATATGAAAATAAAGAATTTGTTTTGTGTACAATCTACAAATCATTGACGATGCAGAAACCGAGTGCACAGCAATAAAGGGGTGACATTCTAAAATATCAAGAGTGAAAAATAGACACACTCTGACCACCCCCCACAGACACACATATATGAATTAGTGTGACTGTAACACAAAGCATGTTTCTGCAAATGCATGAAATAAAATCAATAATTCGGCCAAAAATGTAGTCAAAACACCAAGGAAGGGGTTACACATTAAAACATCAAGAGTACAAAACAGACACACACACACACACACACACACACACACACACACACACTCACTTACACAAACTCACAGACGCGCACGCAACACACTATTATACACACACAAATGAACTGGTGTGGTTGAAATCAGATTGATTAATCTCTGATATAGAATTCCTGTTCATTTTTGTTACATTTTTGTTGAATTTTGATGTTATGTGTAACAAAATGCCTTTCTCTGTGCTCAGGTTTGACTGTAGTAAAATTATTGCAAAAACTAACATTTCAACCCCCCCCCCAAAAAGAAATCTAAACCTTTACAAAATGTTGTCTTTGAGAATGTCTAAATATATATCCAGATCCACAACTTAATAAAAATAAGTCTTTATGCCTAAAAACCACTAGAGAGTTTATTGGCCTTTTATATAGAGCTAATCTATGGGCTAAACCATGGAATTGCAGATGTTTTTCTTTTTTTACTCCGACCAGATGGCATTAATCTGACTTTTAAAAAAAAAGGATTTTAAAGGCATTGTTTCTATTTTAACATAAAATACTGCCATAATTGAAAAGTAATACCAAAATCTTAGATTTTAAAAAAATATATTTTGGGATAATATTGATCATAATTATTGCATAAATATTAATTAGTACCCTGAAATTTTATCAAAATACAAAATTAAAAAAGAAACATATTATGGAACAAAAATGTATTGCATTGATTTTACTGAAAAAAAAAAAAAAAAAAAAATGTTTGGTCAGTTTTGACTATGAACAACACAAGTGTGACCCTGAAATGAACAACACCAGAGGGTTAATTATATCTGCAGAAGACACATGTGACGCTGAAATTAAGAGATGCACACCACTCTAGTCTACACAGGGGTGAATCTTTCTAGTGTGCACGTGTTGAGCGTCTGTGTTCATGCACACTATCAAATGAAGTTTCCTTCGGAAGGCTACGTGTTCAGCTGTACTCATACGCTAAGCATTTGCATCAAAACTGAAGACTTGTCTGCAAGATTGTGAGGTTGCATGCAACAAATGTGATGCCATCATGGTGCTTGGACTTGATTTCAGCAAACAGTGTGTCTGCATTTAAAAATGAATAAGTATTAAATCATTTCAGTGCATCTTTTATAAGAATTCAAAGCAATGAAGCAGTGCCATTAACACCTTCCCAGGCCAACATTGCTCTGTTCAGTTTTATAGTTTTCCGAGGTTGTCTTTATAAAATGATAGCCACACAAACTATCTGAATGCTTGTATAGTGAAAGTGTTCTGGACTTCTAGACAAGCTAAAGTCCTCTACATTCACACAGTGAGTGTTTTTATGTGATTGGTTTGTCATCATTGGAGCAGTTGTTCAGTTTGTGGGACGTGTAATGTGAACTGGTTTGGACACAGCAAATGAAAAGGCCACAGACAAACACTAAGACGTAAATTCAGCCTAAAGAAGATGAGAAGGAAAGGTCAAACAGGCGAACTATTGAAACAAGGCAAGAAGACATTGGCTTCCTAGGACACAGGAAATCAATTTGAGCATGAGCTGTGAATGTTCAGTATTCTCTGTCTGTTGTCTTTTTATGTGCATGCTTTTATTCCCATTGTCAGCATGAAAATGATCCCTTTCTTGCTTGGTGGTCTTATTTTTTTATGTTTTCAGTGTCATACAATAGTTCAGAAATCATTCTAATATGCTAATTTGCTGTTCAAGAAACATTTGCATTATTATGCTGAAAAAAACTATGCTGAAAACAGTTGTGCTGCTGAATATTTTTGATGCGCTACCTTTTAAAAGTTTGGGGTCAGTTAGATAAAAAAAAAGAAATTAATACTTTTATTAATCAATAATGGAATGAAATGATCAAAAGTGACAGTGAAGACATTCATAATGTTACAAAAGATTTCTATTTCAAATAAATGCTGCTGTTTTGAACTTTATATTCATCGTTCAACATTGATAATAATCAGAAATGTTTATTGAGCAGTAAATCAGTATATTATTATGATTTCTGAAGATCATGTGACGCTGAAGACTGGAGTAATGCTGAAAATACAGCTGCAGATCACAGACATAAATTACAGTTTAACACATATTCACATAGAAAACATAATATTTCACAATAGATAATTTCACAAAAGTTTTTGATCAAATAAAAGCATGGTGAGCAGAAGAGACTTAAGAAAAAACATTAAAAACTTTATTATGTGATCTTTTGACTGGTAGTGCATTTGGCTTCATTGGACTGTTGTTTATGCACTTAACAGTTTAATTAACCCTGTTTACCTTCTCTTCATCAGTGATGCTATTTAAAAAAAGTGTGTCAAATCCTGACCTGCTTTTTCCATTGAATATTATATTTCATTTAGAAATAATCCACATTAGTTCAATGCATGAACGTCGCTTCATGTTCTGATATAAAACCGTGTTTTTAGTGTGTCACCTTTTGCCCCGGACCGGTCAATACATCTTCCTTAGTGAACAGCGCACGTACAGCAAGAAAAGCCTTCTGTAAGAGAAGATGATGGGTCTCGTTTGAGCCCTTGAAAGGTACAAACCTCCTGAAAGCCATTGTGAATGACCCCCATTATCCTATACACAGCACTTTGGGAAGATTTATATAAATACGGAGGCTCATCCGGGTTATTGCTGTTCGGTGATGGGCTAATTGGTGAATTATTTTTGTGTTCATTACTTTGGTGTGCATGCCGTTCGTTCTTTATTTTAGTAAACCCCGTTCATACCTGAGCACCTGATTCTGTGATATCCTCATTATTTAGCATTGCAGATATACAATACTCTAATGTCAGGCAAGGTCAAGTGTGACAGGCTCTCTCCTCTCCTCTGCATGGCAATTAAGCTCGACCCGGGGGACGAATATGCTTGATTTTACTAGAGGACGAAAGTGCCACTCACCTCTGATTGGTAGCAGAATCCGTCTCTCTCAGGTGTGTCACACGGGACAGGTGAGTGATTTCGGAGTGATGGACGTCTGCAGGGGTCTTTTCAGATTGTTATTAGTGTCGTTGATCAAATCATGTCCAATATATATACAATCATGACACATATTCCACCCCGACCCCTTTTTGTCTGTTCATCATTCTTGATTTAATTAACACTTCAATTAGCTCTAATTGCATGAGCACTTTTCCTTGAAATGGCTGGAACTCACTGGAAAATATAATTGCATTCTTCCTTAAGACACCAAGAAAATAAAATTAGGCATCATTAGTGCTCAGACACATAATGTTAACATAATAAATATGAAAATGGAAATATAATGTCAAGTGCATTACTGTAAACATGCTTCTCTTTTTTATCTAGTCATCTATTTTTGTTGTTGTTGTAGTAATCGGCAGCAAGCCTGAAATAATATTAATCCTTTAATCATTGTATAATTGGTGTTCAAGCAGTGTGGGTCTGTCAGTGGTCAATTTTGACATATTTTTGACATAAAGAAGTGGTGTAGAAACATTTTTACTAGTAAATTTCCCAATTAATTACTAAGAAATGCCAGGTAACCCATCTAACAGTAAATGTTCTCAGAACTTCTGTCAAGGTTTTCTCAAAGTTATGAACAAACGTTCTTCTAGTAATGTTAATAGAATATTCGTTCAGAGTTATCTGGTATTTTTTAATGTTCTCAAAATTAGCACAAAAATGCCATTTACACATTGTTCAAGCATTGCTATTTTTTCCTGAAATGTTTAAGCTGGATGCTCGTCTAATGTTTGTTTTTTTAATGTTACTACTTGTTTCAGGATGTTCAGAGAACATTCAAAAGCAACATTCCCATACTTTTTATTTTTTTGCAAAATGAATTGAAAAAAAAATCAAATCTATTTAACAAATGTTAATTCTCTTACTCCCTAATACTCACTCATATAACCAACAAAAAGTTTTCAAAACATTAAAAAAAAAAAAAAAAAAGGTTTTAAGAACATTCAAAAATAATGTATAATGTTTTCATTACTTAAAGGGAACATCATTATAACATATCCTGTTAGCTGGGTACATTTTGAATTAAATGTTACTTTTTGATGTAAACATACTGACGTTTTCTTGTAAAACAAACAATATTCTTTATTTTATTTACAACTTAAAAAAATGCAGTGTATATACATATATATATACATATATATATATAAAGCAGAGTGTCTGAAATAATATATAGAATTTATTGACAGTAAATTATATTGCTGAAATGAACACTAAATTGAAATGTGAATGTTATATATTGACTTGCAATTCTATAATGTTTATATTATATTTACAGAGAAAAAAATACAGAAAAAAAAAAAATTATTTATTTTTTTGAAGTTGGTTTGTCTCAAACAGTCTATAATGGAAAGACAGGGCTGTCAGTGGATTTGTGAATGAACCATACTGATGCCATTCATCTTAAAATGGCCAAATATCAGACTATTCGTTGCCTGGATGATATCATAATATCCTAAGTAAACAAACTGCTGAAAGTACTATTTTGAATTGATCATATAGCAATGTAAAAACTCCTTAACAGACTAGATTCACATTTTCAATTGTGAGTGATTTTCTTCAGTATGAACAGTCCAGTCCAATGCACATAAGAAGCAGCATGATTATTATTCCTGGATCGTTCTTTTCTCATGCAGCCTGTGTTCCTCCTGAGCAGTGAAGACAAATGCAGCGCTCAGGGCCGCGGTGGCACCACGTCTGGCTCGCGCTCGGATTCTGATACTCTTTAGAATAATTGCATATCAGCGCCTAGCATCTGCGCAATGCTCTCCAAACACACTGTTATGCATGGTAAAGACCCCACTGTTTGCATGAGCCCATTTATTATGACTGATAGCGCTGCCTTCCCTGACATTTTGTAAACTGGAAGCACCTAATCTTGTTTGGGTTTGATGCTTATTAAAATACAGCGGTACAAATAAAGCCACGCCACTGGCCGCACTTCCCTCGTCCTGATAGACCCTGCGTGGTTTCCTGTTCAAAATAAATACATTTGTCTTGTTTGCGCCTCGCGTCCCTGTCCGTGTCCGAGGTGAGAGGGGTGTCTGCGGTTGCCTGCTTCGATCGCATGATTTATGAGCACGGCTCCGCTGAAACACAGCTGGGACCGCAGGAGTTAACTAGAGGCCTGACTCGCGGGGTGCGTGCCAATCCCTCGCTAGCGCCCTGCCAAGTGGCCTTCAGAGGCTATTCGACCACATTCAGATTGAGTTCCACAGAGTGGATGATTTCAGTCTGAAGGGCACTACATAGGGAACAAGTGTACATCCATATATCACTTTGGTGAAGTGGAGAGATAAAAATACCCAGCAGTCATTGCACACCACCAGAGCTATTTAAGTACATCACACCCAGTGTTGTTTTTGGCGGCCTGCTTTAATTTTAGTTTTAGTCTAGTCTTTGTGTGAAGCTGTCATTTTAGTTGTTATTAGTTTTAGTCACGTTCATACTCTTTTTAGTCTAGTCAAGTTTCAGTCAACTAAACGTCTGAGCATTTTAGTCTTATTTTAGTCAGAATTATCCGTGACTATTTTCGTCTAGTTTTAGTCGACGAAAACTGATGACATTTAGTCTACTTTTAGTCAATGAAAATTGCATTTTAGTCTCTTTTTAGTAATTCTATTTAACCCAGTCAATATAGTGTAAGTACCTAGTAGCAGTGGCATACCGTGGAGTTTTAGTCAGGGCCTTCAGTAAGCAAGGTTAGTTGTGTTTAGGTTTATAGTGTTTTTTACTTCATTGTTGTGTGTCTGTATTTATGTAGCACTGTGGTCCTGCGAGACACGTCATTTCGTTCCACTGTATGTCCCCACATGTAGCGGAATGACAATAAAGCTCAACTTCAACTGTAAACATCTTACACCTCTCTGTTACAGCTAACGCAGCTATATGCATATAATGCACATATTATGCTGCACACAGGCTCTCAACAAACAATGACGGCTGATCAACTATTTTAATAGTAGGCTAGATTGGGGTGAGTTAAATGCAGAGTAAATTTCCCTACATGGTCAGTAAAAGTAATCCGCCAATACACGGGTCACTATGCACATTCATGTCACTCTAAAATGACGACGCACCCAAAGCAGCAAAACTGTACAAACTCTGGACATCCACACACCACACCACACCACAGTATTATCAACACACCACCTACACCTCCATAACAATGTGCATGATACAATACTCATCAAATAATAAAGCACTCACCTGTCACTTGTAAATAAAGTCCATGGGTCTGTCATTCCATGAAACTTTACTCGGATTTAAAAGTAAACACAGCCAACAAAATAACTTGTGCTCAGTGCTAGCTGTTAGCCACTGATAGCACTCATAGTTGCAATCATTGAAATGGCGCATAAAACGTTTGCTGGCCTTTGTTAGCAAATTCACTTCGGGTGTAGGTCTTCCTTTCTCAGTTATTCTCTTTTGTCACAGAGTGAGGAGTTTAGGCCGAGGTCTGTGGGTTTAGAAGCCAGCTTGATGGGGACTATAGTGTTGAAAGCTGAGCTATAGTCAATGAATAGCAGCCTTACATAATTCCCATTGTTGCTGTCCAAGTGTGTGAGGGAAGAGTGGAGGACGTGAGAGATGGCATCGTCAGTGGATCTGTTTGGGCGATAGGCAAACTGAAGAGGATCCAAAGTATCAGGGATGGAGGAGCAGATGTGGCTCTTTACAAGTCTCTCAAAAACCTTCATGACTATAGAAGTGAGGGCAACTGGGCGATAGTCATTCAGGCAAGAGAGTTTATTGTTCTTAGGCACAGGGATTATGACAGATTTTTTAAATGAGGTGGGAACCACGGAGGTAGCAATTTACCACCATTATTAAATAATATGTAATCATGTAATCAATCAACAAAGTATCTGCAATCTGATTATGAGCATTTCAAAACAATCACATTATTTAATTTTTGTAAACTAATTACATAATTCAGATGACATGTAATCAGCACTGTTGATAAAACTGCAGGACGTCCCAAATGACCAAATGTTCTCAATTTGAAGTGAACTTCTCTCCTGTTGTCAACGATGCCGGCTGTCTGTCAGCTTTAGAGGAGGACAGACAAAGACAGACAGGTAGGTGGGGATGCGGCCGATGAAGACAGGTGAGGGGGAGTGTTTCGGAAATAATTGAATCCAACAATGGCTGGCAGATATCTGAATGTGACTTTGCAGGAGTCTGATCCTTTATCGACAGCTAAAAACAACAGTCATTATCTGTTAATTACATTAACATTTTATCAGCGGCGCAGGGTGGGCTCTATGGCAGATAGGTGTTCGTCAGTGCCTCAGGAGCTCGTCCCGGGTCCATCTCACTTGTCCTGCTGGGACTAACAGCGGTTGCGTCACCTGAAACGCAGGGGTCTGGAAAGGCCAGGGTTGTCTTGACTCCTGTCCCAGAGGCCAACCTAATGACTAACGACTGCCAGGCCTGTATTGTTCACCATTCTTGTGCTGGCTGTGCAATTTACTTTATTTTCCTTTGAAGGAACCAGATTAAATTTTTATGTTAATGATGCATTGCATAAAACAAAACGTTTACGCCCTGGATGTCAGTACAGTATTTGCACGAAAATACTGTATTGTGTGTTTTATCCTCAATATTTTTCTCAGAATTGTATGTTTACTTCATTCAATTCTTTTTAATTTCCGCCACAGAATAATAATAATAAAAAATAAAAAAGTTAATTGCGACTTTTTATCTCACAATTCTGAAGTTTATTTATCACAATTAAGACTTTTCTTCTCCGAAGTTTATCTTGTAATTGAAATACATAAACATGCAATGACAAGTTTACATCTTGCATTCTTACATTCTGACTTCTTTCTCATAATTCTGGATTTACATCTCACAGTTCTATTTTATTTATTTATATATTTTTTTTTTTTTTGCTGCAAAATAAAAAGGTAAATACAACATTTTATCTCACAATTCAGACTTCTCAGAACTCTGGGTTTGCATCACACAATCCTGTTTTTTGTTGTTGTTGGTGGTGGTTTTTGCCACCACAAAGTAAAGCAATGTGTAATTTCCAACCATTAGAAGGGATCAGTACGATACCAATAAGATGACCCGGTTTGCAGTACATCAGTCATACAGGACTAAGTTCTTAGGATATTATGTCTTTGTAAGTAATTGTAACTGCGGACATCTCTAATTGTTATCATCAGATCGTGCAGGATTAGCAGATACATAAAAATCATCAAGGTGATGTGTCTATGCACACCTCCATAACAGGTAACTGACGTAAACATTTTATTTTATTTAGTTATTTTTTGTTTATCATTATGTAGGAAAAACTTAATATGAGCACACCTGTGGGAACCTGCATTTGTTACTTTAAAAAGCAATGCCTATTTGATTGAATCCCCTTATTGTTATAAATGAATGCATTTGGTTTATTCAGCAATATTACATTTATGACTTACATGAATACAACCCCTTTAATTAGATGTTACCATTTTTGGTATTATTGGTGAAATAAAAAAGAAAAATTAAATATAATATAGAAAAAAAATCCACTGTGTGTTAAAACACTACATTAATAGTACACTGAAAAATAATGGTGTAGAAGCAATTTACACTAGCAAGTTTCTACTAAATTTCACTTATTAAAATTTAGAAGTAGTTTTTAATTTAAATTTTTTTTTTTTTTTTCTTTATTTATAAACGGACCATGCACAATTTTTAACATAAAATTTCCATTTCATGTATTGTACCGGATTTAGCCAAAGGCTATTTTTCATCCGTAGTCCTCCAGGCAGGTCAACACTAAAACAACATTACACAAACAATACCTATGTTCACATACAATAAATGTAGACTTTAGTTTTAGTAATTTTGTTGTGTGCATTTAGTCATTTTTATTTTATCATTAATATTTCTGTTTGGTTGTTATTTTATTTCTATTTCAGTTTTAGTAATTTTTACTTTTTTATTTCTGTCAATAAAATGTCAAATATTAGGCAAGATGTGCAATATTTTTGTTTGTCATCTTATTATCTAATAAATACGTATTTCTAAATTTACAGTTATATATATATGTATTTAAAGTAACACAAATTATTTTTTAACAGTGCTAGTTGTAGATTTAGTTAACAATAACAACACTGGGCAGAACTTCCAGTGACTGGTGACTTTCCAGGTGCCTCTGTTGGAATTTTCCCATTATGCCATTTGTCTGTTGTATTTGTTTGCTCTGTATTGGAACACAGGCCACTGGATCTGCTGCTCATCCTAGAAATTGGAGGGCGAGCAGATGCCAGTATGCTCAGTAACAACATTGGCCGCTTGGGGAAATCTGTGAGCTTCCAGTCAGGTCTGGATGGGACAGGCGATGTCTGTGGTGCTTTGGAGCAGATCCACTTGTTTCAACTCCCTCAATTGCATTATGAGGGTCCTCTAGCAGGGCAAATAACCTCAGAGCCCACCTCAGTCACAGGCCTGCTTATTGATTGAAACCTGCCCCCATAACTTAATATTTTACCTGCTTATTTCCCTGACTGAGGCAGAGTCCTGTCACTCCAGCCAAGCCGGGATCAATGGGAACATTGTCCCAGTAGGGGAAGGTCCCGGCCGGGGTCGCAGCTGGCTGACAGGGCTCCAATCTTCTGGCAGCTGGACAAGCAGCGACGGTGAATGAGCCAAACCACAGGGCTTTTGATATGCAGGAACCAAATGACTGGAGATCTGCTGGACTGCAACATAACTGAATTAAACGAATAGTTCACCTGGACAATGGAAATTTGCACGCCCTCATGTTGTGGCAAATTGTATACCATTTATTTTTTCCATGAAACATCAAAGACAACATTTTTAAAGATTTATGCAACTCTTTTCATGCAATGATAGTCAGAGAAAAAGCTTCTTGTGACAATGGAGTGCACTTACTTGTATTGAATGTGCATTTGAATAGTTGTATACAATTTTAAGTACACTTCAATCCATTTTCATTTAATTGTAAATAACATCTACAAACTGTAAACAAGTTTGTTTTACTGTAATTTAAAAGTAATTCCTTACCTTGCAATATTACTGTCTCAGAATTGTAATGCGTTACATGACTCCTGTATTACTTTAGAGTTACTTTCACCAAAATATCTACAGAAATAGAACTTAACATTCTAAAATGACAAAATCTACTAGAGCCCTAATATAAGTGTTTATATTTCATTCAGGCTTTTTATTAAGTTAATTTAGAAAAAACGTTTGGAGCATTTTTTGTTCATTAAATAAGTTTTTTCTTTCTTAAAGTAACGACCAAGCGGCCAGCGGCAGACCGGCAGGCTGATCATAGCTTATGTTTGATCAATGTAGCCTTCTCAAATCATCACGACTTGCCTAAAATAAAATCTATAGATATACTAAAACAGTTCAAGCATATAACAATGTTTAAACGTTAAACCTAGATAAATGTGCGCTGTATCCAGTAGTTTGTGCGGAGAGTGGAAATTAAAGCGTAGGACATGGAGGCACCAGCGCAATCAATCAATATTATCCGTCTGCATTACCGGAGGCCGCACTTTCAGGACCGCAGTTGTAGGACCGCATTTTTAGGACCCTAGCTTTTTGTGACAGCGCCATCTACCAAGTCGGAGAATTTCCAAGACCCTAGTTTTGGAGGACCAAAAAAAAGTGTATTTCCAGTATTTCCACCCAGTTTTAACTACATTGGAGTTTTTTAAAAACGTTTTATTACACCCAAATACTACTTTTTTTTATTGCAATTAAACCTGGTTCCTAGGAATGTTGAGTAATTATTGGGTCTAAGTAGCATAATATAATATCTCAAGTAAAATAAACAAGCAATCATGGTATAGTCTTTTCAGTCACTAGATCAACCACATTTTCAAGTACAGAGGGAAGACACAAGGATGACTCTGGGGGTAGATTTAAGATTGTGTATATTGTATAAAATAATATGTTACAACAGTTGAACGAACACACACAAAAATAAATTTGTTCATGACGTGAACCACATAGAAAAAACTTCATGGGCGTCTTCACTGACTCCTAAGAGAGAGAAAGAGAGAGAAGTGAATGAAACAAGGAACAGTATGCAATAATAGTATTATGAACATTAATTGGTATGAAGATGGATATAATTATTTTTGTATCGTATATGTGTGCGCTCTGTGGTAACTAAAATCTTTTAAATATGATATATAAAATTAGAGAGTAGAACATGTTCAACTAAATGTTTTACCATTTAAATTTACCATTTAAAAAGATTCATTCACAGATTATACTTAAATGAAATAATAATAAATAAAATTAATAAAATAAAAAAACCTGTAGCATGTTCCTTATGGTTAAGCATAAATAGAGATCAAGGATTATCCGGTCATTAAAATTGTGTAGGCCATCTTTCCACTCTTGGTAACGGTAGAAGGTTCCGCATTGATGGCAAGATTTATAGTCTATAGATGTCTAGAAATCAGAAGTTTCAACAATATTCTCAGTACGGTTTACAACACATTCAGTGATTAATGAAAGCACAGCAAATTTACCACAGTGGATTGTCATAAGATATAAATAGTTTAATTGACCTACCCTCAACAATACGCTTATTTGTAATGAGGATTTGGTCACTCAGGGGTACATTGCCAGGGCACTGCTGGCACATCATCTCCAGTGGAATGAGGTGCCTTGGGTATTCTTTTTTCAATAATGGATGCCGTAAATGTTCTGGCAGAACAGCAGGTAATTTTTTGAACTTCAAAAATATACTCAAACATGGCCTTGAACTTTTGGTAATCTTTTGGAGGATATGGAATGTTACCCAGCTCAACCTCATCATGACGGCCTCCATCCTCTGTTGATGTTTGAAATTCCACCTCCTCAGTGCACCGGACTTTCCTGAACAGCTCAGGGTGAGTCTGAAATAAGTGCCATTTTGCAGTGTACTTGTGTTGGCATGATCTCTTCATCCTTGCACAAGGACAGTGCCACCAATTTCTTTTTTTTGTGTCATACGACACCATGACTCTTCCTAAACGACTTTAATATGAAACAGTCGGCTCATAAACGGATATGTATTTTTGGACTGAGGGATTCCAATTTAGGAGTATACAGACAGAGGTATATGGTTGGCATTTACAAGGTTTTTCAGATCAAGGCAGACCTTCTTTTTATCCTTGCCAAACCACTGGCTGTTCACCATCTCATTAAGTGTGTCCTCACTAAGTACAGGAGAGGAGACATAGGATGTGCAGTAAGTTAATGATTTAAGGTGTACGCATTGATGTGCTTTCAACCCACTTCTCAATATATTAATATTACATAAAAATGTAATATTAATATTAATATGTCATTTAAAGAAATAGTTTAATTTAGCTCAAAGGGAATCATTTATGATTTTATAGAGATTTGAACAGAATCAGTGTTACGGCGATTCACTGAACGAGCCGTATAACAAACTCTGCACTGGATATTAAAATCCAAAATATAGTGAAAACACTATTTAATAGCACAGTAACTAGATCGGCAGATTAAGACATTAACTTGTGAGCACAAAACACAAGATACTTCTCTTTTCAATATAAATCAGATTTTATTTATATAAACCTAAGACATAAACTAATCTAACACATGAACACAAGCATTCACACATTCACACGTTGCAGAAAGAGAGAAAGTGAGAAAACAATGAGTTTAAGAGAATGGAAATGTGAAATCCCAAGTTTACAGCAATATGTGCTATTGCATCGACCTGAACAACCATCAATCACTTATTTAACCCTCGCTTTGAGTTTCTCAATGAGGCTAAGATTGATATTAACTGCACCTGATTCAGTTAGAACCTGGAGGTGTTACTTGCTTGCTTTGCCTGTGTTAAGGGGTTTCCTTTGTGTCGTCGTTGCAGACAGGGGGTTCCCCGAAGTGTCTGATTGGTTGAGAGTTCAGTAGTCTTTGAAGTGAGGTCTTGGGCGTTGGCTGAGGATGCGGAGTTGGTCTGGTCGAAGTTTGAAGCGGGTGCAGTCGGAGCTGGACTTTGCAGCAAACTTACATTAGAACACGAAACCCCACGGAAAGAAAATAAACTAAAGTGAAAGAATAAAAGTAAAAGGATGTAAGAGACTAGGTGGCTTTCTTCTCATTATGGTAGCAGCTGGCACATGGGCCAGAGCACGCTCAAAGAGCAGCGTCAAAACGCGGTGGCAAAAGAGAAGAAGAGTAACAGAGTGACTAAGAGAGTAAGAGAGAGTTTGATGGTGTCCTGAGTTTTTAAACTCGGCTTTCAGACCGTCCCATCTGGACGTCTTGACCAATTAGATACTGTCCTTGCTCGGGGTGTTGCTCTGTTCCTCCACCAGGTCAATAAATCAACGTTATCTGTTCAGTCAGAGGTCCGAACTTTATAGGCTCTTGCAAAGTATACTTTTGAACATGATTTCTATAACAAGACTGATGATACATTTGACAAAGAATTGATTGGAAGAAACATTTAAAGCATGATTTTGCACACTCATACATACCAAACATGCATCTGAATCCTTCAGCTATTCAATAGTGATAAAAAAAAACATACATAATATTTGATTAAAGCATGATAATCTAATGTGTAGGTTACAAACATAGTATAGGTTATTTCTATGCAGAGAAATAACTCATAGGTCCTTTTAAGATGATTTTTAGTACATGTGAACAGATTGTCTCTATGAACGAAGGACTTTCAGTCTGGTTCTTTGTCTTCTGTGTGTGGAGACCAGCCCAAGAGAGTCTGTAGCTCGTGATTTTCTATCACAGGTTTACATGTGATGGCCATCTCTTTGACCATCAGTCTTGATTACTTGCCCCAAATTTGACAGTCTCTTTCCTGAATTGGAATGATCAATAAGTATTCTTTTGTCTCAATGTTGCAAGCTTTTTTGTGAAAGAGGCTTGCTTCAGACTAGTTGGAGCCAGGAATCCGATTTATGATGTTGTCCTGTTACAGCTTTGAGGCCCCTCTTTCTGGAATCTCAGCTTCTCATGTTTTGATGTTCTGATGGAATCTTAACTTTGTCTGATTCAGTCTCTGATATATTACACAGAAAACGTGTTGATTTCCCCCCCTAGACTTTATTTTGAATATGCAGAGGTGTAGTGGCCCCGTGAAAAGATTTGTGAACAGTATAAACTCCATTCTCTGGATCTATGCATTCACTTGGAAGGTGTGAATATTGCTGTAATGTCCTTATGTTTTCCTGTGTGTTTCCTTTCTATGTGCCTTTTTAAATTAATTCTGTTCATGGTAAACTGGCATATGGGACAATTTTTACGCAGTACTTGCTTCACACGGACCCTTTGTATTTGCGTACTTTGGAATAACATGCACAGTGAAGGTTGTTGGAGCTGGGATGGTGGAAGTACTTGGAGCTGGGATGGTGGAAGTACTTGGAGCTGGGATGGTGGAAGTACTTGGAGGTGGAATGGTGGAAGTACTTGGAGCTGGGATGGTGGAAGTACTTGGAGGTGGAATGGTGGTGGTTGTGGCAGGGTGCTTACCCTTGCAAAGAGACAGATGCTTCAGGAAGTCCGGTTTACGTAGCAGCATGGAATTACAGTGGATGCAGTGGAAATGCCTCTTTGGTCGGCAATCTAATCCACATCTGTGAATGGTATACCCTAAAATATAAGAACAGTAAACTGTAGTATTATTACGATGGTCATCCGTGTAAATCATGAATACCCAAAATCTGAATCAGGTTAACAAAAACAAAAAACAAATGCAGTTGTTTGGATTCATTGCTCAAATTTAATTAATCTTTATATTGCATTTCCCAAAAGAATGTTTGCAAATGTTACCTTCATGGAGAACTGCACGTTTAAAATGACTCTCCAAATGGTATTTCACTTTGCTCAACTTTGTTGGTTGAAACAAAGCAGAACTGCAGAACGGGCAGTGAAACTCCTTGCAGCATGTAGTGCATCTCTTTAGGACAGGAAAGGATCTCCCTTCTTGGATTGTTGTGTGTTTCTTGAAAAACATTTTTAAGTTAATTTCATATAAATAAATAGACATAAATTAGGCCTAAGCCTAGTACTTGACCAATTTATTTATTAATCTTTTGTCATACTATTGCCTGCCCTGAGCTGTGTCCTTGAAAGCACTTCATATAGAGTACACAGTAAATGACACAATCTAACACGGGGTATTTTACCAGTCAATTATGATGGCCTCTCTGTTATGTCTGACTATTAAAATGTCATATGTCTCAACCAACATTATAAAACCATGTCAAAATGAAGAGACGTACTCATAACATGTATTGTGGGATAACGTTAAACAGGCTGACTGTGAGCACGTGACAGTTAAAACATTAAGATTATTTTAACTTAATTAAAATGGAAAAACAATGAGTAATTAACAAGCTTTCACAACGAACGTGCTACAGTTTATTGTGCTGTCAATAAGTCAACACAGGCTTATCATGCAAGTTTCATTAAATTAATGTGCTAACAATTCATTTTACAGCATTAGAGGCTAATATATGATGGCTATGCTTTCAAGACTATTTAGCAAATCATGATCACTTCGGCTATGTTAACTTTCCAATGAAATGCATCACAATTGTTTTTAATGTTAAACAAATAAAAATTGATTCACATTTCATACTCACACCCTGATTGTCATCCATCTTCGCTGGTCCTCTAATTCGGTAGGTGGCGTTGTCACTAAAAACCTAGGGTCCTAGAAATACGGTCCTAGGACTGTGTTCCTGAAAATGCAGCCTCCGGTTTTGCAGGCAGATGCTACTCCAATCAATTAAAAAATTTTTTTTCAACGGAAACAACTTGCGCCATAATTTCTGCTCATAAAGGTAAGAGTAATTCATCATTCGTAACTGTAAAGGACTCTAAACACCATCGAGCCGCTCTTGACAGTCACGGCAGCACGGACTCATGTTATTTCCACTATTTTTTTTCATGAATATTGGCCCGAAGCCCGGGCCTAGGGACATAAAAAAGTAATGAAAATTGATTAGTAATGCCTTACACTACTGCGTTACAGCAAAAAGTAATACATTACTGTAATGCATTACTTTTGTAACACATTACTCCCAACACTGGCTATGTTTACATGCACTACATAATCCAGTAGTAATTGGACTGATGGCTCAAACACATTGAAAAGTCTTTATGTAAACACCTCAATCAATCCCACTGAGCTTGATCTGAATTAAATTTTAATCAGATTGAAAGAACTGAAATAATACAATCAACAGAAAAAAAAACAAAGCATGTAAACATTTAAATACAACTATCTTCTCAATTGGATTCAAAATACCTTTTGTGTTTTACGAATGAGCGTATGTTTATTTATGTCTTAATGACCAGTGGAGGAGACCGAATATTTACTGAACATTAGCTAAAAACAGCTCTTCTTTTAAATATGTCACAAAGGCAACAACAATCTTAGCGGTAGCTTTCTCCAGTTCTGGGGTTTGTTTGAAATGCGTAAATACACATGTAAATATGTGAAACGGATTGCAAAATTCATTTATAAACAGAACTTTCACAATCTGAAATCAGATAGGATTCATTCAGACGGATAAAAATTAATACATGAAAACAACTATTATAAATTTATAAAGATTCTTTTTCTTTTTCACAAAGATGATTCAAAATTTCTCCTCTCATGTAGCACATAAAATGCCAGCGTATGGGCTTGGAATGACATGAGGTCACAGTGACAGAAGTGTTATTTTCAGGTGAGCGATTGCTGTAAAGCCGGACGGTGAGCAGCAGCAGCACCTGGATAGGGAGAGATTAAAGAAGAGCCCTACATAGGGATGTTGATAAAAAAAAAAAAAAGAGGTTGAGTGAAGCAGAGCGAAGGTTTACTTAAACACACTGCCTTGATACACAAAAAATGCTTAGGACCATTGCTGACATAGAAAGAGTGCAAAAGAAAGAGATATCAAGTGTAGTAATCAAAATGAAAAATGGGTCCTGGACCACTTTAAGCAAGAGCTAATTTATCACCAGAAAGTACGGATAAGTAGCCGAGTTGTTGCCGTTCAGTAAGTACCCGTTCTGCACCAAATTATTCCACCCCTGCTCGCATGCACCCATAAATCATACACTTCCACACATCTTTTCCCATTAGCGGCCATGCTAGGCATGGGTGCGCGCTCAGCTACCAACGCAGGCTAATAGACTATAACTTTTCATTTTAAGAATGCCTTGAATGCCCCACAGCCACCCCTCACCACTCATTTGCCCCACGTGCAGGGGTACGAAGTGGCTGCGTTAACCATCCACTAGTGGTCATTTTCATTCTGACTGTGGCGTGTGGAGTGTTTCTTTGGGCTCGTGCGTTTCTGGGTGGCTCTTTGTTTGGAGGGACGCTCGCCACACGCTGGAGATAGAGCCTGTGGTTTGTCATTGGCAACTACAGGGTCATTGGCTCCCGGGGTAACACCGAGGTCCCATAGCTGCTTTAGCCAACAGAAAGAGAGTTGATTAAAACGCCACCTCGGAGGACTTCTAAGCCTTCGCTTTGGTAAAGCACAATGACTCAATATTAAGTCGAATCCTCTCGTTGCAAATCTCGCTTCAATCCATTGTTTTTTGCTTAAATGCGCCATTAATATCTGTGAAAGTCACCACTTCTCCAGATATTAGGATCACATTGTCAGCTGATAAACAGTGTGGAGGAACAAAAGAATCTCTGGTTAAATATCAGTTCGCTTAGTGACCTTTCATAAGGTGATTTTCCTAGAACTAGAAGCTAGATCAAGAACTTTTTGAGGAATTATTATAGTTCATTTATGCTGATTTGAGGAAACCTTAGCTCTTTGGGCTTTCTGTGAGAATGTGATTGGCGAAACACTTGATGCACAAACCAATGAGAAAAGTAGAGTCTGCAACCACCACATGTAAACAGAAGAAATTTAGCTCACTTGACATTTTTAGATTAAAATTATTCCAGTTTGGATTCAAAAACACCTTGTGCACATATGTAGTGCAGTGATGCATATGTTTACCGAAGCCCTTTTATAATACGATCTGTCTACATACGTTGTACTTCTAACAGCCTACTAAAAATTTACTTAACATTTGCTAAAAAAGAATTTCTTGTGACATATTTGTCAGCTTGTTTCTTAGATATGTCTTCAAGGCAAAAACATGGAGTCTTGCAACAATTACATCAACAGTGAGGAACAAGCCCTCCTGAGCATTTTTTTGATGGAAGAAATCAAAGTCAAAGTGTACATTTACTAAATTATTGTTGGAATCAACCACCACAACAACAAAAACCCTGCACATTAAACTATAATATGATGAATAGTAAGCATTTTTTTCTCAATGTTCTAATCCTCATCACTCCTGCTCTTTCAATTGACTTTCTGACATTTGCACATTGCCTTTCCAACTCCCATGTTTAAAAACCATTCAACCAACAAAGTAAAGAATAACAAAAGCGCAGCTCCAATCCTGCCGTCCTCAAATGGCATACAAAAACTGGTTGTTGTTAGTGGTGGTTCCTGGTGTATGTGTGAATATGAATGTGGAAAAGTCCCTATAATTGTGGTCCCTTTCCAGAAAGTTTGTCTTGGGAGAGGATTACATGTCAGAAAGTGGCAATAGGGGAAGAGTATCATATTTTTTCACAACGACTTGATGCTGTGCTGTGCAGACCGATCGATGTCTGACTTGCATGCTGGTTAGAATTTTTGTTCACTTTGATAAGGCACTGACGCCTCATCAGTGTAGCTATATTGCCATCCAAAGCAGCAAATGTACCTTAGATTATGCAGACAAAACACAAAAACAAATGCTGCCATGTTATCTGGTGTTCGGAGGCAGATTATGGTTGGGAATGCAGTCATGCAAAACACTTCTGGGAGGTGATTATACCAAATCATTTTGATGACAGACTTTGGCTCGGGGTATTTTAGAATCACTAAGACAAAATTTGACATGGTGTGTGATGAGAATGGTGTGCTGGTTAGTACAGATATCTAATCACATGTTGTGGCAAAGTCACATGTGTTTTTGTTTGTTTGTTTGTTTTTTGCACATTGAGAAATTATTCATTGAATGTTTTTAGATGAATGTTTATGTGTCTATTTTCTTGTCAGACTGAGGGCATACATTTTCATGCACATTTTATGATTTTATGCACATCTTGGTGTTTACATCTGCTTCATTTGTGAAAGGCTCTTCAAAATAAAGGCTCTTTATTGGCATTTATGGTTCCATGAAGAACATCCACAGAACCTTTCCATTTCACAAAATGGTTCTTTATAGTGGAAAAAGGTTCTTTAGAATAATAAAATGTTCTTCACAAAACAAAAAAGGGGTTCTTTTAAGAACTGTTCACTAAAAGGTTTTTGGGGAACCTAAAATCATCCTTCTACGGCATTGCAAAAACCCCCTTTATTTTTAAGAGTGTATGCAAACATTGTGCAAGCATCACCAACAAAACCAGAGAAAGTTCCTGACTTTCACCCAACTGCAAGCTAGATCCAATGGATCAGTCACAGTTTGTGATTACAGGATTGAACACTTTATTCAGCTTTTAGGCTGTTTTATCCCTGGAAAACAATTCTATTTGCTGCCTGTGCCTCAGAAATTATACAGTGTTGCTTTGAAAAATATTTTATTTGCATCCTTAAAATTACTTAAAATTTCTAAGAAAATTTCTGGAAGAAGTTGTAGGCATGGCAGGTGAATCTCTTAAGATGTTCCTCATCTACAGCACACATTTGACTGGATCCTCTTAAACCCCAACAGAACAACTACGCATCTGAAACAATGGCAGGTAAAATAAATGGATCAAAGCTCTTCAGCGACTCCTGAGGAAGTTCCTCGCAAGGCAACTCGCGTGAAAGCGCTGTGCACAGTCAAATGCTAAAGGGATTGGACATGTGATGGATGAAGTCTTTGACTTCCAGTAGAAGTGGCATGATGGCCTGGCATCTCTGCTGCTCGCATTGTGACCAAATGCTGTTATGTAGCTGTTTCATTGTGGTGACAGCATGAGCAATGCTTGGTTTTGTTCTTCCTACTGTTGCGATCCATCATTTGTGGAGAGCTGGGACATATTCCTGCAACACAGACTCCCTCCCCCTGACACACACACACAGACACACACCTTCATCTCCACGCCGTTGAGAGGTCTTGTCATTACTGCTGCTTCATCTGCACGTGTGCGCCATTACATTAATCTCCTTGTTTGTCTCATATTCCAAAATCCATCCCTATGCATCTGATTTTATGAGCCATCTGGGTGGAGGAACGGCAGAACGCATGAGCGACTTCTCAGCAAGCTGCAGCTCGTAATGAGAGGTGATTTCACATCAGCAGCTCTCTTTTTGCATGTGGTCGTCACACTATGTGTATCATAGTGTTATGAGCTGAGAATGCAGTGACCAGCAAACTTCCTAAACGGGAGTAAAATATTAACTTTGTTGCGACAATGAGTTTTCTACATTGCAAGCAAAAATGCTGCATGATTCATGATAAAATTGCAGTTACACTGCAAGACATTTAGTTCGACTAAGACAAATAGCACTCAATATTGTTTAAATTTTATTTTCTCATGACACAATATGAGTTCTGCAGATGTGCAGAACTCATATTGACTATATTTATAGACTGCAGAAATTATTCTAGGTTTTATTCATTTTTTCTGGTGTTTTATCCCCCCTTAGTATAAAACAGAAAAAAGATGCATTTTTTTTAATACATTCACTTTATATGCAATTTATTTATTTAAATTCTAAATAAGATTTAGAACTGGTCCTCTGTTCCAAACCTAATGGGTAATTAGCCTAATAGTTACTTTAAAAAATGAGTTCTTGCTAAACATAGAAATGATGATTTACTTTTAGCAGTCCTCAGGAAAAATATTATTGTAAAGAAAAACATCACGAGAGTGATAACTGTCAGTAAAATGCTCACAGATATGTACAAATCTCTCATCAGGTATTGAATCAGACAGGGTTTGGAGTTCAAGCAGGCATGTGACATAAGCTCAAGATGTTATTTCATACAGCAGCATATAAATGTACAACTGTCTCCTGTCACATAAAGAGTCAGTTTGATTTACTGGCATTGATCAGGTGCCCGATGCCTCTGACAGCTTTGTAGAAGCCATCAGCACATCTTACACAGTCATGCCGCCAGTGACACTTCTGTCAGATTGGAACATATTCATAGCAGAACTGTCAGTGAACAATGAATAGTTTAATTAAATAGTTTTAAAACATTATAAACAGCAACACTTTACAAATGTTACAAAAAACAGTATTTTACAGCAATAGTTTGTCAGTGCCAAAAATGTAAATCCCGTCATCATTTATTGACCCTCATTTTGTTCCAAATATGTACATCTTTCTTCCTTTGTGGAAAAAAATGTGGACTTGGCAACCCTGCATCCAACACGAGCTGCATCCAAAGCGATTTAAATACTCCACATATTAATAGAGGCTCCCTGATGCATGAAAATTATATTCAACATTAGAATGTTTGCGAGAGAAGGCCGTAATGATCAGAAATTGGGAGCGGGATTCAGAAAACAGTCCCCTGCAGGGATTTAATACAAAAATACACACAATGAATGGCGACTGTAGAAAGCAAAAGCCAAATCCCGGACATTTTGGGCGATTTAGAAATCCTGGCCAGACATATTTTTTTAGGTCCAAAAAGAGGACATGTCCAGGGAAAAGAGGACGTATGGTCACCCTACGTAACTGAGATTTTCTCTATCCGTCAGTCACTTTGATGTTGTGTTGAATTACTGACACTAGGGGTCCTTATACTAAACACCACAATCACCGAAACTGTGTTACGAGATTCCGCGGTGCATGGACATTACAGAGACCACATCCCGCCCAAAGGTTGGCATGTGGAAAGACATCCAATATACTTTCCTGGTGGGAAGTGCTACACAGGGAAGAAGTCCCTTTGTTGGGCTCTACCTGGTAAGGGAGAGACTACTGACCACAAAGACTGGTGACAGAGTGAGGCTTCGTCCAGGTAAAAGACACAGGGTTCACAGAAGTGAAACCAAACTGTTGAAATTGCATCATATGGGATTACCAATAGAGAATCAACACATATGGAGCATTAATCCAAGTGCAAGGGCTCACCTGAAAATGGGACACACCACAAGTAATGGGTCTGGTACCAAATTCCTCTACTGAGTGCTTGGAGGTAGAAAAAATTTCCTAGGTACCTCAGGCATGGGGTGCTCCCTTTTTTTTGCCGCCCGAGTTTTACTTGTTGGTATCCAAGACTTGGGACGAAACTGGCTCTACCTGGAGATTATAAAATCCCGGGAAGGTGTTGGATGTAGCCCAGCCCGCAGCTCTGCAGATGTCTGCCAACTGTGTGCCATTTGCTAAAGCTGAGTAGGTTGCAACACTCCTGGTAGAGTGAGCTCTCATTCCCATGGGGCATGGTATGCCTTGGGCTTTGTACGCCAATAGAATGACATCCACAATCCAGTGGGCTGTTCTTTGTTTTGAGACAGCCTTCCCCTTCTGCTGTCCTCCAAGGCAGACAAAAGAGATGCTCAGATTTCTAAAGTTCTCTCTGTGTGGTACAGGTGCATACTGGACATAACAGAGACAGGACTGGGTCTCCCTCATCATGAGGGATTGCTTGCAAGTTCACCACTTGATCCCTGAAGAGAGCAGTGGGAACTTTGACACATATCTGGTCTAGGGATCTCAGGACAACATGAGAGTCTGCTGGACTGAACTCTAGACACATGGATAGATCACTTCATCACTCCATCCATTGGGCAGTGGTCTCAAACTCAGTTCCTGGAGGACCACAGGTCTGCAGAGTTTAGCTCCAACCAGCTCCAAATCACACCTGCTTGGAAGTTTCTAGTAATCCTGAAGACCTTGATTAGTTGGATCAGGTGTGTCTGATTAGGGTTGGAGCTAAACTGTGCAGAGCTGCGGCCCTCCAGGAATTGATTTTGAGACCAATGCTGTAGGGTCTGTAAGACCAAATAGAGGCTCCAAGAGGGGGTGAGGTGCGGTCTTGGAGGATTTAACCTTGGGAAGAACACCATGTAATGAATAGGTGCCACTTCAAGGCATAGAGGGGGCTCTTACTTGAGTTATTAAATCTGTCAGCACTGGTGATAGCCATGTTTCTGCTCTCTTTAGGGCCCGAGTGTGCTCATTATACCACGGTGTTGGACTCTTTTCCTTAATCTTTCAAAACGGCGCCGCTGTGTTCGGACACCGTCCAGGTCGCTCCGCTAAGATTGTGTTTTTATTTACTTTTTTATTTAGTTTTACTTTCTCTTTTTATACATCTCACGTCGGCACTGATCACCTATAACAAAGAAACACTTTTGGACATTGGAAACCGCTACACTAACCTGTTCCAGGACACTTTAGCCATGAATCCAGCATGGCCTCTGGAGATTCTTCAGAACACGGAGATAAACAATAACCCTCCGAGGCGAAGGATCAAGAAACACCACGCGAAACGCGCTGGGATTCGAGATAGACTAAGGAAAAGGGCTCACATTCTGCTCGCAAATGTCCAATCCTTGGAGAATAAGATGGACGATCTTAGAGTCAGGATTATTTTCCAACGGGACATTAGGGACTGTAACATCCTCCAGGGGTGGAGGAGTGTGTTTCAGGATTAACAAGAAATGGTGTGATCCCAGGAATATCTCCATTCTGTCGCATTCCTGCTCGCCTCATCTGGAGCATCTTTCCATTATTTGCCGCCCATTTTATCTGCCCCGGGAGTTTTTATCGATCATAGTTACTGCTGTGTACATTTCACCACAGGCGGACACCGGCTTGGCTTTGTCTAAGCTTCACGATGTGCTCAGTGGCTACATTAACAAACATCCTGACGCTGCCTTTATCATCGCGGGGGACTTTAACAAAGCCAACCTCAGGCAGGTCATGCCAAACTTTTATCAACATGTATCCTGTCCAACTAGAGGACCAAATACACTGGATCATTGCTACACTCAGTTCAAGAATGCCTACAAAGCCCGCTCACTACCGGCTTTTGGCAAATCGGACCATGCCGCCATTTTTCTCACACTGGAATATAAACAAAGGCTCGTTCAGGATCCTCCGGTGCAGAGAATAGTGACGCGCTGGTCCTCCCACTCAGAAGCTATGCTACAGTCGGCTCTTGATGACGTCGACTGGGACATGTTCCGGGCGAGTTCTTCTGACGTCAGTGAGTTCACGGATGTAGCATTAAGCTTTGTAAACACGCTAACCGAGCAAGCTACAGAAACAATAACGGTAAGGACATTCTCCAATCAGAAACCGTGGGTGGACAGAACAATCCGTGCTGCGGTTAACACACGCACTGCCGCTTACAATGAGGCTCTTCTGACCGGGAATATGAGTAAGTACAAAGCATCGTGCTATGCTCTCCGACGCGCAGTAAGAGCCGCCAAACACAGATACAGAGAGAGAATTGAGTCTCATTTCCAGCTCAATGACTCTCGACGGATGTGGCAGGGACTGAGGACAATCTGTGCCTTCGGAAACAAATCCTCCGCTGAGGTGAGAGCAGATCCGTTGCTGGCCGACGAGTTAAATATCTTCTACGGCCGCTTCGATTGCGGCAGCATGTCTCTGCCATCCAGCGCGTCAGGAAGCAGCATGCAGAGCAGCGATGATCCTGTAATCACCGTGTCAGAGGATGAGGTTCGGAGGGCACTAACGAAAGTGAACGTCAAGAAAGCAGCCGGACCTGATGGGATAACCGGCCGTGTTCTGAGGTCCTGCACTGATCAGCTCGCTGGTTTGTTCACTTCTATCTTTAATGAGTACCTTGCTACCTCCGTGGTTCCCACCTCATTTAAAAAATCTGTCATAATCCCTGTGCCTAAGAACAATAAACCCTCTTGCCTGAATGACTATCTCCCAGTTGCCCTCACTTCTATAATCATGAAGGTTTTTGAGAGACTTGTAAAGAGCCACATTTGCTCCTCCATACCTGATACTTTGGACCCTCTTCAGTTTGCCTATCACCAAAACAGATCTACGGACGATGCCATCTCTCACGTCCTCCACTCTTCCCTCACACACTTGGACAGCAACAATGGGAATTATGTAAGGCTGCTATTCATTGACTATAGCTCAGCTTTCAACACTATAGTCCCCATCAAGCTGGCTTCTAAACTCACAGACCTTGGCCTAAACTCCTCCCTCTGTGACTGGATTCAAGACTTCCTCACCGGCAGACCTCAAGTGGTGAAAATCGGCCATGAACGTAGGAGCCCCACAGGGCTGTGTCCTGAGTCCCCTGCTTTACTCTCTCTACACACATGACTGCGTGTCCTCTCACAGCTCCACATTTATTATCAAATTCGCTGATGATACTGTGGTTCTGGGCCTCATCTCCAACAATGATGAGACCGCATACTTGGATGAGGTAAAGAGACTCACATCATGGTGCCAGGACAACTGTCTCTCTCTGAACGTGAGCAAAACTAAAGAGCTGATCATGGACTTTAGGAAGAGACAGCAGCAGCCCTACACTCCTCTTATGATCAGTGGGACCCCTGTGGAGAGGGTGAGTAGCTTCAAGTACCTCGGTGTAAACATCTCAGAGAACCTGACTTGGACTACACATATCCAAACACAGGTTAAGAAAGCCAGGCAAAGACTGTACCATCTGTGACAGCTGAGGAAATTCAGGGTCTCACCAGCAATCCTGAACACTTTCTATTCAGGGACCATAGAAAGTGTATTGACTCAGTGCATCTCAGTGTGGTATGGAAACAGCTCAAATCAGGACTGCAAAGCTCTACAGAGAGTTGTGCGCTTAGCTGAGTGCATCTCAGGGTCTGCTCTCCCCTCTCTGCAGGACATCTACCTCAAAATCTTACTGAATTTAAGCTAATTAGCATTAGCCAGCACTTTTGAATTTGCCAAGATGTCAGGCGCTCTGGCTCCTGGTAAACATTGGACTATGGAGGCTGGTGTCTCTATTTTCACGTTCCGTACAATGGAATCGCCAATAACTAGAGCACTTTCATCAGGTTTCTCAGTGGGTGCGTCACTCGTAATTATAACTTGTGAACTGGGAGTTTTCTGAGAGCTACGGCTTGTACCACGTGACTGTAGCACCTCACGCGGAACCAGAAAAAAATGGCGGCGCTTTCAAAGAAAGCTATTACTGCTCTAAAAAGGAGGAAATAGATACATATATAGATACTATAATATAAAAACATTATGGAAGTGTTCATACTGTTATTATTTTGTTCTTGTTTGTTTAGGTTAGCAATAATGTACATTTATCGCCGTCATTAATCATAACAAACAAACAAAAAACAAACAAACAAAGAGTTAGTAATTATTTTTGTTTAAAACACTTTCCGTGTTCTACAATATTTCGCAGTAGCATACAAATGTAATGTTATGTGTTTTACAGCTGCCAGTAACATTTTTACATGGTCGCGGGTTCATTTTGTTGACTGTCGCTATAGAAACGGATAATCCCCAGTCCGAGGACATGAACAGTACCGAGTTGAACATCACGTGTTGTCATCTCGGAATTACGGTAATTAAGTGAAAGTGAAAGTGACTTGACATACGGCCAAGTATGGTGACCCATACTCTGAATTTGTGCTCTGCATTTAACCCATCCAAAGTGCACACACACAGCAGTGAACAAACACACCGTGAACACACACCGGAGCAGTGGGCAGCCATTTATGAGCGCTGGACATTCACTCCCCCCACCTACAATTCCTGCCGGCCTGAGACTCGAATCTTTGGTTTACAAGTCCGACTCTAACCATTAGGCCATGACTTCCCGACTAACGACATGGCGTGTTTCTCTACATCCCGCATCTCTGAAAGGTTAAGCCACAGACACTCCTGGACCACAAGTGCAGCCATTGCCTGACCCAAGGCCCGCTTTGTATGTCAGGGGGATTGGCTGGCATGCAAATTTGACAAATGCTGCCAAATGCGAATGCTAGTGTCAGTAATTTGACACAACATAGGTAACTGCTTATTTTGGTTTATTTTGCAATAATGACTGACTGTACATTATGCCTTACAGTGTTTTTTTTTTGTTTGTTTCCTTTTCATATTGTGATGAATGTCTAGCAGCTTATAAATTATAAATAATTATGTTCTGATTGGTATGTGTTTTAAACATTATGAAGGTGTAACTGTTTGTTTAACCCTCTATGGTTCAAATTACTGATTTACTGATAATGTTACGAATCTTTATCCTAGATCAGTGACACCAGTCCTTTTAGTTGCTATTAATACTACATTGAAAAAAATGTTGAAACCAACTTTCAAAGAAAAAAAAAACTTTTTTCAAAAAATGTTTTTACAGCGAAAATGTATTACTTTTTCTCAAATTAATTTATATTTATGGTTTGGTTTAAAACTTAAATTTTTTTTATTTATTTTTTAAAGCATGGATCCACACTTGACACTGTGTTTATTAGTCATTTATCTGTCTATGACATCAGCAACTCTGGTGAAATCCTCAGAAAATAATCTTTAAATATAATGCCTGTGCATATTTTGCCAGGAAATCTGCTAATATGATGGGGTTTAATTGTCTACCATGAGAATGGGTGGCGCTGCTTAGTTTAAAATGCAAAGTGTGGACATTATCTGGCCTGAGATTCAAGCGCATCCATCACGCTATGCTAATGTAGCCGGTTGGTTAAGATATTCCAATATAAGCCACCCTGGAGATGTAGTGAAATTAACACTGATAGAGAGGGGCAGCACCAACACAGAAGGGTCAAGAGATAGAAAGAGACAGAGCAACAGCAGGGAGACATGATTAGCCCTAAACGTACACACACACACACACACACAATAGTAGGCTACTCTGTCCAGTACATCATCTACAATACACACCTGCCTCCAAAAGCATTGGGGAAAAGACTCTTATATTGTAACTCAGTCTACTATATTTTATCAATCATTTCGGAATTTTGCGATCCTTCAAGAGATAAATATCATAAGATATATGTCAGGGTTTATGTTAGATAACTGATAGGAAAAACCAAGACAAAACCATTATTTCAGTGAAAAACCATTAAATGTAAAGTGTCACAGAGAATTCTGGGAATGTCAGTTTACACTTTTTCACTGTAAATTATTTTTCACTTCAAAAAACTATACATCACATCAGATATTTCAAACAGTAGAACATGGTGTTAGCAACACCGATGTCATGGGTTCGATTCCTAAGAAAAGCAAGAACTGATCAAATGTATATGTGTGCCTTGAATGCGATGTGCCAAATGCATAATGTAAATGAAGATCTGTTACAATTTTTATTAACAGTTATTATAGTTAATCAATTGACAGGTTTTTACCATTGCATATTTACAGTCCGATTCCAAAAAGAGTCCAGTTTGCACAATTTACTGTCTAAGTTGGCGTTTATTGGCAAAAATACAGGTTCAGTCACATTTACTGTTGTTCTGCAAATTTTATGTGACAAAATCCAGTCATTTCAATAGAAATCCACATAACTGAGAGTTTTGCATGAAAGTAAAGTATTCACAAGGGGCTGGTCAAGCAAATGCCCTGTAGACAAGATTTATTATAGTTAGCTAAAAATAATAATTAATAAAAATAAAATAAATTAATGAAATAAAATGAATAAAAACCATAGACATATTTAAAATCATTCAAACCAAACTAACATTAAAATAACACATTTTATTTAATATAAAAATCAGAAAGCTGTTTGGCTTGAAAGTGACTTCTGCTTCATACATCCCTGTTGACAGTAGACCTTTTGGGCCAAAATGTCACTAATGTGATTTACCTTAATCTGTAAATTAGATCAGACTGGTATATGCTGGTAGTTAACGAGACTGACTACCCGTACTGTACAGCAGCTCCAGTGAAGTGAGCTCTGTTTTCTCCTCTGCTCTCCAGAGATCTCTCATCTTCTCCCCAGAGAGCGAGTGGCGTCTCTCACGTGACACACTGCTCTAATTCGTCCCTGGCCTCTACTTCACTCGCCCGAGCTGCAAGGGAAGGCATTATTATCATTATATTAATGTGACATTAATTGCTTTTACTTTTTCACTCCATTACGTGTGCTCAATCTCTTTGGGAGGCAGGCCAGATGGTTTATCACTCGCCGATGTTGCAAGCACTGCTAATGGCTGAAGACACTGGCCTATAAAACCATTGTGCCAAAGTGTTGAAAATGTTCACAGGGCTAATTGAAAGCTAAATGTGAAGGTAAAGCGCCGAGCGTCCAGCTGTAAAGAGCCAGATTATTGAAGAGGAGGTGAACTAGCATGGAGGGAATCACAAGCCGTTTAAATGAACAAATTCACCAAAAATTAGATTTCTGTAAATGTTGAAACCTGTATGCTGTTATTTGTCTTTTGTTATTTGGAAGAATCTTTGCACAGCTGTTTTCCACACCAAATGACAGCAGTTGTCAGCGGAGCCATCTCTTACAGTCTTAACCAGGGTTATTATAGTTCACTAAAAACTAAAATATTAAACAAAAATTGTCTCTTGAAATAAAGTAAACTTTAACTAAAATAATATATATATATATAAAATTAAACTTCAGCTAGTTGCCTAGGTAACATTTCTCATTTACAGTATTTTAACTTTGTTCTAAGTAGTGCTGGCAAACGATTAACCGCATGCAAAATAAAAGTTTTTGCATATGCACACACATGCATGTATATATTTAAGAAAAATTTGTTACGTTTATATATAAAATATATTTAAATATGATGTAATTTCTATGAATATAAATATGTACATGTAAATACACTTAAATGTTTTCAAAATTTATGCTGTTAGTGTGTGTCTTTATATATACATAATAAATATACACAGTACACACACATTATTATGTAAACAAAACCTTTTATCACGATTAATCGTTTGACAGCATTAGTAATAACTAAAAGTAAAAATCCCAGATAAAAGTCAATAATACTATATATATACATATTAAAAACAAAAGAAAAAAAACCACTACAAAATTACTTCGACTCTCCAGCAGGTACATGGATTCTCATTTGATCATATGAATGAAAATGTCAAATGTCACACAAATCAATGTGATTCTCAGGAGCGCAAAATACTTTTATGAAGAGAAATATACATTTAATGTGCTATTTAAATTTGTTGAAATGATTTTATACATTTTACTAATCTCTGGAGCAGATTTATTAATAAAGAATTAATAATTTGTTAATTGATTAATTATTAATTAATAATAAAGTGTAAAAAAAATAATATATATATATATTGTAATACGATTTACAGGAAAATATTATTTTAGTCTTTCTACTTCAGAATTGCATATTTAACACTGTGCTACATGCCATTCCAATTATGTGTGACATTATTTGCTGTCAGAGTCCAAACAGCTGATAAAAACATCACAATAATTCACAAGTAATCCACTTCACTCCAGTCCATCGATTAACATCTGTGTGCTTGTAAGGAACAAATCCATTACGATGTGTTAACTTTTGTTTCTGGCTAAATTAATGTAAATGATGACTTCCTCCAGTGAAGTCTTCTTGTCTGAATCAGGAGAGAAATCTGCACATCTTTAGTACTGTGTATACCGTAAAGTGCAATGATGTATTAGGTGACTCAAACCTGTATTAAAACTTTGGCAACTGAAAAGCAAAAAGGACAGTAATGATGTGCCAGTTCTGGACTAAACAGACAGGTAAGATGTTTTGTAGGCACTGGAAAGAAGATCTATTGATTAATCCCTGATGCTAGCAGCTGGAATGGTTTCACTCCAGAGTCTGGCATGTCAGCAGCCAGTATCCACAGAGAGTGAATGTGAGGATATTCAGTGGGTATAAAAGTCTACACACCTCTGTTAAAAATGCAGCTTTTTGAGATGTAAAAATCCTTTCCCACCTTCAATGTAATATTAAAACCAACAAAATTAATGTAACAAGCATTGGAAACTTTTAACGAAATAAGGAAAATAAGTCTTAATAAGTCTAATAAAATAATCTGGTTGTATAGTGTGCGCACCATTTTATAATGGGGCCATTCACATTCAAACTCTTGCTGAAAATTAATTATGATCCTCTGGTCATCATTTAATGGATACTGATGAACTAATATAAATCAGCTACATCACACTGTAAAAATATGTTTATAAGTTGTAAATAAAACAAAGATTACTGGAGTATATTTAACAAGAAATTACCATTTTTGTCTTTACAAAATTTCTTATGGCCAAGCATGGTGACCCATACTCGGAATTCTTGCTCTGCATTTAACCCATCCAACATGCACACACACAGCAGTGAACACACACACACACAGCAGTGAACACACACACACACAGCAGTGAACACACACACACACAGCAGTGAACACACACACACACACACACACACAGCAGTGAACACACACACACACAGCAGTGAACACACATACACACAGCAGTGAACACACACACAGCAGTGAACACACACACAGCAGTGAACACACACACACCGTGAACACACACCCGGAGCAGTGGGCAGCATTTATGCTGCAGCGCCCGGGGAGCAGTTGGGGGTTCGGTGCCTTGCTCAAGGGCACCTCAGTCGTGGTATTGAGGGTGGAGAGAGCGCTGGACATTCACTCCCCCCACCTACAATCCCTGCCAGCCCGAGACTCGAACCCACAACCTTTGGATTATGAGTCCGACTCTCTAACCATTAGGCCACGACTTCATGTAGTTGTAATAGTTGTAATTTGGCTCAGAGGAAGACAGGAATCACATCTTTGTGGCAGTTTTCTCTAATGGTTAGTTGTTAATGTAAGTCTTCTTCACCACACAAACGCTTGTTAAAGCAAAAATACTACAAAAATGCATCATATTTAGTGAGAAAATTTGACGTGCTCAAGCAAAACAGACACTAGTCTTGGAATCAGCAATGAAAATTAGTAAGAAAAAAGTATTGGATTTCATTCAGCAAATGAATGATTTTTAACGTTTTGTACATTAGCTTACATGTACAGTAGAACACACAGCCTTTGGAAGTATTCTCTTTGAATATCTTCAATTGTTGCGTGTACCGAGCTGCAGCGGACACATTTGTAAACGACTTCACTTGGACCCATTGTGCGAGCTGTCTCTTTAATACCGCGTGGTTTACATACATGTTGCTGCTGATTGGGCTGACATTTTTGACACACCCACCAAACAAGAAAACGTATCTCAATCCCCGTTTCACACCGTTTCCAGGAAACATGTCATTCAACCCAGAAAGCGTAGCAAAACGTTGGACACCGGTCTGAGCTTGAACGTGCCCCTGGTATTGTGTGACTCCTAGTTGAGGGTTTCAAGTCGTCTTTTATTTTCTGAAGCAAATTAAAAATAACATGGCTTGGCAAACGATATGCTCAGATAATGTGGTGTTCTGGCATTCAAAATAAATTACTACGTGTGGAAAAAATCCTTTCCCTTCTACCGCATGCTCTCTGTTCTCTGGTGCCTCCTCCAGCAACAACTATTGCAGCCATTTGAAGCACAAAACAGTTTAAGACGTGCTTTTTTTGGGCGTTAAATAATTGCGTAAATGCCAGTAATTTGACGAGTGCAAGCATTAGTAAATCTCGTTGTGTGATTCATTTGAATACTTTCCTCCCATAAATTTTGCGTCTGAAAGGGAAACTTCTAAATATCCATATTAAATAAGGTCAGGCACAAAAATAACAGTGTCCACACCTTTACAGCGCTAATTTGTCACTGCACATCTTTAGTAAATCTGACAGTACAATTTTAATGCCAAAAGACGGTTTGCGCTGGCACAAACTGTTAGTAAAACTTGCCCTTAGTCATGCCTTTTTGTTAATCCGGCCGTCTGTTTTTGTACATGTGTACCCTCGTTTACATGTAAAAAGCGAACACATAAAAACCACATGCATTGTCACGAATCTGGTCCATGCTCTCCCGGTTAACCACCACCAGAGGTCACCCGTTCACCACATTGACTTTCACTCACAACACACTGGACTCCATTTCCCACAATGCATTGCACAGATCACCGCTGTCACCATTCACACATCACACACACCTGATGCTCATTTCACAATCACTCACTCTCTATTTAACCTGGGACTTCCTCTTGCTCTCGGCCGAGTATTGTTAGCGTTTATCACTAACCCAGCGATAGCAACTTTACAGAGCCATTGTTCTAGTCTTAGTCTTGCCTTGTTTTCCTGCCGTGTCTGACCCTGCCCGTGTTTACTGGATTTACCCCTTTGCCTTGCCGTTTCGACTGTGTTCGCTCCCCGTTTGGATTATTGCTTTCGTTTCTGGATTATCTCTCTGCCTTGCCCCTTTGGATACTGTTCGCCGTTCGTCGACCCACGCTTGCTCCACGGATTGCTTTGTCTTGCCTCCACCATACCTGTTTGCCGATCTCTGACCCTGCCTGTTTTATGACCATGTTTTATAATAAAGCTTTGCATATGGATCCGCATGTCTCACGTCTCGTCAGCCCCGTAACATGCATGATATTTTCAGCCTTTTTTGTGATCTTTTGGGTCTTTTAAGAGCTCAACAGACAAAATGACAGAGGGCAGATTTAAGAACTATTGCTTTAGGGCATGTTTTCCCTCCGATTATACCTTTTTATATTTGATCTAAACATTCTCATATGTTGTTTTGTGCTTAATTTAAATTAATACATCCCCCATTATTGCTTATATAGTCTCTTAAATGCTAGGAGGAAGACTCACTGAAAATGTTCATCCTTACTTTGACTGTAACATTACAGTTCATCTGAGACAAAGCATTCATCTCATGACTGTTAATGTCACATCAGACCCATAAAAACACCAGTGAACTACTCCTTTACGTGCAGCGGCTCCGTCAGTGGACGTATATGAAATACATGTATGATTTTAATGTTTCTGGCATAAAAAAAAAATCAGTGAGGGATCTCATAATTACAACAGTTTTAATGATTGCATTGTCTACAGTAATTTCTTGTCTTCATTAATTTCTAATGAGTATTATGTGCGAGGCCGGCACATTAAAATGTTAAAGAGATCAAGCTACATTGTAAAATATCATTAATTAAGCAATTAATCAACTGCAAATAACCGAGTGAACTTTTACAGCACTAAGTTATATATATTTCCAACCCAATTGCTAATTTAATTTAGTGTCTCTTAAAAAATGGATGTCCCATAATCAGGAACAAAACTTTCAACTATTTCTCTCGTATTATTATGAAGCACGTTATTCAGAAAATAGGAACCTAAAAGGGAATCACAGTTTTTTTGTTAAGACTTGCATTTGTCTCGGACATATAAAATTATGCCTTAAAGTCTCATAAACACATATCATCTGCAGTGTTTATTAAAAGCTTCCCAGCCTGGATGGGAGTGCAATTCAACATACTAAAACATAATAAATTAATACATGTTCATATGTACTGATTTTTGTTAACAGATGTTTTTAAGTCTTCTCTTATGTCTAATCATTGTGAGCAAATGCATTAAACATGACACAAAGATGTTGAAAGTGGCTCTAAAAAGGAGAAGCTCTTTCATCAGCACCTTAAATGTTAAATGTAGCATTGACCGTTTAACAACAACAAACCTAATAGACAACAGCAGGATTGATACAGCACTTTTGTTATATATATGTAACGTAATAATAATAAAAAAAAACGTAATATTAATATGTAATTTAAAGAAATAGTTTAATTTAGCTCAAAGGGAATAATTTATGATTTTATAGAGATTTGAACAGAATCAGTGTTACGGTGATTCACTGAACGAACCGTATAACAAACTCTGCACTGGATATTAAAATCCAAAATATAGTGAAAACACTATTTAATAGCACAGTAACTAGATCGACAGATTAAGGCATTAACTTGTGAGCACAAAACACAAGATACTTCTCTTTTCAATATAAATCAGATTTTATTTATATAAACCTAAGACATAAACTAATCTAACACATGAACACAAGCATTCACACATTCACACGTTGCAGAAAGAGAGAAAGTGAGGAAAGGATGAGTTTAAGAGAATAAAAATGAGAAATCCCAAGTTTACAGCAATATGTGCTATTGCATCGACCTGAACAACCATCAATCACTTATTTAACCCTCGCTTTGAGTTTCTCAATGAGGCTAAAATTGATATTAACTGCACCGATTCAGTTAGAACCTGGAGGTGTTACTTGCTTGCTTTGCCTGTGTTACGGGGTTTCCTTTGTGTCGTCGTTGCAGACAGGGGGTTCCCCGAAGTGTCTGATTGGTTGAGAGTTCAGTAGTCGTGAAGTGACGTCTTGGGAAGCCAATGGAGTTGTGGCTGGTAGAAGTTTTGAGGCGGTCACAGACTCGAGTCGGAGACGAGTCGTGGCGGCAAAACTTAACTGAGTACACGAAACTCACAACAGAATAGAAAATAAATTAAAGTAAAAGAATAAAAGGATATAAGGAAACTAGGTTGGTTTTCTTCTCCTTGTGGTAGCAGCTGGCACATGTGGTAGCAGCCAGAGCACGCTCAAAGAGCAGCGTCAAAACGCTGTGGCAAAAGAGAAGAAGAGGAGAAGGGAGAGGACCAAGAGGTTGTAAGAGAGCATTTTTAAGAAGAAGAGCAAAGGGTGACTAAGAGAGAGTTTGATGGTGTCCCGAGTTTTTAAACTCGACATCTGGACACATCCCCTCTGGTGTCTTGACCAATTAGATAGGCTATTATCTTAGCTAGGGGTGTTCCTTCCATCATAAATCAGCATGTTATCAGTCACATGGTCCGAATTTTACACACTCTTGCAAAGAATAATTTTGGATGTGATTTCTATAACCAGAATATGAGACATTTGACAAAGAATTGATTGGAAGAAACATTTAAAGCATGATTTTTCACACTCATACATAACAAACGCACATCTGATTCCTTCAGCTATTCAATAATGATTAAAAAGAAATACATAATATTTGATTAAAACATAATCGTGGGATTATGTATCGTGGGAAGTCATGGCCTAATGGTTAGAGAGTCGGACTTGTAATCCGAAGGTTGCGGGTTCGAGTCTCTGGCCGGCAGGAATTGTAGGTGGGGGAAGTGAATGTCCTGCGCTCTCTCCACCCTCAATACCACGACTGAGGTGCCCTTGAGCAAGGCACCGAACCCCCAACTGCTCCCCGGGCCCCGCAGCATAAAATGGCTGCCCACTGCTCCGGGTGTGTGTTCACGGTGTGTGTGTGTTCACTGCTGTGTGTGTGTGCATGTTGGATGGGTTAAATGCAGAGCACGAATTCCGAGTATGGGTCACCATACTTGGCTGAATGTCACTTCACTTCACTTCAATATGTGGGTTACAAACATAATATGGGGTTCTGCATAGAAATGTCCTTTTAGGATGATTTTATGGGCATATGAAAAAGAAAGTCTTTGTAAAGTTATATGGAGAACGAAGGCATTTTCTTTAGACAAAGAAATTTTGGTTTGGACTGTCTTCTATGTGGGGGAGAAGTCAGTCTAAGTACGCTCATGAATTCAGTCGTGGAACATGTGATGGCCATCTCTTTGACCATCAGTCTTGATTATTTGCCCCAAATTTGACGGTCTCCTTCCTGAATTGGAATTATCAGTAAGTGTTCTTTTGTCTCAAGGTTGTAAGCTGTTTTGTGAAAGAGGCTTGCTGGTTAGTTTGCTTGCTTCAGACTAGTTGGAGCTAGGAATCTGATTTACGACGTCCTGTTTCCTTGGGCCTCTCTGTGGGATTCCAGTTTCTCATGTTTCAATGTTCTGATTGCATCTCAAATTTGTCTGATTCAGTCTCTGATATTCTACATATATAAACATAAGAAGTTAATGTAATATATATATATAGACATATATCATTTTTTGTAGCTTTATGTTGTTATGTGTACATGTTTAGATTAGAGAGTGACATTTGACTATCCATGAATGTGACTTTCACTTTCAAGTGAATAGGATTATATGGTAATAGTTCATTTTCAGACACACATTAAGTTTTTTTTTTTTTTTATGTATTTAATTTCTTATGTTTAGTTATATGTTATATAGGCAGAGAAAGTCATTCACAATTAAACATTGCATTATATTGTGAGAGATGTGCTGTTGAATGGTGTCTGGCTGTAACACACTAAAGCATTATGCCTGTTTGCACAAGCCGATTGATAGTTAAAGGTGTTTAAAGTGATAATATGGGCATTTGCTTAAGCCGTCATTACTGAAACAAAGCAGCCTCTCAATGATCAGCCTCTCATCGACTCGACTAACGCCTCCAACACCCATCCACAGTTTCGACACACATTGATCGGCGGTGAGTGAGTAGGTTGTTGTACATGGACTGTATGTGTTAAGGTAAAACATGCAGGGCCATATGACGGTACACAACCCTCTCCGAACCATGACAAACACTGAACAAACACTGAGTGTTTTGTTCAGTGACTAACGGGTCCTTATTTGTTTGACTTGCCAAAATGTTGGACACTTTTGGTGAATATAAAGTGTCTCTATTTAGACTAAAATTTAAATATCAAGGTTCGGAATATCAATGTTTGTTCACAATGAAAAAAAATAATGCTGTAAGATTTACTTTGAAACAATTTTCACTCAGAAATTGCTAGTATATTTCACAACAATTATAAACAACCAGCAAGTACAAACACTGAATAAGTATTTTCTAGTGAATCATACTCCAATAATCTTTTATTTACAACTTCACCAAAAAATAAATAAATAAATACTGATTTACTAGCATGTGAACACTTTGAAAGATATTCAAAGTTTTGTTCAAGGCACTTACAAGCAAGTAAGTTTATGTTATTCTGGTAACTGCTTTGAACATGTAAACTCATTTACTTAAAGTAACTCATTTATTTTAATTAACCTGCTGTGCAAGATTCTCTTGACAATAGTTGTTTTGAAAGAGAGAACAAACTAGTCACAAAAGTGTCCTAGATAGTGCTTATACAGAAACACCGAGAATGCAATGCTTATTTGAATTGTGTTTCAGGCCATCAGTTTTATCGTTCTCTGCTCTCCTCTCTCAGGAAAGAGATCTGAAAGCAAACAGAGGAGCACACACACAGGTGAGGCGATTACCAGTGTCAGGTCAGGAACAGGTTTTCCCCTGGCATCCTCCTCAGTAGTGTACAGAGAGAAAAACTCCTCGAGAATCCCAGCTTTCTCTGCTCTGCCCTATATACGGTAGCTATACCATTCTCTCTCTCTCTGTTATCAGCACAGAGGCAGAATAAATATGGTAATGATATTTAGCCTGCTGTGGTTTGACTGATGAGAAGAGTGTAGATTGAGCCAGAGTTATGCATTTTCTCAAGAGAAAATTAGTGGTTCTTGTATGTGTAAAACTCACCGCCACAGTCCTCTAAGTGGTTACTAGGGTGACCTGGGTTGATCGGGTGTTCTATGTTGTTGCTAGGGTAACCTGGGTGGTTGTTGGGGTTATCTGAGTGGTTCATGGGATGGATCTGGTAGTGTCTATGGTGTCCTGGTGGTATCTATGTTGAACTGGTGGTTTGTAGAGTGTTTGGAGTGATTTATAGGGTGTTCTGGGTTATTGGTAGAGTGATCTGGTGATTTGTGGGGTGTTCTGGGTGGCTTCTATGGTGACCCGGTGGTTTGTGCAGTGTTCTGGGTGGTTTGTAGGGTGTTCTGGGTAGGTGGTAGGGTGATATGATGGTTTGTAGGGTGTTATGTGTGATTGATAGGATGATTCTGGATGATTAATAGGGTGAACTGGGTGGTTTGTTTGGCATTCTGAGTTGCTAGTAGGATGATCTGATGGTTTGCAGGGTGCTCTGGGTGGTTGGGAGGGTGTTTTGAGTGGTTCTGTGGTGATCTGGTAGATTTTACAGTGTTCTGGCTAGGTGGTAGGGTGATCTGATGGTTTGTAGGGTGTTCTGTGCGATTGATAGGGTGTTCTGAATGGGTAATAGGATGAACTGGGTGGTTTGTTTGGTGTTCTGGTTGTTAGTAGTGTGATCTGATGGTTTTCAGGGTGCTCTGGGTGCTTGGTAGGTGTTCAGAGTGGTTGATAGGGTGATGTGGATGGTTTGGAGGGTATTCTGGGAAGATAGTAGGGTGATCTGATGGTTTGCAGGGTGCTCTGTGTGGTTGGTAGGGTGATCTGGGTTATTGGTAGGGTGATCCAGTGGTTTGTAGCGTGGCCTGGTGGTTTATAGGGTGTTCAGAGTGGTTGATAGGGTGATGTGGATGGTTTACAGGGTGTTCTGGGTGATTGGTAGGGTGATCCGGTGGTTTGTATGGTGTTCTGGGTAGTTGGTTGGGTGATCTGGTGCTTTATAGTGTGGTCTGGGATGATTCATAGGGTATTCTGTCTGATTGGTAGGGTGCTCTGGTGTTTCTTTGCACAGTGTTCTGGGTGGATTGTAGGGTGTTCTGGGTGATTGATAGGGTGTTCTGGGTGGTTGGTAGGGTGCTCTGGTGTTTCTTTGCACAGTGTTCTGGGTGGATTGTAGGGTGTTCTGGGTGATTGATAGGGTGTTCTGGGTGGTTGGTAGGTGTTTAGAGTGGTTGATAGGATGATGTGGATGGTTTGCAGGGTGTTCAGAGTGGTTGATAGGGTGATGTGGATGGTTTGCAGGGCGCTATGGGTGGTTGGTAGGGTGATCTGGGTAGGTAGTAGGGTGATCTGATGGTTTGTAGGGTGCTCTGGGTGGTTGGTAGGGTGTTCTGGTTAGGTAGTAGGGTGATCTGATGGTTTGTAGGGTGCTATGGGTGGTTGGTAGGGTGATCTGGGTGGTTGGTAGGGTGTTCTGGTTAGGTAGTAGGGTGATCTGATGGTTTGTAGGGTGCTCTGGTGGTTTGCAGGGTGTTCTGGGTGGTTGGTAGGGTGATCTGGTGATTTCTATGGTGTTCTGGGTGATTAGTTGGGTGATCTGGTGCTTTATAGTGTGGTCTGGGTGATTGATAGGCTATTCTGTGTGGTTGGTAGGGTGATCTGGTGTTTTGCACAGTGTTCTGGGTGGATTTTAGGGCATTCTGGGTGATTGATAGGGTACTCTGGGTGGTTGGTAGGTGTTAAGAGTGTTGACAGGTTGATTAGGAAGGGTTGTCGGGTGTTCTGGGTGGTGGATAGGGTGATCCGGTGGTTTTTAAGGTGTTCTGGGTGATTTATAGGGTGATCTAGATGGTTGTTAGATTAAACTTGGTGGTTGGTAGAGTGTTCAGAGCCGCTGATAGGGTATTCTGGGTGGTTTATATGGTGGTCTGGTGGTTGGTAGAGTGTTCAGAGGCTATTTCAAATTGATAGGATATTTCAGGGTGGTTTGTAGGGTAATCTGAATAATTTGTAGGTTTTCTTTGTGTCTTGTTTTTCTGTAGTTGTGAGTGATCTGGACTCAAGGTCCTGTTCTCATTCCGCTGTCCTCATCTCATCTTCTGCCATGTAAATGCTGATGTCATGGATTCCTGGTGACTGAGGTTGATAAAGCGGAACGCTCTGTCATTTGTAACTCTCGACAGCTGTCCGCTCTTCTCACTATCTCCCAGGGTGAGCTTTAGTGGGCTTTAATTGGAGGGTTAAGAAGAAATCGAAGTTAAAGCGAGACATAGTCTGACAAATGAAGTAGGCAAAGTGCTGTGGAGCTGCTGACTACAGTTACCTCTAACACAGTGTATTGTGATGGAGCGTTCGCCACATATCCCAGAGTTCAGCCTGCACCCAATGCTACTGACAAGCAAATGTGCTATGAGAGCAAACTGCCATATGAGGTGGAGTTTTGAAATGTTATACTCCTATTGGGCATGTTCTCATTGGGTGGTTGGTCTGAGAGATTGTTTAAGATTATAGAGCCTTCAGCTGTGGTCTGTATGTTTTCTGATGTGTCACTTTGAATTGTTTGCTCTCAACAAGATATTTTTTTTTTTTTTTTGAATGGGAACAGATATTTAGATTAAACATATTGAACATAAGTTCAGTGGTGTCAAACTCCTATAGGTTTGTGAATTCTGCATTGATTACTCATAAAATGTGGTCTGATCTTAGTTTAGCTCACAGACACAATCTGATTAATGAATACCACAAAAACACATTCACACTGAGTAATCATTCACGATATAGACTGGAGAAAGTAAGTGAATCCTTGAATCAGGAACATGTAGATCCTCCTTAAGCAGCAAAATCTTCACCAAATGTTTTTTTATTTTTTGTTGCTGCTTATAAGACTATTGACCAATCCATCTCACTAATCTGTTTAGTGTTTCAGTATTTCTGAATTGTCTTGATTGCACAGCTCTCTTTAGGTTGTCACAGCATCTGAATTGGCTTTAGTTTGAGGTCAGGACAGAAAACACATTTTCTTATTTTTGCAGCAACCAACCTCTCTAAAGCTTGAAGTAATAAACAATGTCTTGACAGAATTTAGAATTATTTCTTCTTTCAGTGAATGCAGTGAATGCAAAGTTTTCACAGAACATTTTCCCAGAAGTGTTCTGGAACATCCAGGTGGTTTTGGGCAAACATGAGACGTCAATATTTTTAGACAGCAATATTTGATTTCCTGTTTGTTGTCTTTTCACAAACATCATTCTTGTTCAGTGTTTTACTGGTAGTGCTGTTCTTTTGCTGTTATCCATGTGCTCTCACCTTTCAGGATTGTCTTTAGCAATGCTCTCATAGTCTTTTCCATCTTTGTATGTCTCTGTAATGAATTTTTAAGGTACAGTGAAAGCTTTTACTGTACAGTGAAAGTTTAATTGTTTGTGTGTGTTATTAGTTTACACATTTTATTTATTTATTTGTTTGTTTGATTGTTTAATCAATTTGGATTCTTCATTGCTGGATGAAGATGACACATTTTACAAGAAATCAATGCAAAAATCCAGAGGGTTTAGAAGTTGCTTGTGATTGTATCTTAACATTAACAACATACTGTACAGTACTGCCAAATGACATCACATTGGGATCAGATAAAACATTAACTAACTCTTCCTACTGAAAATGTGTTAGGTCTTTTTTTCGCCCGGTTAAGCTGGTTTTGATGGTTTTAAAGGGGTTTTGTCAACTGTTCTGTCGGGCAGACCAGTGCTTCCATCATGAAATTATTATTTTTTTTTTTTATTAAATAAGATGAAAAACGAAATATATTTCTGTAAATGCTATTTCAAACATTGATAATTTGTATCTAATGTTTTTGGAAATACTCATGTGTTGTGTGCATGATGACCTGTTTATAGGAAAAAATCAACTGTATAAACTAAACCATATATACACCCATGATTGTGCAGTTAAATGACCCCCCCCCCCCCCTTCATTTTAATTCTACATTCTTAAATTCAGATTTGAATGATAAGTCTACACCTGTTTGCTGCATTAATTCAAATGAACTTTTTTCAAGTATTTCAAGCCTACATACACATCATTTCAAGATCATTTGTATTTTTATAGATTTCAGATCTGTAAGAGAGGTGCACACATATTTTGTGTGTAAGTTTGTTTTTCTGAATCACGTTCGCACATTTGAGAAATGATCTTGGATCAAATGTATGCAACATTTTATACAAGATATCTCAGATAACTCGAACAAAGTTTCTGTTAATGTAACGATTCAGTCTACTGGAGGCGAGCGTAGTGAAGAACCCATGTGCAGTTTATTTACAGACATGATCTAAAATACAAACATAATCCGAGACTTGACTTTGCATAAACAGACTTGACTTGGCATGGACAAACTAGACTCACCAACAGCAGGTTACAACATTACAACACAACAAGAGACAATGGCAACATGATGGCTACTTATAGCAAACAAAACAGGCCACATGACAAGAATCAACCAATGAGAACATGAGACATGAACCAAAGAGCCAATAGCAGGAATACAAGAGGGCAAGGGAAGCATGACACTAACAGCTTGAAACAATTCCAAAATAAGACATGAAAACAAGAACATGAACCAGAACCCAAAACAGATCTTACAGTTAATGTTACTGGAAGAAAGTTTATTCATCACCTTTACAGAATGTTGGCTAAAGTTCTGTTTTACTGAATATGACGCCTGTCTTTCAGAAACACAACAAATGGACTCCACAGATCTGAAAACAGATGATTTGCATAGAAAAGCTCATGAGCTCAGACATAAGGATGTGATCGTGAAAAAGATGCAATAAAACAGTAAATATGACAGTACATTAAAGGTGGCTGTAAATTGTAAGGAGCGTGGACTATACTGCGCCATTTCCCTGACGGATACGGCTGTCACCCATTCCTCTAGTGCGGCTGATGGTTAAGATTTAAGATGATGATGCTCCGACTTTCAAGTTTCAGAAGGCCTCTGTGGCACAGCTGTGGACAGCCGTCAGGTGAGCGTACTCAATGTGTCACGTGCGCTCATTTTCCAGTGTCACAAGGATATTGTTCGTAAGCCAGTGTCCGCTACCATTGTCTCAACTCATTTATTTCAGTCAAGGTCTACAGATATAAATAAAAGGAAATGTTACTGGAGCATTTTAACTGCATGGTCAACCTTGAGTGCTGTAATGCAGCCACATATCATCAAGAGTGCTGGATCTCCCTCTGTCACTGAACATGATATGCAGCTCCTTCACATGCTCACGATATGTCTAATTCCCAGCCATGAATATAGTGATTAGACCGGGATATCAGTCTAGCCCGTTCAGCTGGCCATTTTTTTCTGCATTGTGGCTGACTGACAGAAATTTTGTTCTTAAAGGGGTCAAATGACGTTGCTAATAAATAAACATTATTTTGTGTATTTGGTGTAATGCAATGTGTTTATGTGGTTTAAAGTTCAAAAAACACATCATTTTCCACATACTGGACATTATTGTTACTCCTCTAGGCCCCGCCTTTCTTAAACGCGTCGATTTTTCCAAAGCTCATCGTTCTGAGAAGCGAGGTGTGCTCCGATTGGCCAGCTATCCAGTGCATTGTGATTGGCCGACTACCTCAAGCGTGAGACGGAAATGTTACCCCCCTCACTTCTCACCGTATTGTGATGGCGTTTCCTGGTGAGACCACACAAAAAACAATAAAAACCATTACAAACGAGGCATTTGTTGCATCCAGTGGGGACATAATTACTGATTATAATGACTTATACTGTCTTTTTACATGTCGCGTTGCATTGCGCCACGTAAACATTACCATGTCTGCATTTGTGATCGGAGAAACGACAAACAACAAGCACTATTCTACACTGCTCAAAACTCACGTTTGAATCGTCAGTAGCAGAAACATACTTACAGTCTGTGAGTCAGAAGCGTCAGACTGTCCTTGCAAAGTTGGAATTGCCCCACTTCATAGAAAAAGCCTTTGAGCAAGCCAGCATTGCAGGTTACTCTCCTGCCAGGTTCAGGAAATAGTCCTCCGTATAATGTGCTCCACACATCCGAATATTTGGATTGAACTGTTCTGTAACAGTGTTGTAAATACAACTTAACCACTGATTTCTAGTTGTGTACTCTTTTGGAAGCCCAAACAAAACAGTTTAATTTTCACAATGAAACACAGCATCTCCAGGACATGGCACCGGCGGCAGCAACAATACTACAGCAAGAATAAAAATCACGCCCACTTTCTTTGCGTAAACATTTGGCCAGTGCTTTGCAAATCTCCCCACATCGTGACGTAGACATGTAGAATTAGGCGGGCGTGGCAGAGTCTTAACTTTTATAAAGAGTATCTCTTTGGTTTTGAGACTTTAGTCTTTGCAAATTCAGGGATCTTATCTATGCACAATCAGCTTGTAACGCTCCAAAGAGAAAGGAAAACTTGAAATTAGGGATGCACCGATACCACTTTTTCCAGTACTCGCCTGATACCGATACTTTTATTTTTGGTACTTGCCGATACCGAGTACCGATACTGATATTTTCATTGCATTTGTACATTTTTTAAATATTGGCCACAGAAACCAAAAGAGTATGTATAATGTTAATTGGTTAACTTCATTTATCAAATAAATACATTCAAACCAAAATTTATTCAAACACCTTTAAAATTTCTCACATTATCACAGTTTATTCGCTATAGTTTAGAAAATGGTAATAAAATATGACAAGAATTCAGAGTCTGAGTCTGTGTCTGAATAAATTCAGCTTGATAATGTCAGATAACTTTGATAGAAAGGTACATAATGGATTACAATCAACCAAAAATTATTCAGACAGCTGTTAGTATGACAATATTTACACAACTATCAATACTCGGGCCACCCTTAGCCTTAATGATAGCCTGTAGTCTCCTGGGCATGCTGTAAACCAGGTTCGTGCAAACCTGAACTTCAGTTTCGGTCTGAATAATTTTTTGTCACAAATTTGTATCAATTTTACTGGTAGTCCACTGTATGAAGCATTTTTGGTTATAATATGTCACCATTTATTTTGATTTGACTGTATAATATCTTTGGTTATTTTCACACTTAATTATGCCCATTAAAATGTATTTTACAAGTTTTTGTTACTTTCACTGTTCATTTTTTTTTTATGTATGGTACATCATCTTTAATTTAATAGCATTAGAGTTGCTGCATTGCAGAGGCTCAGTACTGTAATTACGCGTTTTGCTATAATAATGCAGGGAACCACTCGTTATAAATCTCCTAACTGTGATATTTTCAGAAATAAAAGTTGCTTTTTTTCATCTGAAACGTGCTGCAATTTATATTCAAAAGCCACTCATATAATGCATAATCACTCATGAAGCAAGCAAAACACGCGCAACGTGCGCACATATTTGTACTGGTGCAGAATGAGAGGGACAAGTACAGAACATAGCGCATAGGCTGTTAGTTTCACTTTCGCCAGAATGCCGTGTATGCTTAAGGTTGAAAATAAATGATGGTTTATAGTAAATACCCCTATAAATGATCTTATATTTATGATTTAGTTTCAAGCCCAATGATGCGTGTGCCAAGTGAGCGAACATCAATAAAGATCACACAACAGAAGTGCGCGCACGCTCGCTCTCTCTCCCTGCCTCCCTACCGTTAAGTAACTTGTGTATCGTTTTACTTACTTGTTTTTGACATATCCGACCGAACTACAAACCATCCAGTGATGTCTGTGAGAAAGAGATATTCACTCGGCGAGCTCGTGCATCTGCGCCGCCGCGCTCAATCCACTCAGCATGCTTTGCTTAGCCCATCAGCTTGCGCACATCAGCAATACAGGCGTCAATACTGAATGTTTAACATTATTTTCATTGCATGCATATACTTTGTTACGCCCCATAGCTCGAAAAGGACGTAACAAAAATGGGGACACACAAGAAAGTGCGAATAACAAACGATTTATTAATTAAAGAGGAAAAACACAAAGAAAGAAAACAATGTAGCATGTAACAGTCAGGAATCAGTAGTGTAAAGTTAAGTGAATGCATGCAAATGTAATGGACTATCCTAGTGTTGAATGTATAAAATAAAACAAGGTTAAACCAAAACCAAACAAAGCCAAGTCCAAAGTGCAGCCCTCCTCAGGCCAATGGTCATGCAGCTCTTAAAAGGGTGAGACAGGCGAGACAGGAAACCAACAGCAGGTGTCCTCGATGAACCCATCAGAGAACAATTAGCTGAGAGGCGGAGCAGTCACACAAGGATGACACGCATAACACATGGGTCATCACACCCCACCCCTTAAGACAGGGGTCTATTAAGAATCCCTGTAATAAAGAAAACAAAAATTAACGAAAATAGTTAACTGCACTTCAATTACCCAGAGGAGCATGCGATGGTGCATCAGCAACGATATTTTCAGATCCTCAAATATGACGAATATCAAGGGAGTAAGCCTGTAAGAACAGAGACCAACGGATGAGCCTTTGATTTGGGCAATGAAAAGAATTCAAAAATGTCAACGGGTTGTGGTCCATATAAACAACAACGGGTTGACCCAAACCAACATAAACATCAAAGTGTTGTAACGCCCAAATCAAAGCTAAAGCTTCCTTTTCCACCACAGAATAATTTAGTTGATACGAGTTAAACTTGCGAGAGAAAAAAACTGACAGGGCGAACCACGCCTTCCTCATCGCCCTGCTGAAGGACAGCCCCTGCACCAACTTGGCTTGCATCCACCTGTAATGAAAAAGACCTCTCAAAGCAAGGAACAGCAAGGACAGCTGAAGAACACAATAAAGATTTGACATTGTCAAACGCCAATGCACAATTCACAGACCAAACAAATTTTGCCTTGGCCTTTAAAAGATCAGTAAGTGGTGCGACAACTGAAGAGAAATTACGGCAGAAGGAACGGTAATAACCGACCAACCCTAAAAAACGCATAAGCTCCTTTTTTGTTATAGGAACAGGATAATCACAAATTGCCTGAACTTTGGCGCTTAATGGCCGTACCTCTCCGTTCCCCACCACTTTGCCAAGGTAAGTTATAGTAGCCTGAGCAAAACTACATTTTGCCAGGTTTACCGTCAATTTGGCCTCTGACAAACGCCTCAAGACCAAACGCAAACGTTTTAAATGTGAATCCCAACTATCACTGAACACTACAAGGTCATCTAAATACACTGCACACCCCTCAAGGCCTGAAACTACTCTGTTCATCAACCACTGAAAGGTGGCAGGTGCATTTCTTAGCCCAAAACTCATGACCTGGTACGAATAGAGACCTGATGGAATAACAAATGCAGGAATTTCCTGAGCTCTCTGACTCAAAGGCACCTGCCAATACCCTTTCAACAGGTCAAGCTTAGTTACAAATTTGGCAGAACCAACCTGGTCAACACAATCATCCACTCGCGGAAGTGGGAAACAATCAGGCTTTGTCACACTATTAAGTTTGCGAAAGTCTGTGTAAAACCTTACCAAACCATCAGACTTTGCAACCAGCAGACAAGGAGAGGCCCATTCTGAATTCGAAGGAATCGCAATCTCATTTTCCAACATATATTTAATCTCTACTTCCATCAGCTTTCTTTTCTCTGGAGACACTCGATAATAACGTTGTTTGATAGGCAAAGCATTACCCACATCAATATCATGTACAGCCCAGTCAGTCCGCTTTGGTATATCTCCAAACAGTTCCGGGAAACTCTGTAACAAAGAAATCAAATCCACAGACTGTAAAGGTGACAAGTGAACAAGAGCAGTGGCAAGCTTCTCCAAAGAATCAGTATTATTTAGTCGCCCACGCAGAACACTGTCATCAGGTTCATAACCTTCCTTCTCCAACTCCTCCCCTGAACAAAAGTTCTTAACATCGGACACTGCAAATAGTACTGAATGAATGGAACTTTCACTGCTTGACTTAGACTTCTCATAATACGGTTTCAACAAATTCACATGATATAACTGAGTAGATCTCCTCCGATGGGGAGTTGCCACTATATAATTTTCATCGCTCACCCTACATTTTATCACATATGGGCCTTCAAATTTTGCTTCAAAAGGAGAGGACTGCACAAGACGTGACACAAGAACCTGGTCTCCCGGCTCAAAAACAGGGCGTTCAGTTTTACGGTCATACAAACGTTTCATATTCTTCTGTTGCTTTTCAAGCTTAACATTGGCCAACTGTCTTACTTGTATCAATCTTTGGCGAAATCCATCAACATACGAAAGCAAATTTTTTGGAGAATCTGAACTTTTGACCGAATTTTGAAGAACTGCCAAAAGGCCACGAACTTTATGACCAAAAATTAAATCGTTAGGACTAAATCCAGTGCTTTCTTGCACGACCTCACGTGCAGCCAATAATAACCAGGGCAATCCCTCCTCCCAATCTCTATCCAACTGCACACAATAAGCACGAAGGAGAGATTTCAAAGTTTGATGAAACCTCTCCAACACTCCTTGACTTTGTGGATGATATGCACTAGCAAGATTATGCTTAATTCTTAGCGGTTTCAAAACCTGTTGAAAAAGATGAGATGTAAAGTTTGCACCCTGATCACTGAATGATTCTAGGGATGCCATAAAACTGACATAAACTGTGACAAAGCTCTTACAATTGAACGTGACGTAATTGTGCGCAAAGGATAGGCAGAAGGGAAACGGGTAGCTAGACACATAACTGTAAGCAAATATTTGCTTCCTGACTTTGAACAGGGTAGAGGACCCACACAATCCACAACAACATGTTCAAAGGGTTCACAGTTTGCTGGAATTGGATTCAATGGACCCGGTTTTAAATTCTGATTTGGCTTACTAGTAACTTGACAAATGTGACACTTTTTAATATAAACTGAAATATCACGCTTTAACCGTGGCCAAAAAAAATAGCGCAGAACCCGATCATAGGTTCTTAACCCCAGAATGACCAGACCTTTCATGAGCAACTTCCAAAACAACAGAACGAAACTTTGCAGGAACAACCACCTGAACAACAGGATCACCAACAAAATCCTCACCATGAGGACTCCACTTCCTCAGTAAAAGTCCGTCCTGAACAAAGTATGCTCTGGCAACATCGGATACGTCACTGTCAGAAAAAACAAGAGAAAATAATTCAGCCAATGAAGAATCTGAACGTTGTTCCTTACTCCATTCATCTGAGGAGAAAGGAAAAGACAGATCAGACAAATCAGGTATAGAAAGAGAAACCACTGCTCTTGGTACTACTTTGGCTTCATCTGTCAGCACATATTCAGTATTTTTAGTCATCGACCGAGTTGCAACAGCCACAGGGTCTCCCTTTGTAACTACCTGAATAGCATCCCCTTTCAACAAAACCATAGGAGACGAAGATACATTAGGCCAAACACGACTTCCTGCCAATTTGTTACCTAAAATAAGGTGAACCCCTTCAATTGGTAAAATAGGACGCAGTCCTACCACTACCTCCCCAGTCACCAAATCAGAACAAAGCCTCACCCTATGTAAAGGAACTAATAGTGTATTCAAACCCATTCCCCGAACTAACATACTCTCTCCAGTCTCAGATTGTGAGGAAAATGGCAAAATGGACTCTAAAATGAAAGAATCTACAGCTCCAGTGTCACGCAGAATTTTAATGGGAACTTCCACAGATCCATCCAATAAGGACACTCGACCTTCTGTAATAAAAGGAGCATAAGTAGATAAATAATCATTAGGAGGTTTAATCTCAATCTCACCCAAATGAACAGAACTGGCCATTGCCACAGGCTTGAATTTATTCGTCTCGGCACGTTTATTTTTACTTTTAAGTATCAAACAGTCCGCTTTCCAATGTCCTTTTCCATGACAATAGTTACATATTTTTGATGAATCAAATTTGTTGGAAAAAATGCGACCGGACTGGGAAGTGGTATTTATCAAACGAGCTACACTCGCTTCCTCCCGTGTCTGCCAAACAGCCGCAGTAGTCCTGTGAATAAGTACAAAGTTATCAGCCAATGCAGCAGCCTCCTCTGGAGACTGAACATTGTGTTCATTGACATACGTCGCAAATTGATCCGAAACAGATGTTTTAAACTGTTCAACTATAATCAACTCAAGCAATTTATCAAATGTTTTCACATCAAGAGATACGCACCAACGTGTAACATGTCGCCTTAAATCTCGTACAAACTCCACACTCATACACTTTTAACACTGCCGACTTAACCGTATCATACTCTTGACACTCATCAGTAGTTAAAGCAGAAAAAGCTAACTGTGCCTTACCAACTAACACGCACTGTAACAACAACACACAGTTTGTCTTGGACCAACCCTGAATTTCAGCGACACGTTCAAAAAGAGAAAAAAAAAACATCCGGATCATGTTCATTGAATTTAGGAACAAGTTTTAAATTTTGATGGAGCGGAAAACTTCCACAAGCAGCAGATTCCACTGAACTATCAGTATTCAACTTACTGAGTTTTAAATACTCCAGCTCCATTTTTGCCTTTTCTAACTCAAGTTTACCCTGTTCAGATTTTTGCTTCATTCTCTCATGATCCATTTGTAATAATAATAATAATAATAATAACTCCTTTTGTTGATCAAAGGTTAAAACTGACTGTACAGCAGATACGCTTTGTGCCTGCACGTCTTCAATCTGCTCCATTTCAATTGATAAAATTCCTTTTTCCATCAACTTATTTTTCAACTCACTTTTAATAGTATTTTCTTTGAATCTCTTATCACTAATTTTAATTTCATAAAACTCTGCAATTTCTAAAAGTTGCCCTTTTGTGCATTTATCCAACGACACTTGTAATGGTGAATTAACAAACTTTTCCACATCAGCCATAAACACTTAACAGACCGTAAGCAACTAATTGTGCAATCAAACACTCAGAATTATCCCCCTATCTACCTTTCCAGATAAAACAACCTATCTAACTTACTAAACCCTAATCTTCATGCAGTTACCGGCGGGGGGAAATTAAGCACATGAACCCAATGGGTGAAATTGCAACTGGTTAAACCAGCGACAATCACAACACCATGGAAGTGCTCCCGAGACAACTGCTACTACCCGCTTTCACCACAACACTACAACAAAACGACATGTCTCAAAGAAACAAGTCGCTAAACCTAACAGGGAAAACTCCAAGTTAAACAAACAAATTTGCACAAGAGTCACTTACCTGTCTGTGACCTGAAACGGCGATCAACTGCACAAAATCACTTTCAGGTGTCCCCCTAACACATAATTAAATTGCAATGTGACGTCAAATTATTCAATAGGATTGCTCAAAACGTCACGAGCAAACAAACGTTCCAAACTGTGTTCAACCGAATGAATGAAATCCAAAACAAAACGATCGAGTTTATCCAATATTTCAATAATTCTCACACTAGCAAACTAATTTTACTACAAAACGGACGAGCCCCCACTTGTTACGCCCCATAGCTCGAAAAGGACGTAACAAAAATGGGGACACACAAGAAAGTGCGAATAACAAACGATTTATTAATTAAAGAGGAAAAACACAAAGAAAGAAAACAATGTAGCATGTAACAGTCAGGAATCAGTAGTGTAAAGTTAAGTGAATGCATGCAAATGTAATGGACTATACTAGTGTTGAATGTATAAAATAAAACAAGGTTAAACCAAAACCAAACAAAGCCAAGTCCAAAGTGCAGCCCTCCTCAGGCCAATGGTCATGCAGCTCTTAAAAGGGTGAGACCGGCAAGACAGGAAACCAACAGAAGGTGTCCTCGATGAACCTATCAGAGAACAATTAGCTGAGAGGCGGAGCAGTCACACAAGGATGACACGCATAACACATGGGTCGTCACATCCTTAATCTCTAATAACTCCATTCTGTTGTCTGTTGCTCTGTTGTCTGCATTTATTTGTCTGAATATGGCACTTATCACATGCTGTGTAGTATCGGCATTTGGTATCGGGGCATTTTAACGAGTACGAGTACAGGTGCTCAGTATCGGGCCCGATACCGATACCAGTATCGGTATCGGTGCATCCCTACTTGAAATCGCATCATATGACCCCTTTAACTCTATTAACAGAATGACAACAAAACAGGAATAGTTTATAATTCAGTTGTGAGGCTGAGTGAATTTTCTTTCAGCAGGTTTGTCTGTTTTGCTGTCATTATTTTTACATACTAGCATCATGCACTATTCACTATCAGCACCAACCACTGAAAAATGACAGAAGTTAAACAAAACTGTTTGTATCGTTTTAAATATGGATAATTTTCTTACAAAAATGCATTGATTCACTACAGGATGCCTTTTATTCACCCCCCGGAGCCGTGTGAGGCTCGTTTTAAAATTGATGGATGTGCTTTATTCTGACTACTTTTTCACTGTTGAACAAAAACACCCACCCATGCCATTATAAAGCTTGGAAGAGCAAACAATTTTTAATAAAACTCTGATTGGATTCATCTGAAAGAAGAAAGTTATATACACCAATGCCTTGAGGGTGAGTAAAACATGGGCTAATTTTAATTTTTTGGGTGAACTAACCCTTTAATTTTACAGTGCATAATAATTAAATACACATGCAAATATCAGACTCATGCAGTGTTATTTTAGTATTGATTTAGCATTTATATGCAATAGATATACTATATAAAAATGAAAAATGTTGCCTTGTCAAATAGCTGAAATAAAATAATCTTATTTTATTTTCTTTATTTTTCTTTCAAGTAATTATTTTTTAATAGGCAATTTTAGTTTTAATTAACAATAATAGCCTTGGGTTCATGAAGAGAATGGTGCAGCATACAGTATGTATGTTTGTAGGAAAAACAGATCTTATGTTCACAGATTGATCATGTTTGCATAAACGTGATCTTATGGTGACTAAATCAGCTATAAAAGCTTTAGTATAGCCACAAACTAACGTGAAGGGTCAAAAATGTTATTTAGTCTATAAATTAAAAGTCCTTATAAAATCCCGGTGGCCTCTGGAGAGATGTTGACGTGACGTGACATGTGGCCAATATGGTAACTCATACTCAGAATTTGTGCTCTGCATTTAACCCATCCAAAGTGAACACACACACACTGTGAACACACACCTAGGGCAGTGAGCAGCCATTTGTGCTGTGGTGCTATTTATGAGCAGTTGGGGGTTCGGTGCTTTGCTCAAGGGCACCTCAGTCGTGGTATTGAGGGTGGAGAGAGCGCTGGACATACACCCACAATCCCTGCCGGACCTGAGACTCGAACCCGCAACCTCTGGGTTACGAGCCCGACTCTCTATCCATTAGGCCACGACTGACTTGGCATTACGATCTACTAGCTGAGATACAGAAACTGTGGTAAATGTTTGTGTTAATTATTCAGTGCAATGATATATATCAGAGTACCATTGTATAAGCATCTGGTTATGTCACTTTATCATGGTACCAGCACAGTATTTTTGTCTAATCTACCTCAGCCGGTGGCTCGTGACCTAAAAATATGTTTCAGATCTCTTCTGATGGCTCACAGACAGCAGGTATAAAACAATAATAAATCAGAATAATATAATTCTATAATAGAATAGCAAACAACCATATGATCATGACCTGTAATTGGGACAGCAACAGAAACTTTTTAAAGAGGGAAAACACTTTCCATAGCTTTAGATATTGATGTGAAAGCTTGAGCGACCAATCATTTCCGTCTCATGGCTACTGCAGTCGGCCTATTAAGAAATTTATATTTTTGTTTACATGTTTGTCATTTCAGTATGATAAACATTGTTGTGTTGGGCCTGCACTGTTTGACAGCACTGATCACTTTTGCAATTCAACAAGTGGTCTACAGATGGAGCTCTTCTCATTAAATCTTAATAAGTCTTCATCACTTCAGTAAGATCAGCACTCAGAGCTTCTCCTGAGCAGGTGAAGTGAAACGCATTAAATGCATGACTGGTTAACCCTCTGTATGCAGCCGATGGTGAAAACGGTGGCGTTATAAATAGGGGTCTTTTCTCCTTTACTTAACAGATTACACTGCCTCATGTGTGTCAGTGGGAAAAGTACAGTTGTCTGTGTCCCCTGAAGCACAATGACTTAATTTAGCTGTCCGTGGAAATATAATTACAATAATGCACAGAGCAGATCATTCAGTGCTCCGTACGGCTGATTCACAGGTGCTCCGCTCACCTGGAAGGAAAGACGACGCAAACACACACAGAAGAAAATCAGAACACACAGGCAGACCTTCTGCTATATAATATCATTGCCATTGAATGAACAGTTCACATGCCATGAACCATCAGTGCTGTGATGCTGAAGAAACAAACTTAAGTCAAGCATCACTAAAGCTATTGCTTATAGTTAGTGTTACAGTTTTTTTCAACTGCTTACAAAATCTTTACTTGTCACACAGTTTCAGAAAGCTGACACTCAAACAGCAGAAGCACACACCAAATCTGTAAAACCATACACTAATTCTCAGACTTTGACTCAGTTTTCAATTTCAAAAAACACTTTTTGCAAAACACAACACACAATTCTCTATTTAACACACAAAAATCTAACAGGAATTAATATTTTGGCAAAGGTGTTTGCAAATGTTTGAGTTTGAGATGTGAGCAGTGCTTCATTTTGCAAGAGATGTGAAGCATTTTGTGTGTGCAATTCTTGGATTTGTGTGTAAAGTAAAAAAAAAAAAAAAAAAAAAGGGAGGTGGGGGTTGAAAATTTGTGTAAGCAGTTGAAAAAACAATGTGATCGAACCTCTAACAAACTTACATTACACGTGCAACTCTGGTCATGTTATTTTGAGTATTATAAAGATGCTTACCTTTACAGCTTGAACTGTAACACTGTTATTTTCCTGGTGAAGCTGCTTCGATCTGTATTGTATGAATAGCCATAGAAATAAATGTGACTTGTCAGCACAGATTCATTAGTGTAATAAAGCTGTAATAACACTGTAGCCAAACTAACCACTAACCTAAGTGCTGAAAGTGACTTTGATACTTACTTCAGTTGCTCAAATGTTTATTTTGAACAATTCTGTCCCTTAATATTACTCATAAATATTTAGTTATTAGTATATATATATATATATATATATATATATATATATGCTAAATATGTTTGCATTTGGTGACACATTTTTAATAGCTCTTGCCCCAATGTCTGCACCATCAGAGTGACTTTTAATCATTTATTTGCAGATAAACTGTTCTGGCTCCATATTCTGTGAGTTCAGCTGCACTAGCGTGTCATTGTCTCTTGTCTCAGAGCATGTGAACCTGCTGCCACTTCACGAAATGTGTTTGGATTCACTCTGTTGGTCTAATTGATATTTTGTGAGAAATCTATGCTCCAGACATTCTCAATTAGCCGTGTGGTGACAGTGCTAATTCTCTTGAAAAGCGTCCCAAAAAGCCTGCCAATATGTGCACTTTACCAGCGCACATTCATTAGAGCAATGCCGCGGCTGTAAGCAGGTGTATTGATCAGCGCGTGAATGCCATGGCGCTTTTCTTTGTGTCTTTGTGTTGCTCCGTGGCAGACTGATATTGTGAAAGACACTTTACTGCATTACAGCCTTTTACAGCGTGCAGAAGCTCTCTGGCGTCGAGCTGTTTTTCTCCTTTGCTGTTGTAAAAGCGAGTTGACTGATGCACTACAGATCTCTCTTCTGCTCATGAATCGGGTTAGGAGTCCTGCAAGAACTACTGATTTTCTAACAATCTAAAGGAAAAACACAGTAACTATCGTCAACAATTACGGTCATCTTTCTGTATCAAATTAATCTTTGCAAACACGTATGTTGTCTTGTTTCGTGCTGTAGTGAACATGCAAGGCAAGGCAAGGCAAGGCAAGTTTATTTATATAGCACATTTCATACACAGTGGTAATTCAAAGTGCTTTACATAAAAGAAAGTGAAATAGACATTAAAATCAATAAAAACATGGAAATAAGAATAATAAAAACAAGGAATTTTAAAATGATATAGAAAATGATTTAAAATAAATTTAAAGAAAATGATTATACATAAAATGTATTGCAGTCAGTTCGGACATACAGCACAGTGCTCATTCAAATGCACAGTTAAACAGGTGAGTTTTGAGTCTTGATTTAAATGTTGCTAATGTTTTAGCACATCTGATCTCTTCTGGAAGCTGGTTCCAGCTGCGGGCCGCATAATAGCTAAAAGCAGACTCCCCTTGTTTTGTGTGAACCCTTGGTATTTCTAACTGACTCGATCCTAATGATCTGAGTGGTCTGTTTGGTTTATATTCAGTGAGCATATCAGCAATATATTTAGGTCCTAGGCCATTGAGTGACTTATAAACGAGTAAAAGTACTTTAAAATCAATCCTAAATGTAACTGGAAGCCAGTGTAAGGACCTGAGGACTGGTGTGATATGCTCAGATTTTCTGGTTCTAGTCAGAATCCTGGCAGCAGCGTTCTGGATGAGCTGCAGTTGTCTAATGGTCTTCTTGGGAAGGCCGGTGAGGAGACCATTACAGTAATCCACCCTGCTGGTGATAAAGGCATGAACAAGTTTCTCCAAGTCTTGATTGGAGACAAAACATCTAATTCTTGCAATATTTTTGAGATGATAGTATGCTGATTTAGTTATTGCTTTGACATGACTACTGAAACTAAGGTCTGTCTCCAGAATCACCCCAAGATTTCTGACTTGATTTTTAGTTGTTTGACCCCTAGAGTCAAGGTATGCATTCACCTTGAGAACTTCATCTTTGTTTCCAAATGCAATGACTTCAGTTTTCTCCTTGTTTAACTGAAGAAAGTTCTGGCACATCCAACTGTTAATTTCATCAATGCATTGGCAGAGGGAGTCAATGGGGCTGTAGTCATTTGGAGATAAGGCTAGGTAAATCTGAGTATCATCAGCATAGCTGTGATAGGCAATTTGGTTCTTCCTCATTATCTGACTTAGTGGGAGCATATACAGGTTAAACAAGAGCGGTGCAAGAATTGAGCCTTGTGGGACTCCACATGTCATGGCCGTCCACTTAGACTTATGCTCTCCTATACTCACATAATAACCTCTCCCTTCTAAGTATGACCTGAACCATTTGAGTGCCATCCCAGAAAGCCCGACCCAGTTTTCCAGTCTCTCTAAAAGTATGTTATGATCGACAGTGTCAAACGCAGCACTAAGATCTAGTAGTACCAGCACTGATATTTTGCCAGAATCAGAATTGACGCGAATATCATTTATTATCTTAATGAGTGCTGTCTCTGTGCTGTGATGTGCTCGGAAACCAGACTGAAAATTGTCCAGGTATCCATTTGACTTTAAGTAGTTGTTCAGCTGATTAAAAACTACCTTTTCAATAATCTTACCTATGAAAGGAAGATTTGATATGGGTCTATAGTTGCTCAACATGGTGTTATCAAGATTGCGCTTTTTCAGAAGGGGCTTAACAACTGCAGTTTTGAGGGAGTTTGGAAAAGTCCCAGAAAGAAGTGAGGCATTCACCACTTCTAAGAGATCAGCCTCTAAACAGTTAAGCACATTTTTGAAAAAGGATGTGGGAAGTGTGTCAAGATAGCAGGTTGAAGATTTAAGGTGCTGTACTATTTCTTCCAAAATTTTGTTATCAATTTCTTTAAAAACACACATAGTCACTTCTTTTTGAAATTGCGGTCGAATCTGTGTGACCTCTGCATAACTTGATGCAGCGGTCAAATGCCCATAGTAACATCCAACTCAACCACTTGTTTTTATCAATCTTTTGCACTTTATCCATTCATTGAATCCATTTAGTAGTTGTTAATTACTCTTGTCTATGCCTTTGTTAATAAAACCCCTTGTGTCTTCCTTGTGTTGAGAATCCAGTAAGAGGCTCTACAAGTTAACGATATCTCACAAATCTTTCAGATTGGTCAGAAAACAATGTAATTCTTATTTATTCAAGAATCTTCCATGATTTTTATTTGCCCCTTAAAATAGAATGACCAAAACCAAAGTTTAATATTAAAATTTAAGGCCAAAGTAACTAGACCGGTGGTGCTACTTAAATCTAAAATCACTTAATTTAGTGGTGCCCTGTGTGAGGCTATCCAACATCTGATATCACTACAAGACTTCTAAAGTCACATAGGGTTTTGGGAGAGGAAAAGACCCAAATTTAAGGCACCACAGGTGAATACTGGGTAAAAATTTTAACTAATACCAAACCTCCCCAGTTGATTCATCACAGTACTGTTATGTGTCTGGTGTGTATAGCAAAACGCACAACGAAAGATTATAATAAAGTGTTATTTTAATTATCCACAGACTGAGTGTCACAGATCGGCCAGGCTCCCCATCCAGCCAATCACAATCTCACCGGAAATACTAATCAGTCAAATTCCGTTATCCCCTTCCTCTCGTCCCAGCTGCATTGGAACATCTCCGAGGTGCCACCATCTTCACCAAACTGGACCTCCGCAGCACGTATAACGTCATCCGGATACATGACGAATGGAAGACAGCCTTCGTGACACCCACCGGGCATTATGAATATCTGGTCAGGCCTTGTCAACGCCCCCTCTGTATTCCAGGACTTCATGCACGAGGTGCTCCGGGAGTATCTCCATAGGTTTGTGCTAGTTTACATCGATGACATCCTCATCTACTCCCGGAGCTTGGCCGAACATCGCCGCCACATTGCACAGGTCCTCCAGCAACTAAGGATTTCCATCTGTTCCTCAAGGCTGAGAAATGCTCTTTCCATCAACCATCCGTGAACTTCCTGGGTTACATAATCGGAGGCCATCCGAACCTGGCCGGTTCCCTCCACAATCAAAGAACTCCAGAGATTCCTAGGTTTTGCCAATTTCCACCGAAGATTCATCCGAGATTACAGCACCATCACAAGTTCCCTCACCAACCTGCTCAGAAATAGGCCCAAGTCTCTGTCCTGGACCCCAGCTGCCACGGAGGCCTTAGAGACATTGAAGGAAGCCTTCACCCATACTCCTATCCTCGTGCACCCTGATCCCCAGAAACCCTTCATTGTGGAGGTAGACGCCTCCACTTCTGGAGTAGGTGCAGTTCTGTCTCAGCAGCAGGGGAACCCAGTCAAACTCCATCCATGTGCCTACTTTTCTAAGAAGTTCAGCCCGGCGGAGAGGAATTATGATATCGGCAATCGGGAGCTCTTGGCCATCAAACTCGCCCTAGAGGAATGGAGGCATTGGCTAGAGGGCGCCCAATATCCTTTCACCGTGCTGACAGACCATAAGAACCTGCAATATCTGAAGGAGGCCAAATGACTCAACCCCTGTCAGGCACGTTGGGCCCTCTTCTTCACCCGGTTCAACTTCGCCATATCATACCACCCTGGTTCCCGTAATACCAAAGCCAATGCCCTGTCCTGTTTACACACCACCGAAGATTTCGAAGAAATCCCTGAGTCAGTCATCCCGGAGAAGATCTTCACCTGCCCCATCCAGTGGACCGAAGAACCCGCCACTCCTGCCAATGCCTCTACTGCCACTCCGCCGGGCTGTCCCCCTGGTAAACAGCACGTTCCCAGATGACAACGCATCTCTGTCATTCGCTCTGCTCACTGGGCACTGGCCACCCAGGGGCCAACAGTACCCTCTCGCTTTTGAAAGATCGTTACTGGTGGCCCAGCATGGCCAGGGACGTGAGAAGGTTCGTTCAGGGATGCGCGGAGTGCGCCATATCCAAGAGCCCTCGCCATTTGCCAGCAGGCAAACTCCTCCCGCTGCCTGTTCCCAACCGTCCATGGTCACATCTAGGAGTGGATTTTGTCACCAACCTACCAGCATCGGACGGAAATACTTGCATCCTGGTAATTGTGGATCGATTCTCCAAGTCCTGTCGATTGCTTCCTCTGAAGGGTCTGCCCACCGCCATGGAGACAGCGGAGCTACTCTTCAATCACGTATTTAGATATTTCGGCATCCCCGAAGATATTGTTTCTGATCGTGGTCCTCAGTTTATTTCCAGAGTCTGGAAAGGCTTCTTCAAACTCCTAGATGTGACCGTAAGTCTGTCATCAGGGTACCATCCACAGACTAATGGGCAGACGGAGAGGAAGATTCAGGAGGTTGTCCCCTTCACCATCAGTAAGCAAGTCAACCCAGTCACATTTCAGTTGCAATTGCCCCCACACTACCGTATTAACCCTACCTTTCACGTATCCCTCCTGAAACCTTACCACCCACCTGTTTCGCCGTCCACAGAGCCTGGTCCGAGTGAGGAACCCCCTCTCCCGTTAATCCTGGAAGACGGAGCGGTGTATAAGGTGAAGGAGATCTTGGATTCCCGGCACCGTGGTGGCCGCTTGGAATACCTCGTGGATTGGGAAGACTACGGCCCAGAGGAGAGATTATGGATCCCCAGAGATGACATCCTGGACCCAACGCTACTGGAGGAATTCCATGCGACCCATCCTGACCATCCAGCTCCCAGAGGAAGGGGTAGGTCACCACGACGTCGAGGTGTTCGGCCCTCTGGAGCAGGCCGTGGAGAGGGGGGTAATGTCACAGATCGGCCAGGCTCCCCATCCAGCCAATTACAATGAGCACCCTCACCGGAATACTAATCAGCACACCTGCACGTCATCTGCACCTCATCAAGACACCCCATATAACTCACAACAGTCAAACGTCCAGTCTCGTTCGCACGTAGTGGACTCCTAAAGGTTATCTCTGTGATTTACCTGTGATATACATACCTGTGTACTTACCTCTTGTGTCTCCTCCGAGTGTTGTCTCCATCTGTGTCTTGGATCCCAGTCTGTCCTTCCTGGAAGCTTCCCCCGAAGCATTGAGGTGTGTGGTTCCCATCTGTCCTCGAGCTCTTGTCGGAATACACCACGGTTCTGTGAGAAATCCCATCGCATCATTCTCCATCCCTGCATCAGCCTGATCATTACATTCTTCTATCTCTGTTCATCTGCCTATTAATAAACCTTACCTGTTTTGTATCCCGTGTGTGGAGTCTGCGTCTGTAACACTGAGCAGGGCTCAGCCAAACATAAATCCAAAACGATAGCAGACAAAGGAACAATGAAGGACACAGGCTTTAAATACTAAACACAATCAGGGAGGAACAGAAAACAGGTATGTAACTAATTAATCAAAAACCATGGAAACAAACGAGGCAGGAAGATGGAGACATAGAAACTAAACTAAAACAGATCATACCTCTAACATATCACCCCCTCCCGGAACGGCGCGTCCTCGCACCGACAAAAGTCCAACAGAGGAGGGAGGGTGGGGGTTCAGGAGTGGGGTAATTTAACCCACCCCATGTATCTTAGCAACTGTACACTTTTACTGTCATGTGACCATGTATTTTGGAACCACCCAGCATTTCTGTCAGAAACACAAAATAGGAGTGAAAGGCACCCATTTACTTTAAAAACTGTTTTTGGCTTGTCAAAGTAAAATTTAATGGCTGTTACATCAAAGCAAATTTATCCAGGTTTAAAAATAATAATGATGCATATAGGTGATTTAGCAACATGTAAAACTAGGGATGCACGATATTGGATTTTTGCCAATATCCGATATGCCGATATTTTTCAACTAATTTTGACTGAAACCGATACATTTCCTTATGTTTGGAAGCAACACCAAGTCTCTCCTGTGCATAAATAATAAGCTAAATATTTTTTAATTTTGGTTAGTTTTTAACAAGAACTTATTTGTTAGAATTAAATAAACAATAATGAAGGTTTTTTGACAGTACATTGAAGCTTTGAAAATAACTATAAATAAACGATATATATATATATATATATATATATATATATAGCTCAATCGCTGCACCCCCCCTCCCCCCAAAAATATGCAGTGTTAACCCTAACATTATTTTAAGATTTAACATTTGTAGATTGTCTAAAGCAAAAGAGTTGTAAAAATTCTGAAAATCTTTTAGAGCTTATGATTTGTTTAAAAAATAAAACATATTACAAATAAATGAATAAATCAGTATATATAAAATTATTTAATTTACAAGTGTCATGTTTGTGTTTTTTTTTTTCATGCAAGTCATTGCTTTTGACCTTTAAATCAAAATATACTAATTTTATGACATCAATTACTGCTTAATTAAATCAGAAACACTATCAGGCTATTTTACTTTTAAAGGAATTAGAAGTAGGCCAACAGCGCCCCCTACAGATTAAAACACTTTACCGAACGGGCGTAAAGACCCCGGGGAGGCTGTCACTGCTGCCGCTGCATGTGTTTTACAGTTTATATAATTCTGTATGTGCTTTCACAGATTAAATGCAGCAATCCAAAGAGTGAATCTAATAGTCATTCAGACAAAACTTTGCTTCAATAATGAGTCACACTGCTGACATGATCTAATCCCTAGCACACCCTGAGCACATGTGAGTCAAGTCAAGTCAAGTCACCTTTATTTATAAAGCGCTTTTAACAATACAGATTGTGTCACTTGCATTTAACAGTACTTAAGCACTTAACAGTATCAAATTTGGAGGATAGAGTGTCAGTAATGTATAAAAATAAGATTTAACACTCAATTTTCAGTTAAGGCATTTCATTATTGAGTTCAGAGATGTCATTGTCTAGATCAGTTTAGTTTAAATAGTATCTGTGAAATCAAATTGACGATAATCACTAGAAATGAAGTGTCTCCAACTGAGCAAGCAAGTCAGAGGTGACAGTGGCAAGGAACCAAAACTCCCTCTGTGACAGAATGGAGAAAAAAAAACCTTGGGAGAAACCAGGTTCAGTTGGGGGGCTAGTTCTCCTCTGGCCAGGAGATAATTGTTTATTTATTGTTTACTTATTGTTTTAATTAAAATTTTAAATGTGTAAATGTATTTATTTCTATTTTATATTTTTGCAATTTCTAACAATATTATTATTATGTAGTTAGGTATTTTATTATATTTTTAGTTTTCTTATATTTTTAGTTTTATTGCATTTAAGTCGAGGTCTTCACTGGGGATATGTCCCCGGGGCTCATCCAGGTGTCCGGCCTCCGCCCACGATGAGGGAGACATCATCTCCCGCACCAATCCACCATCTGATCTGGACACGGACTGAGAAACAGAATAAGAAAGCAACAGACAAATATTAGCGTAGATGCCATTCTTCTTACGATGTAACGAGTACATCGTGTGTGATGGGGATATCTGATGCAATACTGTAGCTGACGGCTGCATGATTACAATTTTATCTCTGATAGTATCGATCTTGGAAGTAAAGTAATTTATAAAGTCATTACTGCTGTGCTCTTGGGGAATGCTAACACCTGTTGATGCTTTATTTTTAAAATTGCAATTGTTCTACAGATAACATTCTGGTACAACCACTCCATATCTCTGACCATTTCTTCATTACATTTACTTTACATTTTGCTACCCAGGTGCCACCATCTCCCTTACCGGTTACTTTCAGACGCAACCTACGCTCCCTTTCCCCCTCCCTTCTTTCCTCTGTAGTATCATCCTCTCTTCCCTCGCCTACCCATTTCTCTTCTCTGGATGTAAATGCAGCCACTGACACTTTATGCTCTACCTTAACCTCTTGTCTAGACGACATCTGTCCTCTCTCCTCTAGGCCAGCACGGGCTGCTCCTTCTAACCCCTGGTTATCCGATGTTCTTCGAGAGAATCGGACCAAACTCAGAGCGGCAGAGAGAAAATGGCGCAAATCAAACGATCCGTCGGACCTGAGTAGGTATCAGTCTTTGCTTTCATCTTTCTCTACTGAAGTCCACACTGCCAAATCCTCACATTTCCACAAGAAGATCACCAGCGCTCCAGACATACGTAATCTCTTCAGAACATTTAATTCTCTCCTCTGTCCCCCTCCTCCACCTCCCACCTCTTTGATAACCGCTGATGACTTTGCCTCTTTTTTCACAGACAAAACTAGAACAATCAGCAACCACTTCTCAACTCCACAGGACCTCCAATCAACCACATCCACCGCTCTAGCTCCCATCTTCTCCTTCTGTCCCCTCACCGAGGCAGACGTATCCAAACTTCTCCTTTCCAGCCATCCTACAACATGTCCTCTCGACCCGATCCCCTCACAACTTCTCCAAACAATCTCTCCCACACTCTTACCGGCACTCACACACATTATCAACTCATCTCTCCTCACAGGCATCTTCCCCACAGCATTCAAGCAGGCTCGGGTAACCCCACTGATCAAAAAACCTATATTAAATGCTTCTCTTTTAGATAACTACAGACCTGTCTCTCTCCTTCCATTCATAGGGAAAACACTCGAACGAGTTGTCTTCAACCAGCTCTCGCGGTTTCTTTCACAGTACAACAAACTGGATGCTAAACAGTCAGGTTTCAGGAGTGGCCATTCAACAGAGACTGCGCTACTCTCAGTCACTGAAGCCCTGCGATCTGCAAAGGCTGATTCCAAATTGTCAGTCCTCATTCTGCTGGATCTCTCTGCTGCTTTTGACACTGTCAATCATCAGATTCTCCTGTCTACACTCTCATCACTGGGCATCACTGGGATTCCACTTCGCTGGTTTGAATCCTATCTCACTGGTAGATCCTTCAGGGTGACCTGGGGAGGGGAGGTATCCAAACCACATCAACTGGTCACTGGAGTTCCTCAGGGATCGGTTCTTGGACCCCTCCTCTTCTCTACATATACTACATCGCTGGGTCCCATCATACATGCACATGGCTTCTCCTATCACTGCTACACCGATGACACACAGCTCTATCTCTCTTTTCAACCAGATGGCCCAACGGTAGCTGCACGGATCTCAGGCTGCCTGGCGGACATCTCGGCATGGATGAAAGAACATCACCTACAGCTCAACCTGGCAAAGACGGAACTTCTGGTCTTCCCTGCCACTCCGACTGTACGGCATGACTTCACGATTCAGCTCGGCTCATCAATGATTACCCCATCAACTTCGGTCAGAAATCTTGGTGTAATCTTTGATTACCAGCTGACCTTCAAAGAGCACATTGCAAAGACTGCTCGTTCCTGCAGGTTTGCACTACACAACATCAGAAAGATCAGGCCCTTTCTGACAGAGCATGCTGCGCAACTTCTTGTCCAGGCCCTTGTTGTTTCTAGACTGGACTACTGCAATGCTCTTCTGGCTGGTCTGCCATCAAACGCAATCAAACCTCTACAAATGATTCAGAATGCAGCGACACGACTGATCTTCAACGAGCCCAAAAGAGCGCATGTTACACCTCTCTTCATCTCCTTGCACTGGCTACCAGTGGCAGCTCGCATCCAGTTCAAGTCACTGATGCTTGCGTACAGAACTACCACAGGCTCTGCACCCTCCTACTTCCACTCACTATTACGAACCTTCATCCCCTCCAGAAGTTTGAGATCTGCTAGTGAGCGACGCCTTGTGGTACCATCACAGAGAGGCTCAAAATCACTCTCCAGAACATTTTCGTTCACCATTCCTGGCTGGTGGAATAATCTTCCCACCCCTATCCGGAACGCCGGATCCTTGGCAACCTTCAAGCAACAACTGAAAACTCATCTCTTTCGGCAGTACTTGACTTCATCCTAAACTCATAAAAAAAAAAAAAAAAAAAAAACTTTCCCTCTATCTTTCTCTCCACCTACTACATTTACATTTACATTTATTCATTTAGCTGGCGCTTTTATCCAAAGCGACTTACAATTGCTATATATGTCAGAGGTCGCACGCCTCTGGAGCAACTAGGGGTTAAGTGTCTTGCTCAGGGACACATTGGTGTCTCACAGTGGATTCGAACCCGGGTCTCTCACACCAAAGGCATGTGTCTTATCCACTGCGCCATCACCACCCCAAATGTAGAATAAATACTACATTTATTCATTTAGCTGACGCATACTAGCTTGTACTTATTTGAACAATGACTGAGACTTGGTGTTACGGGCACTTCCTCTGTCTGATTGCCTCTTCAAGATTAATCGCTTTTTGTATTCCCCAATTGTAAGTCGCTTTGGATAAAAGCGTCTGCCAAATGACTAAATGTAAATGTAAATGTATTTTTCGTTAATTTAGCCACTATATTGAATTAATACCGGGGGTTATGTTTGTTTTCTTCTAGAAGAGACGGAAAGTAATCAGATCTAGCCGTTTTTAATGCATTTCTGTAGGATAGGGTACTTTCCCGCCAAGCTATACAAAATGCCTCTAGTTTTGTTTTCCTCCAGCTGCGCTCCATTTTCCGGGCTGCTCTCTTTAGGGTGCGAGTGTGCTCATTATACCTCGGAGTCAGACTGTTTTATTTGATCTTCCTTAAGTGTAAAGGAGCAACTGTATCTAAAGTGCTAGAAAAGAGAGCGTCCATAGTTTCTGTTACATCATCAAGTTGTTCTGAGCTATTGGATATGCTGAGGAATTGAGATAAATCAGAAAGATTACTAACAAAGCGGTCTTTTGTGGTAGAAGTGATGGTTCTACCATAGTTGTAACAAGGAGTAGAATTTACAGTTTTAGGTATATAGAGTTTACACAAGACTAGATAATGAACTGAGATATCATCGCTTTGCTGCAGAATTTCAACACCACTAACATCAATTCCATGTGACAGTATTAAACGTAGAGTATGATTTCGACAATGAGTAGGTCCTGACACATGTTGTCTAACCCCAATAGAGTTCAGAAGGTCTATGAATGCTGATACTAATGCATCTTTTTCATTATCAACATGGATATTAAAATCGCCAACAATTAAGACTTTATCTGCAGCCAGCATTAACTCAGCAAATTCTTTAATAAAGTCTGTGTGGTGCCCTGGTGGCCTGTATACAGTAGCCAGTACAAACATCACAGGGGATTTATCACTAACATGTGTTTCTCTAGATAATGTTATATGCAGCACCATAACTTAAAACGAGTTATACTTAAAGCCTGCCCTCTGAGAAATACTGAGAATATTGCAATAAATTGTAGCAACACGTGGCTCATTTTTATAACAGTAATCTTGGGGGTTAGACTCATTTAAAGTAATGTATTCATCTGGTTTTAGCCATGTGTCTGTCTAACAGAGCAAATCTAGGTTATGATCATTGATCAAATCATTTACAAAAAGTGCTTTTGTAGAAAGGGACCTGATATTCAGTAAGCAAATGTTTTATTAATTGTTTCTCTGTATTGTAAGCATTTTTTATTTGTTGAACATCAATTAGATTGCTATTCTTAATTTGGTTTGGATGTTTTCTGTATTTTCTAGTTCGGGGAACAGACACAGTCTCTATAGTGTGATATCTAGGTGAAAGAATCTCTATGTGCTGAGAATTAACTGACTTCTGTGACGTGAGGCGGCTAGCAGACGGTCGGTTTAGCCAGTCTGTCTGCTTCCTGACCTGGGCCCCAGTTAGTCAAGTACGAACTCTAACACTATGTGCCATATTTCTAGAGAAGAGCGTCTCTTTTCAACAGGTCAGGTCTACCCCAAAAACTTGTCCAATTGTCTATAAAACCTATATTATTCTGCGGGCACCACTTAGACATCCAGCCAGTGACGACAGTCTGCTATGAATCTCATCACCCCGGTAAGCAGGGAGGGGTCCAGAGCATATTACAGTGTCTGACATCGTACTTGCAAGTTCACACACCTCTTTAACATTATTTTTAGTGATCTCCGACTGGCAAAGTTGAAACATCATTAGCGCCGACGTGAATAACAATCTTACTCAATTTACGTTTAGCATTAGTCAGCACTTTTAAATTTGCCAAGATGTCAGGTGCTCTGGTTCCCAGTAAACAATGGCCTATGGTGGCTGGTGTCTCTATTTTCATGTTCCTTACAATAGAATCGCCAATAACTAGAGCACTTTCATCAGGTTTCTCAGTGGGTGCGTCACTGAGTGGGGAGAACCTGTTTGATGTTTTGATCGGAACGGAAGAGTGGTGTTTTGACCCGTGACTAAGCCGCCTCACAGTCACCCAGTTGCCCTGCTGCATGGGCTCTACCGGAACCGAACAATGTACATGACTCGCTGAGCTAGTCGCATCCAAAGCAGTATCTACAGCCCTCACATTCTTACTGTCCTCAGTTAAAGTTTGGGTGCGTGTCTCTAGTTCTGAAATCTTCTCTGTCAGCCTAACTATATCCCTGCATTTATCACTTGTGAATCCCTCGTCACCGACAGAGAGAGATAAACTATATATGTGACATGAAGTGCAAATAACAAGAGAAGGAGAAGCCATTACTCACCGTGATAGAGGAATGATTTATCGGCAAGACATATCGGCATCATTTTTCATATCGGGCCGATGCCGATATTTACCGATTCCGATAATATCATGCATCCTTATGTAAAACCATACAAATCATTTAGCTAAATATTATTTGGTAAGCTAGCTAGTTTATTCCAAAATGACAGTTATGGGACAAATTGAGTCAGCATTTTAAATTATAATGCACTGAAGTTAAGTTAAATCTCTGAAGTATTAACTGGCATCTTAATGTGATTTGTCACGGTTGCCTTCTGTGGCAAACGAAGAAACCTGAGATGAAGATAACTCAAAATTAACAGTCTTTGATCCACAATCCAACAGGGTAACACAAGGCAGAGAGAGACTCACAAGAACACAAAATCGACATTACTACCGGACAGGCAAACACAGAGCTTAAGTAATAAGAACTAAATGAGGTAATTAAACAAACACAGCTGGACACAAATGAACTAATAATGAAACAATAAAGACAGGAACAGGAACATAACCAAAAATGGGCATACACGAGGATGAGCTCAGCCATGGGGAGCACCTGTCAGGAATCTGGTCTGTGGTCTTCTGTTTACTCACCACCAGAGGTCACTCCTCCATCTCATTGACTTTTGCAACACACTACTGTTGCACTTCACCCACAAACTACAATTCCCATCATCCATTGCACTGACGACACACAGCTGTTACCAATCTCACATTGCTCTGATCACACAGCTGATTGCACTGATAGCACACACTTTATAAGCCTTTATAAGCCTTACACGGACTCTGTGTAAACCTCGTTTGGATTATTGCTCAAGTTATTGGGCTACCCCTTTTCTCAAGCCCTCTGGATATTGTTCGCCGATCAAGGACCCACGCATGCCCTTGGATTACTCTTGTGTCTTGCCCGTGCCATACCCGTTTGCGGGTGTTTTGACCCTGCCTGTTATTTTTCTATGTTTATTAATAAAAGCTTGCAAATGGACCCGCACGTCTCACGTCTTGTTCATCCCGTTACAGCACGTGAGACAGAAAACAGAACACAATACAAACACAAGCCTGACAATATTACACAACTGGGGTGCATTCCAGAAAGCACAGATAACTTAGCATCAGCTAAACCCTGCATTTTCGGTTGATTAACCCCAAACCTTGCTTACTCGAGGTATGTGGTTCCAAAAACGCGTCCGTGAGTAAGTTCATTAAACTTAGAGTATGTTCCTGGTTAACACGCAAGACATTCTCAATAGAGCGATGAATCGACGAGTCACTATGGAAACGGACGCTAAGAAAAAGTGTGCCGTACTGCTTTTATCTTCTTCAATACATTATAGAAAATGTAGATCCATGATGTGTGAGATAATGATAAAATGTAACAAACATATATAATAAAATGAACATTACCTTGTCATTAAAGTGTTTTATAATTTAGGCAGATAACTATTATGCAATACAATAAATATAATAACCAAATTATTTTAGATTACATTATATTTCACTTATATTCGTGCTATATTATATATTATTACAATAAGTTATATATATATAGTATATATATAAATAAAACTTGTAATAATATATAATATTGTGCGCTATCTGTCACGCCCACTGGAGTCTCATTAGTAAGTCACGCACACATGCGCTGATATGATATCTCTGAAGTAAGCTAACCCTGAAACAGAACCTACTCCGGAGCAGGTTATCTTCAGAGAACAGGTTGCTATGGTTACTTACATACCCTGAAAGTAACCTCTGTTTTTGGAAATGAAAGTTGAGGTTATCCGCTTACCCTTAAACATACCTGGGTATGTCACATAACCAGCTTTCTGGAACACCCCCTGGGTTTAGTTCACATATATACATATTATTTGTAGTTTATTAAATGTAGTGCATTTGTAGTTTATTTGATAAGAACCAGAAGATGCTTTTCATCACATAATCAAATATATCTTTCCTGAATGGCCTGTTGAACATTTCTGAAAAGCTACCATGCCAAGAATCTTTTGACTTAAATGTTTATTAGTTTCAGTGACATTTATTCCTTCATTCTAACATTTTATTTAATTTTACTCAAAAACTCAGTTTAGTCTGTTTTTGGGAAGTGTGCTTTGTTAACTTTGGTGTTCAACAAATTGTTTCAGAAACGCAAACAATTAAAGATTGAAATCTAAACTTCATTTGGTTGGTTTTATGTTGTTTAAGTTAAGTTAAGTTAGCTTTAAGAAAATAAATATACCTGTTTGTAAAAGGAAATGTGATTATTAAATTAGATTTTAAAAGAGGTAAATTATCTTTCAAATTTCACATGGGTTTGAATCAGATTCAGTCATATGGTTAGTATACACAGACTCTGGTCAACTTACCCCTAACCTGGGGCATATTGAGCCATGGAAACACTTTATAAGAAGTCATATTTTTAGAGCTCTTTGTTTTAGATACATTCTGATCATTTTGAATGAAAGGAAACATCCTGAAATCACTCTAGATAATTCCATTGCACTTCTGCCTCATTTTCTCTTATCTTGAAGACCACATAAGTAAAAACTGGCTCATCTTGCCCCACTGTCTCCTATACCGTGGGGGTCATGATGCTTTTTTGGAGCTCGACTGTTGTTGTTGCTGGGAAAAGATGTGCATGAAGATTCTTCATAATGTCTCCTTTTGTGTTCTACTGAAAAACATGACGAGTAAATGCTGACAGGATTTACTTTTATGTTTAATATGTGGCATATTCAAGCTTCCAGTGCTGTTCTGACTGAGGATGATGTTGGTGAGGAAGACTATGAATGGCATACTGTATATTCCGCCCGCCGTCTATTTATGAAAGTTCCCTCTCAACAGCAAGGTCACTGCGGCCAGACGGGAGATGGGAGACATGATACGGAGCCCAAGTAAAGACGGCCATATTGAAATGAACCGGACTAGATCTGCCTTCCTGAATGACTGATGCAGCTGCGTGAACTGTCATCGATGCAGACACGTTCTGTCGGATGCACGCTTATTTACAGCGTGTTTTGCACTGATCTCATAACACTGTAAATTACCGGCCGGTCAAGGTTCCCTTCTCATAAACTCTATGATCTATAAGACATTTAATCCCAGAATTACATATGATCTGTCCATTTCCATATATCAAGCTTTAAAGGTCATATTTTAAATACAAATTACATTTAGGAATATAAAGGTGTGAATTATGACTGCTCATATGTGTCATGAATCTGGTCTATGAACTTCCTTCAACTCACCACCAGAGGTCACTCGCTCACCACATGGACTCTTGCACCACACTAACTGACCTCAGACTACAATTCCCATCATCCATTGCACTGATGACACACACAGCTGATTGCACTGATCACACACCCTACATAAACCATGCACTTCCTCTTCCTCTCTGCCGAGTATTGTGTTGCGTTTATCACTCCCCTAGTGTTAGCTGCCTTACCGAGCCAGTCTGTGTTTTTCTGTTTAGTTCCAGTATTGTTCTGCATTTATAACTCTCCTAGTTTTAGCTGCGATACGGAACCCACTTTGTTGTCATAGTCTTGCCTTGTGTGTTTTTCTAGTGTTTTGATTCTTGCCTGTGTTCCTGGATTACCCCTTTGCCTTGCCGTTTGGACTCTGTTTGCACCTCTCTTGGACTACTGCTCGTATACCTGGATTATCTCTCTGCCTTGCACTGCAGGGGCCACTGGGGCCCCGGGGCCGAGGTTGGATATTGTTCGCCGATCGTCGACTCTCGCTAGCCCTAGGATTGCTCTGTGTCTTGCCCGTACCATATCTGTTTGCCGTTGTTTGACCCTGCCTGTTTATTGACTATGTTTATAAATAAAAGCTTGCACATGGATCCGCACGTCTCACGTCTCGTTCACCCCGTTACTGTCACGAATCCTGTCTGTGGCCTTCCTACCGATAGCCACCAGAGGTCGCCTCTCCATCATATTGACTCTCACACCACACAGCACACTGAACTACAATTCCCATCATCCATTGCACGGACGCCACACACACAGCTGATTACACTAATCACGCTTACAGCTGAGAACTATCTCACAATCACTATCACCCAATCACACACTCTTTACAAGCCTTGCACTTTCTCTCTGTGATGGCCAAGTATTGTTTAGCGTATATCCTAGCGATAGCTACTCTACGGAGCCCTCTCAGTTATCATAGCCTTGCCTTGCGTGTTTTCTAGTGTTTTGATTCCTGTGCGTGTTTCCTGGATTAACCCTTTGCCTTGCCGTTCGGACTTTGTTTGCCCCTCGTTTAGATCATTGCTCATGTACCTGGATTATCTCTCTGCCTAGCCCTGTTGGATATTGTTCGCCGATCGTCGACCCACGCTTGCCCTTGGATCTCTCTTGTGTCTTGCCCGTGCCATACCTGTTTGCCGGTGTTTGACCCTGCCTGTGTATTGACTGTTTATAAATAAAAGTTTGCACATGGATCCGCACGCCTCACGTCTTGTTCGCCCCGTTACAGTTACAATATGTATGTGCAATAGGCCTAAGTAAATATGTTGCGCTCGAGAAGTCTGTGGAAAAGCGTTTGACTTGAGAACAATAAACGTATTTGCTTTTCACTCTTATGTGACCTTTTCATTCATACTTTTACTACCAATGGAATAAATGTGGGATTGTATTGGTTTATGTGAACAACTACAAAATAAATGTAACATTTTACAATAAGGTTCATTAGTTAACTTCATTAGTTAACATGAAATAAGATTGAACAATAATTTTACTTTTACCATTTATTAATCTTTGTTAATGTTAATTTCAGCATTTACTAATGCATTATTAAAATCACAAGTTGTGTTTGTTAACATTAGTTAATGCACTATGAATTAACATGAACTAACAATGAACGACTGTATTTTTATTAACTAACATTAACAAAGATGAGCAAATATTGTGTTGATCATTGTTTGTTCATGTTAGTTAATACATTAATGTTATACTACGGGGCCGTTGAATGCTTGAATCTGATTGGCTGACAAATGTTCTAAGGTGTGCAATTATTTTAGCACTAATGCATGGCTAATATTCTACTAATATGCATGCTAATTATCAACTAATAGATGTAACCGTAAAATAAAGTGTTACCGATTTGCGTTATTTCAAAGGTCCTTGAAATTATTAGAAAAATGATGCACACCCGAGGTGTAACTCCGCTTCACGTCGTAACCGCATCACCACCTCGGGTGTGCATAATTTTTCTAATAATTCAACGGCCCATCGTCAATTATTCCTTACTTAACAGCTGACATCTTATTGTAAAGTGTTACCATAATAAATGACACTATATGATCAAAAGACCAAAAGTTTGTGGTGCAGATCATCTTTATGTCTCAATCTACTAAGTAAATAATATTAAGCTTACATTTTTTAAATACATAAATCATATTAGTTGTATCACAATGAACTGAATGCCAATGATATTTAAGTATCACTGACATATTGACATATATATTTTTTTGTTAATATTTTAATTTAAATGTTTTTTTATATATATATTTTTAGATTTTCTGTTTTAATTTTAGTTAACATTTTTAGTAATTGTGTTGTATGCTTTTGTCATTAATTTTTTTTTTTGTTCTCATTAAAATGTTTTTTTTTTATTGTCGTTTTTTTAATTTCAGTTTGAGTTTTTTTAGTGGATGAAGTTTAATGAAAATTAGAAATATAGCATTTTCAAATATCTGATTATAATTTGTTTTGATGTAATGAATGTTTGTTTATGGTTTTAGTTTGTTAACTATAATAACCCTGATTAACGCAGTTTAAAAATAACAAAATGAACATCAAAAATCTACTCTGAATAAAACATTTACTGTAAGATTTTGCTGACAGATCATTCAAATATTTTCTACTTTGAGGCCTTAAGCAAAGAGAGGCGAGTATTGGGCAGAAATGTCAAGAAATGATCGGTTAAGAAGCAGAGCGAGTGAGACACAGACAGACAGCGAGCGAGGGTTTGTGGGTCATCTGTAGGTTCCCTCGAGAGCGTCTGTGTGCAGCACGAGAAAGATCTTCACTGTAATGGCAAACAAGAGCATTTCTTTAAGGCCAGTGGAGATTTCTAACCTTTGCTTGACATGCAGAAAAGGTCGAGTCCATCCCATCCCAGCGCAACACATGCACCTTCACTAAAACACAGCACCACCACCGCGCTCACGGCTGATCTCCGTCCGTCTGCGTTCACTCCCATGACCCAGAGCTATTTAGTTTAGTTGCTAATTACCAAAAATGGGTCACAAAATAGATGGTCAGTGAAATGAGCTGCTGATCCTTCAGCGTCAAACCAAATGTATCGGTCATTTTAGTCTTTATTTAGTATTTATCTAAAATGAGGTTTGCAATTTTTTTCCAGCCCTGTTACAAAAATTTGGCTTAAATTTACAATTTAAAACATCACATCTAATAGTAAACATTCTCAGAACGTACTGTTCATGTATTTTTTTTTTGTTCTTCTCTAAAACATAGTTGGACATTATTAAACTTGTTAACATGTTTAAATGTTACGGTAACACTTTATTTTAAGGTCTCTTAACTAGTTGCTTATTAGCATGCATATTACTAGAATATTAACCATTTATTAGTAGTAATTAAGCACCTATTAATGCCTTATTCTACTCGACCTTATTCTACATCCCTAATCCCAATACCTAAACTTAACAACTACCTTACTAACTATTAATAAGCAGCAAATGAGGAATTTATTGAGGGAAAAGTCGTAGTTAATAGTGAATATGTGTTCCCTTTTCTAAAGTGTTACCAATGTTACTTGTTTCAGAACATTCAAAAGTAACGTTCCCATAATGTTTGCAAAATAATAAAATGGAATGTTCATGCAATGTTCACAAAACCAAGAAAAACATTTATAAAACATTAATAAACTGCATGTTAATGGGAGTGTTGGCAAAATGTTCTTAGAACATACCTGGGCTGAAACATTAAACAATAAACAAACATAAACAATAAACATTAAACAGACATCAAAACTAAACTGACAATTTAATAAACAAAACTAAATAATTATGAGATGGGTAATAGATTTGCAAGTAACATGGTTGCCAGTTCCACCTAAGCTGTAACTCATCGGTAACAACTAATCAAAGTGATATTAGTAAAAAGTAAAGTAATAATATTGTATGATTTTCAATGTTGTATGCAGTAAAGAAGGTCAAGACCTTTGAGGAACAGACAGTTAGCAACATTTTATAACAGTTTATATAACATATACTGTATCTTACAGTCCTCAAAAATTATTATTATTTTTTTTATATACAAAGTGTAATTTTATCATGAATAAACAGAAAACTGTTATGTGGACTCTTGTAAATGCTAGAATGCTGAAAGACACAAAATACCCCGTGAACCCGTCGGTGGTGAGATACTGCTCAAAAATCATCACTAGATGAAGTTTCCTGATCTGTTTCTCAAGTCAAATGTCTCATTTTAAAATAAGAATGCAGCTGTAACGTATTCAACAAGCAGAAGAAGCAGAGCCGGAGAGCAATGAGAAGTGTGCTGGACCAGGAGAAGCTCTGTTGAAAGACGAAGCCTTTTATTTTATTTCTGAAGCTGCGGCTCCCGTGGGATTTCTGCACACTCCGCTTCAGTCCTGTGTGTAATTTTAGCTCTTACTTTATGTGAAGTGTAAACTGCAGCTCAGTTCAAACACACGCGGTTCTTCCCTCGGCCATCAGCGCTGAGAGTAATGGAGATGTGTTAGGACGGAAACGAGGCCTTGAACACGTACTGATGAGGATTCACGCTTTGATGAATGCAAATCTGTCCACACCGTCAATGTGACGCAACACAGCATGCTGGGAAAACCAGCTTTGATTACAGCCAACAGCCTGGGCCAAAATCAGAATATTCACCTTGATAGCATTCAGTTTCCAACAATAGATATTAATGCTGTAGTTAATAGTGTTGCTTACACTAAAGCTTTAAGGCAGCATCCTAACTGAAGTTCTACAGAGGCAGCATCTCTGTGTCATACAGCTATAGCAGACACAGGAACACATATAAGATTCGATTCACAATAGAGTTTAAATAGAGTTTAATGTTAGCATGTTCTGAAAAACAATCTTGATAGTCCTATCATAAAGATGCACAGCATGAGAGTTGTGTAAACAGTCTGTTTTGCAGATTTTTATTTAATTTATCTTTTTTGGGGAACTGATGGCTTTTATATTGCCTTTAATGAGACTATGAAATATGTCATAAAGCATGGTTAAAAGATGAATATAAAAAATGATGGAAAAATATAACATTAGTATTAAATAGTGCTTAAATTAGGCTCTAGTAAAATTCAGTATATATATGAGGTTGGTGGATGTCTTGTCAGGATTATTGTTAGTTTATTTCTTCACTCAGAATCTCTACACAAGCAAACATCTCAGTACTTCCATGTAAAGGTTGATATGTTCATGTTAAACTCTTTGGTGGTTTTGTATTAGTTCATTTGCATGCAGAATTATGTTTGTGATTCTTTTTTGATTATTTGTAACAGGTATTGGAGCTTTTAGTTTTTCTCTTAATGAGTGTTTCTGTTGTATTTGCTGGTGTTTGAATGTTAACACTGTTTTGTAAGCCTGAGGAAAGTTGATTGAAACGTTGCTAAAAAAAATCATAATCATGCAAGATTGATTAGTATGTGATTTATACATTTTTTCAATTTGATATTAGACTTTTATCTGAAGAACGTGAATTGTGAACTATATTTTCTCTCTCTCTCTCTCTATATATATATATTATTATTATTTTTTTGAAAGAATACTTATTTTTCATATTTTATTTCAGGAACTCTTCTTTAAATGTCAGTGAAAGTGATACTTGAGATGCCTTTTGTTCTGCAGTGTATTTACACATATTTGCATTTGAGAGATATACTAACAAAAAAATAAATATAGTATAATATATATATATATATATATATAAATTTGTGTGTCAGACCTCTGTTGTGTGTGTCTTGTGTTTCCATGCCCATATTTGGTTTGTTTCCTGTCCTCGTCCTATGTGATCATTAGTTAATTCAAGTCTAGCCGTGTTTGTCTGATTATCCCATGTATATTAGTCCTGTCTGTTCTGTTAGTTTTCGTCAGGTCTACTCGTTAACCCTGGTGTTTGATGTCTGTGAGTTTGCCTTGTCCTGCCCTGTCTCCAGTAAAGTCTCTTATTTTGAGTTACATCCTCGTCTGCGTGTTCCTCGTTCCTCCCTGCTGTGTGCACCGTGACACATATGTGTGTGTGTTATACTATAAATGTTGTGTATATATGTATACACACAATAATGGCTCTGTGTAGGCCTACAGTAGACTTGAAGCTGGAGAGAGCAGTGAAACAGTGGCTGTGTCTGACACACTCCAGCAGATCAGCAGGTGTTTATCTGCAGCAGGTCCGCGTGTGTTTTTGCTACACAGCACATGTCAGTTCTGGGCTGTTTGCTCTGCTGTCTCTGGGGCTCTGCAGGTCTTTGAGGACATCCTACAGCACTTACACGTTACTACATTACTGAGCCACACTCCGTCTGAGAGACTTCAGCGGAGCAGATAAAGGTCATCATCATCCGGCTCCGCTGACCACAGTTACAGGACAGTAATGCACACGAGTCCAGCGCAGGGCTTCAGCTCTAAATACAGCCTTGTGCAGATTTATGGCATTATCAGTGTAAATATAAGATCAATTTCATTCATTAAATTCATTCATAATAGCATTTCTGTAGCTCAAACAGTAGAGCAAGCTAGTCATAAGTTTGATTCCCAGGACCTCATAAAATGTGTACTTTGAATGCAATGTAAATTGCTTTGGATAAAAACATCTTCCAAATGCATAAACCACTCCTAATATATTGTGTTGGTCAATAATCAGTTTAGAAATTGTAACAAGTAACACACACACACACACACAAACACACACACACACACACACACACACACACACACACACGTATGTTTCTGTGAATTGAGGGGACTTTCCATAGACTTCTATTACTTTTATACTGACCAAATAATATTTTCTAACCCTAAACCTACCCCTTACAGAAAACCTGTTTGCATTCTTACACTTTCAGATAAACATCATTTACTATTTTTTTCCCTCGTGGGGACCGTCAAAAATGTCAGGTTTTACTAAATGACTCGTTAGATCTTACCTGAATTGACCTCCATCATTAACCACAATGACATAGAACATGTCTTTTTGTTATTTACAACATTTCACATCATACACATTTGTTATATATTCACAAGCTATTAACTGGCAGTATGTTTGTGAGAAGAAATGAACAGAAGTCTGAAAGTGCTTTGAGAGTACGTCTTTGTTACTTTTTCATTTTTTTACATAAAAAAGAAAGTGACACAGGTGTTTGTTAAATGAACAATATTATTGTACAGTACAGCGTGGCCAAAGTGATATAATATACATAATGAATTTCTTGAGGAGAAACACAAAAGCCTTCGTCATTTTGAACATTGAGGGACCAATTCTGACCCTGACATGCTGCGGTAGAAGCAAATGAATAAATGACAGCGTTTTCCTTCCTAAACCGTGAACAGAGAGGCACAAATCAACATCCATGCCACTCACACATTTACGTGTTTTTGGGTAGATGATGAATGTGACCAAGTGTCCCGTTGTCAAAAAAGTAGAAAAAAGCACCTAAATCAGTGCAGCAAACAGGACGTGGTAAAAATGTAGTGTGCTTTGGTGGTTAGTGAGGTATGTGAGAAGTTAACCTAGTTACCTAGCGATACCAGATGTTGTGTTGCTATCCACATGACAGGAGCAGGCTAAATAAAGCACACTACGAAACAGAGGAGCATTTACAGAATGTCCAGACGTGGATGAATGATGAGGTAGCTACGTGAATGTTGCATATATGTTCATTACCGTGTGTCCATCTCAAGTGCAGGACTAACAGATGTTCATAAAACATTGCGGTACGATTGTGGTACGTTATGAATTGTGTTCTGGTGTGAATTTGCATTTGCGTGCTGTAGCTTGAAGCGTTTGTTCATGTCGTTCAGATGTGCGCTGCTTTGGCATGATGTCGGTCAGAATTGATCCCTAATGTGAATCCACACAGTTGCGCTGCATATAAAATGAATCCCTGTATTATCTTCTCTCTGGCTAACTCGTCTGGTCGGGTCGAGATTGTGGTGGGTTCAAGTTTTCTGGGAAGTGTCTGGCAATTAGAAAGCCAATGAGAGACATCAGCAATGCAGAGAGAGATTGGACCTGGGGATCGTTTCCCATATGATGACAGATCTCGCTGATTAACCACCCTGGTAACAATGCAACTAACTAGTCACTGTTTCCTGAAATTGTAGTAACATGGTCGCATCTGTGGTTGATAACAAACTAGGCCTGTCATTAATGATGTCACACTCAGGTGGTGGAGTAATAACCACTGCTAATTGATCAATTCAGGATTGCAAATAAGATGTGGTCACAATTAAAATTTCACAGGTGAAATCCAGTCAGTCCAATAGGAATCTGCGTTACTGAGAGTTTTGCACACTCACACAGTAAGCTGAAAGCTGCTTGGTTTGAAAGTGCTTCATACATTTCTATACTATTGACAATGGACCTTTTTTGCTAATTTCGTTAATGTGACCACACTTTTGATGTCAGATTATTATAGTTAATTTACACAAACAACAGAAAGCCATTCACCTTTTAAAATCTAATTATTATGCAGTACGTAATTGGTTTAAACTGATTATTCAATCAGGTCTAGTTAACTATTTGTGATTCCCATTTGATGTTTGATTTATCGCGGGTTCCTCTTATGTCATACTCTGGGGTTTGCTTAAACTTTGACTTACATGCACGCTCTTCACAAACACAGCTGATTGTTGACATACCAAAATATATAGATTGAAATGTATATAGAGTGCTGCAGCCGTGACGCTAAAACCCAGAAGACTAATTCACCACAGGTTCCCTAAAGATCTTCCCATTGGTTTTTATCATGGTATTTTTCAACAACATGAGTAAAACAAGGTCTGTGGTAAATTTAAATTGATGACACTTGGACGTTTTGCGCTACAATGTAAATTACACACCCAGAATGAAAACATGAATTTTGAAGTTGAGTTATGTTTATTTAAAAAAAAGTATGTTTGTTATAAGGAACTGCATAAGAGTGTTTGGGGACATGAGTGTGTGCATTTAACATTGGAGAACAAAATGTCCCAAGTATCATGAATTGAAGAACCCCATTACAAAACCTGGAGCCTTTGACGTCACAACTGCAGCACTCAATTGATTTAAATGCAATAAAGGCTATAGAACGTACTGCATGTTTTCTTGCTTAATGTGCAAAATGAGCATATGATATGATCTATTGAAGTCCACGTCATACCAACAAGATGCTTCTAACCTCGGGTCAAAAGTTGTACTTTCAACCACACAAGCTTGCAATGCTGTTTGCAGATGCTTGGTTTAAGAAACAGTAGCTATGTTTCCATCCACCTATTTTATGCACATTTTGGGATATCGCATAAATAACCGCTGGATGAAAATGCCAAGATGCATTAAAAATGTGCATTAAAAACGTATGCGCTCAACCAAGTAGGATAAATTTCTTAACATGCACATAAGCTACGATATAAACACTTTTACCGAATAAATTCCTTGATGCACATCAAAAAAGACGCGACTTTGCGATGGGACAGCATAACTGGACCAATCTCATTGCACAGCATCTGAAATGCTAGTTTAGTCGTTCTAAAATCCTTGAGAAAAGTCTCAAAGTGCTTTGTTATAATTAACTTCCCGAACTATGTTCCTAAAAAGCAGACTCCGAAAATAAGATCACTCATATGAGCACTCTAAAGCTTGTAATTTATTGTATACAAAAATTATTTTATACAGTGCCTTCTCCTACTGCAGCAAATGTAATTTTTCTTGGTGATATTTAGTGCTAGTTAATCAAGAAGTGACGATTTTGTTCTCTTGAAGTCACTGGATGCTTTATTCACAAATGTTTCATGCGATATTCCAATTTTGCACACAAGTTTAATTCGTAACTTTGGATGGAAACAGCTACTGAATCGCTAAAGTATGTTGGTAACGAGCATTGCTGCTTTTGGGAAGTGCACCCCAGGACACAATCAAACCCTCAGGTCCTTCAGTATCGAATCCCGACAGCGCCACAGTTCACTTCAAGTAAATGACATCACTAGCGTCTGCCGACGTCTCGGTCCACTCAGTGACACCGCTGCTGTTTTCACAGCTAATGCCTCTCGGGTGCGGGCTATTCCTAATGTATAACTCGGACTAATGGGTGTACTGTGGTCTGCTGTAAAGTGGGTCTAAGGGTAATAAGCTGTTTATAGGGCCGGTGAGTTCGAAGCGATGCTATTGTGTCAACATGAGGTCAAACACCCCTCCTGTTCAATCTGCCTGCGACTTCCAAGACCTAAAAATAAAGCTGGTGATAAAGAACTGCACCTGCCACCCACCTTCATTCAGAAACATGGCTATAAAAGTCCTGGCAGGGTCCGAGCAGAAACACCTCGTTTCCTCTGTTGGTGGCTTAACAAGCCCAAAATAGGCCGTTTGACATATAGGCATCTGATTGTTTGAACACGGAGCATCTTGGACGCCTGCCACGCATCGTAAATCCTTCGATCCCTCCACCCACCGACTACATTTAGGCCGAAACACCGACGACAACAATAACAGTAGTTTAAAAAAGCAGTACAGTGCAACACAAGAGGTGGGCGCTCCTCATCGGCTCGATTTATTGCTGAGTTACTAGAGTAAGATGACTGAGATCCCGGACGAACGTGTCACAAACGCCGTCCTCCCAGGATTCAAGAAGAGGTATTTTCAAGGACGTCAGCAAGAGTTCACATTTAGGGAAGAACCGGCAGCAGCTTCCACATCCAGCCTCGGCCAAATCCTGCCATGAATATTTACAAGTCCTCAAGGTGCCCTGGCATTGTCCGAGGGCCGGACTGAGGTTGTTGGAGACATGTACTGAGGGATAGCGGAACAAAAATGACTACTCACTCTGAAATGACTTACAGTTTCTTCCATCATATATAAGCACAGATCAAGAACAAAAAGCATTACTGTACAAGTACATAGTATTTGTTATAGATTTTTAAATTATTTTTCCATTTATATTTATGCATTAAACCAAGTTATTATTTTTTCAGGTCTTTAAAAACGTCTCAGGCTGACGAGAGACGAGCGTCCGGCAGCCCACGCGGCCGTCCTCCGCAGTCTCTGGCCCCGATGATGTCACGCGACGAGCGGCCAATCAGACCTTGGCCTCCAGCATTTCCAGGAAGAGTTTGTGCATGGGCACCTTGCCCTGCATCTTGATGCTGTAGAAGTGCTGGATGGCCTTGGTGGCCGTCTGCCGGAGCAGCGGCAGCGTCATGAGCAGCTTCCCCGCCCGCCGAGGGTCTTCTGTGTGCTGACAGCTCTCATAGTCCTGCAGCGCTTCGTGAAGGGCGTCCTGGAGCTTCTGCACCGACTCCACGTCCTCTATGTGCATGGAGTCTGTCACCAGAACAACACACATCACACACGCTGAGTATATTACCACACAGCCAATACAGCAAACATTAAAACTGCATGACGAAGTGTAAAAACTAATTTCAAAATGTCACTTTATTACATTCATTGTGCTACTTGCCATTTCTTTTTAATTATTTGTGCTATTTCTTTCAAATTATTATTAATTACAGTTTTTGTTTATTTTAATAATTAAATTGAATCAGTACAACTGTTTTCAACATTGATAATAAAAATAAATGTTTGTTGAGCAGTAAATCAGTATATTATTCTGATTTCTGAAGATCATGTGACACTGAAGACTGCAGTAATGATGCTGAAAATACAGCTGCAGATCACAGAAATAAATTTAACATATAATCACATAGAAAACAGCTGTTTTAAATTTGTAATATTTTATCAAATAAATGCACTTCAATTAAAACATTACATTTTTTTATGTGTGTATAAATACTGATATAAAAAGTATTTATTTGACAATGTTTTATATTGTAAATATTATCCTTGCTACTGTTTAGAGAATACATATATCCTGTTATTTATAGTGTCAATAATTAATAATGCACACAACACAGTGCACAAAAAACAAAACAAGAAAAACAGATTGTCTAAGTATTTTGTCTTGTTTTTCAGTACAAATATCTAAACATTTTAAAATCATGATACATTTACTTGAGATGTACAGTGTCTTAAGATTAGTTTTCTCAACTGCTTCCACACAAAGTCTTTACTCGTCACACAGTTTCTGAAAGCTGACACTCAAACAGCAGAAGCACACACCAAATCTACAAAACCAGACACTAATTCTCAGCCTTTGACTCTAACAGGAATTAATATTATGGCAAAATTGTTTGTAAATGTTTGCTTTTGAGATGTGTTTGTGATATTTTGAATGCACTGCTTCATTTTGCAAGAGATGTGAGGCATTTTGCATTTTGTGTGCAGTTCTTGGATTTGTGTGTAAAGTTTTGAAAATAGAGGAATGTGTGTTTAAACAGTAAATCAATTATGAGGCAAGTGTGTTTGAAAATGTGTGTAAGCAGCTGAAAAAAAACAAAGTATTGTTAACTAAAAAAATATATATTAAATTTAAGTGATTTCATGCTTAAAACAAACAAACAAACAGAGTCAGAAAAAAAAACATTCAAAAAGAGAATAAAATGATTTTTCTGACTCTATTGGCAGATATTGTTTCGTTTTAACCATAAACTTAATTTTTATATTTTTTCAATTAATAAGACTTAATATCTTGTCATTTTGCTTACTTTAAGACAGTTTAGATATTTGTACTGAAAAACAAGAACAAAATACTGAGGAAGAATCATGTTTTGCAGTGTGAAGCTGAGAGAGACTGAAGACCAGACCTGGACTCCTGTGTGTGTGTGTGTGTGTGTGTGTGTGTGTGTGAGGTGGAGGTTAAAAAAACACGTCTGAAGAAACAATTTCCTTGCAATCCATCAGAAAGAGCCTGTCGATATGATTGATAAACTGCTAATTACAAAATCAATGGCTATGAATTTTCACAGCTGTCAGACAGCGGCAGTCCCGCGAGAGCCATCGGACAGAGCGCGTCTCTCTCTCTCCCGTCATCCCGCGTGCGCCAAAGCCCACCATCAGCATTTTCATTTCTCAGCCAGACAAAGAGAGACAGCGGACGAGACGGCAGAATAAAACGAGGCGGAGCGTGGGCCGCATTGATCAGGCGAGGACGGGGCCTGCCTTCTGAAAAGCCAGCTGTCGATACAGGCCTGTGTCTTCTCCCCCGAACGCTCGCTGATACTCATTCCATTCGACTTTACACATTTTATTGACAGCCCTGGTGTTCCTAATGAAATGCTAAATTTAACTGTGGCGGCGGCCATTATGGAGATAGAGAGAAACGGGGAACACGGAAGCCGTTCAATTAAAAGCTCAGCGGTCTCTCACGCTCTTCTGTTTCCGCTCCCAGTGTGCTCGAGTGGACTGTACTAATAAATAAAGCATACAGTCAGAAAGCATCTTAGTATGTTTGTCTTGTTTCCATTTAAAAAAATAAAATAATAATTTGATATATATGTATATATATATAAAGATGCATTTACTAGATAAGCAAAATGACATAAGATATTTAGTCTTGATTTTATTATTTTTTTATTTTGAATAGAAACAATACAAAAATACTAAGTTTAGATCAGCCTTTTTTTCCCGCAGTGATGTATACTGTACACGGCTCCTTTTTGAGGTATTTCAGATTCTGAATTGATGCAATGTGGCATAACAGAGTAGAATAACAAATAAAAATAAAACATTAGCTATTTTGGTTTTGGCTTGTACAGTACCTTGCAAATGTATTCATACTCCTTCATTTTTTGTTTCATGTATTCATACTCCTTCAGTTCACTTAAACTGCTTTAAATTCATCAATCTACACTCCATACACCATATTGACAAAGCAAAAACAGAATTGTCACAACTTAAATTTATATAAAAAAAAACAAAAAAACTTAAATAAGTACATTGCATAAGTATTCATACCCTTAACTAAATATTTAGCTGAAGTACCTTTACAGTCTCAAGTTTTTTTTTTGTTTCATGCGACAAGCTTTGCTCATCATCATTTGGCAATTACTGTATATGCCATTCTTCTCCTCACCTCTTCACCCCTCAAGCTCTGTCAGGTTGGATGGGGGCAGACGCACATTTTCAGGTTTCTCCAGAAATATTTGATTGGGTCCTTGGGCCACTCAAGGACATTCACAGAGTCGTCTATAAGCCACTCTTGCTGTGTGCTTAGGGTCACTGTCCTGTTGGAAGGTAAACCTTCTGCCTGTCTGAGGTTCTGAATGCTCTGGACTGGGTTTTCATTAAGGCTATCTCTATATTTTGGTACATTGAGCTGTCCCTCAGTCCCTGATGCTGAAAATCAGCCCCACAGCATGAGGCTGCTACCAGCACACTTTACTTTTGGGATGGTACTCTGCAGGTGATGAGCAGAGCTGGTTTCCTTCAAACATGATGCTTGGAATTGAGGTCCATCAGACCAGAGAATCTTGTTTCTCAGAGTCTGAGGGTCCTTTAAGTGCTTTTCTGCAAATTCCAAGTGTGTTTTCATGTGTCTTCACTGAGGAAAGGATTGAGTTTGGCCACACCGCCATAAAGCCCAGATCGGTGGAGTGTTGCAGTGGTGTTTTTCCTTCTGTAGATTTCTCCTATCTCCATATACGATCATGGAGCTCAACTAGAGTGACCATCAGGTTCTTGGTCACCACTCTAACCAAAGCCCTTCTCCATCAATTGCTCAGTTTGGCCAGGAGGCCAGCTCTAAGAAGAATCCTTGTTGTTTCAAACTTCTTCCATCCTTCTATGAAGCAGAATTTTTTTTCTGAACTCTTCCCCAGATGTGTTGCTTGACTCAAACCTGTTTCTGAGCGATACAGACTGTTCTTTTGACCCCAGGGCTTGGTTTTTGCTGTAATATGCATTATCAGCTGTTGGACCTTTTAAGACGTGTGTGCCTTTCCAAATCATACCCATTCAATTGAATTTTCCACAGGTTCCTACATTCCTACAAGCAATATGAATGCTCCTGAGCTAAATTCCAACTGTCCCAGATAAGGGTATGAGTACTTATGCAATGGAATCATTTAGTTTTTTTTTTTAAAATAAATTTGCAAAGATGTTAAAAAACTTTTTTTTTTTTTTTTGCTCTACCATTATAGTGTATGGAGATTGATGTGGACAAAAGTAATTTAAAGCAGTTTAACATAAGGCAGCAACATAAAACGTGAAAAAAATGAAGGGTATGAATACTTTTGCAAGGCACTGTACATATTTTAAGTGAAAGATGATATTAATAAAAACAGTCAGTGTAAAGAACTGAGATTTACTGTGATTCCTCTCTGTTAGATCTGCTGATGGACCTGTACTGTAAATGTAAAGGATGAATGTGATGTGGTGGCATTGTGTTTGTCTTTTAACTTTTATTTAATACTTTTTATGTTACTATTTATCACTTATTTTAGTTAATTGAAATGTAGCTTAATTGATTTTCTGAGCAATTCTTGCCTAACAGTGAAATGTGTTTGAAAGGGACTAAAACATCAATAAAAATAAAATAATAAAATAATTGATTTATCTAAAAATGTGACACGTGACAGTTGGTTAGGTTAATTTGATATATATAAAAAAAAACTATATTCATAGTATCTTATGCTCATCAAGATATTGCAAAATTGTGAAATATTATTACAATTTAAAATAGCTGTTTTCTATGTGAATGTATGTTGAACTGTAATTTATGTCTGTGATCATAGCTGTATTTTCAGCATCATTACTCCAGTCTTCAGTGTCACATGATCTTCAGAAATCATAATAATATACTGATTTACTGCTCAACAAACATTTCTGATTATTATCAATGTTGAACACAGTTCTGCTGCCCAGTATTTCTGTGGAAACTGTGATACATTTTATTTTTCAGGATTCACAGCTGAATAGAAAGTTGAAAAGAACAGCATTTATTTGAAATAGAAATCTTTTGTAACATTATAAATGTTTTTACTGTCACTGTGGATTAATTTAATGTGCCCTTGCTGAATAAAAGTATTAATTTCTTAAAAAAAAAAAAATGTATGTATTCAAATAATGTATGTATAAATGTAAAACAAAAAAAACAAACAATCAAAGGAATCAGTCTAAAGCTGCTGATACCTGAGTTGGCGAGTGCGATGGCCTTCAGCGTGACGAACTCCTCCTTCTCCACCTTCAGTTTCTTGTACTTGCGCACGAGCTGTAGGATGGACACATAGAGGTCCAGCAGGCCTGTGAGACGCGAGTGCTCCTCGTCCATCACATAGTCCTCTGCATACACCAGCTCGTCCTCGTAGGGCAGCGAGCGGAACACGATGCTCAGGATCAGGATCTCCATCCATGCGCTCTGCAGTAGACTCATCTGGTCTCCCAGAGACAGGCTGGAGAAACCTGAGCAGGAGACAAGACATTCTGTACTCAATATACTGAATGAAGAAAATATACTGCACACACACACACACAGGGCAGCCCGGGGCTAGTTGTCACACAGGGAGTTTTTATTAATATTTTGAATCAGTTGAATTATTATTATTAGTAGTAGTAGTATTTTTTCCAATTGTGTCTATATGGTTTTATTTATTTTTATTTCAGTCTTAGTTTTAGTTATTTTAGTGCATTAAGTTAAACTAAATTAAAATGAGAAATGTTGCCTTGGCAACTAGCTGAAAAAAAAGAATATATATATTTTATTTCAGTTAATGTTTATTTTGTTTCAAATAACAAAAATATTTTGCAATGATTTTAAATGTAGTTTCTGTTTTAGTAAACTAATAGCCCTGCCCAGGAGAGGGGTTTCTGTACAGACACAAACCTTAAAGTCTTGACATTGAAAACATCAAACATTTAAATCAATACTGATCAGAAATAAGAGATGTGTTCATTTAACACATCACGAACTACAGAGGGGCATATTGTCACACTATATGGGGTAAGTTGTCACAACCAAAACTGCCATTAAATAGCTAATTGTAGACCTTTTAACAACATTTAAACAGTAAATCAATTATGAGGCAAGATTTTAATATATTTAGTGCAGTTTTAATGTGTAACTAACATTACAAAAAAATATGATGATTCTGAATTTTAATTTGGAGGACAGAATTCACAACAAATGTCCAGTTTAAGACATACTAAACCACTGTTAGAAAACAACGTTGTGACTGAAAAACTATAATAGCATCTCAATAATACTAAAAAAATAAAACATTAGTATGGTTTTTATGCCATTTTGTTAGATAAATGTAATTTGGGGACAAAACTGTCTCACTGCAATGCACGAGAAACCACACAAAAATACAAAACATGCTTCATTCCCCCACCAGCAATACTGTATTTAATACAGGAATTCCAGAGTAACACATATTAAAACAGGATAAGGGCATTATGATTATGCTCTTTCTTCATGTGTTTTCTTCTGTCAATAACATGTGCAGCGCATCTCCACGAGCCGTTTGCACATCACACGATCGCTCCGATGATTAAAATTATTGCTTTACAAGTGGACTAAAGCAGAGCTATCTGCCCCGTTCACCATTAAAGAGCCGATAGATTACAGTATTGATCCACTCGCCCGCCACACCTGACCCCAAACTTTCATATGAATGCAGAGATGAGCAGGTGATGTCTATCTGCCTCCGGCGGAAAACACTCTGGAGTGTTTGTGGGCCGAGAGACAGAAAGAGCCAGAGGAGAATAAGAAAGCGTCAGAAAAGAGAAGCTGAGTGTTTAATTTCCTTTATCAGACGGGCGAACAGCGGCCGGGCGTGCTGGATGATACATTAATTAACAGATTGCGATCAGGACCACGGGGGCCCCTGACAATGTGAAGAGGGATCAATAAGGGCCTTGCAATGGAGGTGCGGGATGAACGGGAGCCGTCGGAGATCAGGTCAGCGCAGACACGCTCCATACATACAGTCAGAAACACTTCACGCTACACAAAATGTGAAAGACTTCAGTGATGCGGGCTCAGGATGGGTTAACGTGAGCAGATTCATATGCATAGTGCATTGATTTAGTGCATGAATGCCACATGTCGATCACGGCCTTCTTTGACAAAACAAAGAGCCGGCCAGCGATGCCTAAACATGAAACACTGTTCACAACCCATGTTGCATCCACAGTGTGACAGTTCTGAGTTACACAGGATATCAAAGAAGAAGGAAAGATGAGACTTCATTTGAATCAAATACTATTTCAGTTTTACTACTAAAAAATGTTGTTTAATTAATTGTATTACTTTGATATTGATTATTTGTAATTGTGAAATTTGCCAGCAATTTCCGAGTGAAAATTGTTTAAAAAACGTGTAGATATTATGAAACAGTGTAGATATTATGAAACAGATTGTTATGATCAAAAATTCTGACGAGTTGCATTTGAAAATGAAATTCTGTTCAACACATATTATGCATATTTTATAAGAAATCTGAAAAGTGCTACACTGCTTGAAAAAAGCTTATGGTTAGACTAATTAACTATATTACTCAGAGGAAGAATTGTTTATTCTGATTTATTAATATTAATAAATATCAAGTCATTTTTATACAGTGTTTTACACAATACAGTTTTTTTTCAAAGTAGCTTCACATTAATAAAGAGGAAATTAATTGTTTGTCTTATAAAATTCATCATAAGAAGCAGCTCTACAGGAGACAGTGTCATTATTGAGCTTTAGTTCACTGTTGATTCATTTCAGGTTAATAAAAGTGTTGATCTTGCAAAGTTATGATTCAGATCAAATTTTGCTCTTATCCGATAGTTCAGTACAGTTAAATCAATAATATTACTGAATATTACCATTAATTGTATTTTAAACCCCTAATGTAAAACAATTTATTGAATACATATACAGTATATATATTATGTTTGTTTGAGACAGCAGTTTATGAAGCTCTGCCTCAGAGTGCTGACTTCGCTTCAAATGGGATCTATTTTATAAAAATCTGCTTTGACAGGTTGTTTCTCATGTCCATTTACTCATGTTGAAATGTTTCTGAAATCTCGTTTTTTACTCAGTGCAGAAACAGCTGCCATTGTGATCTATCTTAAGCACTAGTAAAAAATGTAATCAGTTTTTAGCTTGTTTTTATGCAGCCTAATAAAATTCATTGCTGGAAACATCTTCCATAACAAAGACAAGCTCGGCCATCTCCCCGTGATATATTTCACGCTCTCTAAATCAAAGCCAGCAATTCTGAAAATAGACAAAACCCGAAGCCTTTGCAAAAAGGCTTTTTATGACTCTGGCAGCCTTTTATAAACAAAATAGCCATAAAAAACGACACGTTTTAATCTGCCTGTATTAACAAGCTTATATTTGGAAATTTATCTCTGTCAGTTTATGGCTCTGGTTTCCTCCTCCTCCTCGTCCTGATGGTTTGTTGGTGGAGTTTGTGTGAGTTTCGCTGTCAATCAACATCCTCTCTCCAATGAAACTCTACACGGCACTGAAAATAACAATACATCATCCTTAAGACATTTGCATTGTGCCAAGGTATATGTGATGGATAAGGAGGACGTCTGTGAATGTAAGGTGATTAGAGCACCTTATTCTCACGGGAGAACATTTACAAGTTATATGATGAAGTCACGACCCAACGGCCATTAAAAAAAAACACTTAATTTAAGGCATTCACCCACAAATGTGTGGCCATGAAACCGATATGCTTTTGAAATCAAAGCACATAAACTTGAATTACACATAAAGGCCCGTCTTGTTTTTGTTTGAATTTCGTCTTGTTTTAATAAAGGCAAGATATCAAAGGTGAATAGAATAAAATTTTAACTAATATATATCACCATACTTCTACAGTGGATTTATCAACTATAAATCAGTGTGAATGATACATGAACCATGAAAACCCTCAGTAAAAACATTCAGAATATAAATAGGAATAAAATAGGGATGCACAATATTATTGGACTGATATCGGAATTGGCCGATAATGGCTTAAAATGTCAATATTGGCATCGGCCCGATATGAAAAAATATGCAGCTATGTCTTGCTGATAAGAGGAATACATTAACTCACAGGTGCTCAGGGTGTGCTAGTGATTAGATCAATTCAGCAGTGTGGCTCATTCTTGAAGCAAAGGTTTGCCTGAATGATGATTAGATTCACTCTTTTGGATCGTAAAAATTTAAATAGCCTACACAAGTAACATTTAGACTTGTGTTTCTGATTAAATAAAGCAGTAATTGATGTCATAAAATAATAAGTAGGTTTTGATTTAAAGGTCAGAATATATAGCTTGCATGAGAAAAAAAAAAATCACAAACATGACACTTGTAAATTTTATATATACTGATTTATTCATTAATGTGTAATAGGTTTTATTTTTTAAACAAATCATAAGCTCTAAAAGATTTTCAGAATTTTTACAACGTTTTTGCTTTAAACCATCTACAAATGTTAAATCTTATAAATAAAATAAAATGTTAGGGTCAACACGGCATCTTTCTGGGGGGAAAAATGCAGCGATTGATATATAGTTTATTTATATTTATTTTCAAAGCTTCAATGTGCTGTCAAAAAACCTTCATTATGGTTTATTTAATTCTAACAAATAAGTTCTTGTTAAAAACTAACCAAAATGAAAAATATTTTACTTATAATTTCTGCTCAGGAGAGACTTGGTGTTGCTTCCAAACAAAAAGGAAATATATTGGTATAGTTACTGTATCGGATAAAATTATGTAAAAAAATATCGGCATATCGGATATCGGCAAAATTCCAATATCGTGCATCTAGTGTTGTTTTTGGCAGCCTGTTTTAATTTTAGTTTTAGTCTAGTCTTTGTGTGAAGCTGTCATTTGAGTTTTTATTAGTTTTAGTCACGTTCATACTCTTTTTAGTCTAGTCAAGTTTCAGTCAACTAAAAGTCTGAGCATTTTAGTCTTATTTTAGTCAGAATTATCCATGACTATTTTCGTCTAGTTTTAGTCGACGAAAACTGATGACATTTAGTCTAGTTTTAGTCAATGAAAATTGCATTTTAGTCTCTTTTTAGTAATTCTATTTAACCCAGTCAATATAGTGTAAGTACCTAATAGCAGTGGCATACCGTGGAGTTTTAGTCAGGGCCTTCAGTAAGCAAGGTTAGTTGTGTTTAGGTTTACAGTGTTTTTTACTTCATTGTTGTTTGTCTGTATTTATGTAGCACCGTGGTCCTGCGAGACACGTCATTTCGTTCCACTGTATGTCCCCACATGTAGCGGAATGACAATAAAGCTCAACTTCAACTTCAACTGTAAACATCTTACACATCTCTGTTACAGCTAACGCAGCTATATGCATATAATGCACATATTATGCTGCACACAGGCTCTCAACAAACAATGACGGCTGATCAACTATTTTAATAGTAGGCTAGATTGGGGTGGGTTAAATGCAGAGTAAATTTCCCTACATGGTCAGTAAAAGTAATCCGCCAATACACGGGTCACTATGCACATTCATGTCACTCTAAAATGACGACGCACCCAAAGCAGCAAAACTGTACAAACTCTGGACATCCACACACCACACCACACCACAGTATTATCAACACACCACCTACACCTCCATAACAATGTGCATGATACAATACTCATCAAATAATAAAGCACTCATCTGTAACTTGTAAATAAAGTCCATGGGTCTGTCATTCCATGAAACTTTACTCGGATTTAAAAGTAAACACAGCCAACAAAATAACTTGTGCTCAGTGCTAGCTGTTAGCCACTGATAGCACTCATAGTTGCAATCATTGAAATGGCGCATAAAACGTTTGCTGGCCTTTGTTAGCAAATTCACTTTGGGTGTAGGTCTTCCTTTCTCAGTTATTCTCTTTTGTCTGCAAAAGAGCGCCTTGAAAAAGCCCATTTTAGTAGATCGGCAACAAGATCTCGTGTGGGCGCCGATGACTGCAGCTGTCATTTTCTTTACGTTTACTTTCATGTTCGTACCTTAGAAATCCCTGATTAAAGGGGCGCTGGGGGTAGCACTGGGCACGTAGCTGGACCCAGAGGGCGGGCTGTCATTGAACGTCAAAATGTGATTGGCTGATGATTCTGTCACTAATGCTTGTAACAAATCAGATGTGAATTCTTTCAACAAAAGGGTAGCACTATCTGTAGTGCTGGCCTCAGACTTTTTTTTATGTAGGATATTCCAGTTCAACCTCAACTAAACTAATCATAGGCAATTTAGTGGGCATTACACAAATGAAAATAATACATAAATAATCAATAAAAACATTTTTCACACAATTTTGTTTTTTATAGGGCCAGCAGAGAAGGCCCTGCTTCCCCTGACGGCCCACCACTGCGCTAGTAGTATAGACGAAACCAAAATTGTCTTTTAGCCAAACACATTTCAAACAAGGTTATCTTATTATATTATTGTTACCTTATAGACTTAAGAATACATCCATGCCAGACAAGGAAGACGCTCTGATTTGAATTTACAACATTTATTTTACCAACCAAACATGTTAACATATTTGTTGTCGTCTTCTAAATAATGGCGCGAGTGGGGCTTGAGGAAGTGACGTCGCCTGCGTCTGCGCAGTGCAACCTGATGCAGCTCCAGAAGAGACACAGGAAACAGAAGTACTGCAAAATAATAATAATAATAATAATAATAACGTGACTAAACGAGACGAAATAACGTTATAACATTTCGTTTCGTCTCGTTTTAGTCAGCGAAAATTAGACATTTTAGCATAGTTTTTATTTTGCAAAACACATTTAGTCTAATTTTTATTGGTCAACAATATTGCATTTTATATTTAATTATCGTCATCGTCACATGACCAGCATTTACGTCGCGTCTCGTTTTCGTCACGTGATAAAGGTTCGTTGACGACGATATTTAGTCACAATTTTCGTTGACGAAAGCAACACCACGTGCATCCCTACAATAAAATTGTTAAGTCTGGTGTATGTAAGTGCTTCTGAAGTGGAGAAAAACACAGTCTTTAAAATGCATTGAGATATAAATATAGGCCTATGTATTGACATTGGCTTAATAAATAAATAATATCTTAGTGAACCTGTAACAAAGGTTTGTGTGAAGGTCAGAGTACAGAAAAGATCCTGAACTCATTATAAAAGCAGCAGAAGTCTGTGGACAGTCTCCATTGTGATGAAAACAAATGTGTGTGTTTGTCTGATTCCTCTACATTTGGCATGACATCATCAGCTGGGACCCAATCAATACATGTCTGCTCATAAATTACACTGCTCCATAAATAATTTCAGCAGCGCTGCTGCTGCTCACACGAGCGTTGAGCTCATGCATCTGTCTCACCTCATCTCATGCCAACGACGACAAAGAGCACAATCAAATCAAAGCTGTGCAATGGATTCCACCTTACAGTCAGAGTGTTTATGTCATTCCTGATCTCTGTCTTATCAGCCAGAGAAACACTTCTACAGTCTTATTAGGTTAAACATGTCCAAATTTGATAAATATAATACCATATCTTAATAATTTCAAAGCTCTGCTTATTCAGAAGCAGAAAAGATATTACAACATACAGCAAACTTAAACTTAAATAGATTTCATAATTCATAATCTTAGTGTAAATGATTCATCAGTGATGTTATGCAAAATGATAAAATATGTCTTCATAATCTTCCTTCAAAGCAAATTAAACTTGGCCAACCTCTGAATAACTTTCTGCACCACACTTTTACTTTTCAACCCACCTGTAATCCATATTTTGTCTTGTTAAATACAAAAATAAATGTCATTACCAACATAGGCTAATTGGAAAAACGTGCCTGTGGAGATTTTATGCAAAATGATATTACTTTGTTTCTTGCATGTTTTAGGACACTTTCAAAGTGATACTAAAAGTGCATTCAGTTTTATCCGAGACAGATAAATGTCAATCTGCCACTAAAAGGTTAACGATCTATAATATTTGAAAATAACGTACCACCCATCTGAATTCAGTGTTGAGAAAAGCAAACGAGAGATAAAAACATTTGCTGAAGCGACAATGGCTTTCGTTATGTCCTAAGAACGTTTAACCTACATTCCAATTAAGTTATGAAAACATTATTTGTATGTTTTAAAAAAAAAATTTTTTTTAAAAACATTTATTTCTCTTTTTTATGTGTTAAGGCCTATTCACACCAAGGACGATAACGATAAAGATATAGTTCCAAAAATCTTTCTCAATATTAAAGAATAGCAGAGTCCACACCACAGCTATAACGATAAAGGCACAGAGAAACAATATCGTTGTAATCGCTTTCAGAACGATCTTTTCCAGCTGATGAACAATACAAACATTGACATCCAATCAGAATCCATCCTGCTATAACGAGCTCGAGAATTTAAAGCGGCAGACGAGCGTGCGCTTAGAATAAACTAGTGTGGACGCTAATCTCATTATTTTATAGTTATCGTTCTTGGCATGAACGGGCCTTTAACGTTAAAAGAACATTCCATTTTATCATTTTACAAACATTATGGAAACCTAATATTTGAATGTTATAATTACATTTAAAAAAATGTCAGAGAAATGTCCAACTAAATGTTTCAGTAAAAACATTCCACAAACAATATATAAATAACGTTTTTGTGCTAACATTTTGAAAAACTATTAAAAAACAGTTAACTGTCAACAAATGTTAATGTTAATGTAACTTGAATTTATGTTTGTTACCAAAGTGTGTGCTGAGAATGTTCCCTGTTAGCTGGGCTTCTACAAGTCTTTAAGCTTTTCTATTGTGACATGTATCGTGACTTGCATCATAAGTGCAATGCTGTACTAGGTGAGCTAACAAGCAAGTTTACTACATCAGAAAAGCCATATATATATTACATATTAGTGCTGTCAATCGATAAAAAAAAACTAATTAATCGCACATTTTTCTGAAATTAATCGCGATTAAGGCCAGTATCACTGATACCAATTAATACTGATTTCCCTATAAAAAAGTTTAACCATTGACTATAGCCATTCAACTTTACATTATAATTAAGAGCTATCAATTTGAACATTTATTAGACTTTCAAAATAACTTCTAATTTAAGTGAACTTAAAACAATCTTCACATAAACCCATTATAATAAATGTCATATTTATCCACCTGTGCCCCTCAGCAGAAATATACAGAAATCGAATAAAGTTATCAAACACTAACTTCTAAACTAAATACAGATGAATCCTTAAAACTATAAAAGTTACTGATTTCCTCTTTTTTCCTTTTTTCTTGATGAACAGACATCACAGCAGCTTATTAGGTTGTTTTTGGCTTTCTTTAAGAAATGCCGCTACATGACGCGGATCTGACACTCATCGTATTTTCTCTCAACTCTACCTTTTCTGACCCATTTCAGTCTCTTCTAATGAGCTGACGAGTTGCATCGGATGTGTTAGATGAGGGAGACAGTGCTAGGATGCTCCAGGACAGTTTTGAAAACCATTTCAGAGACATGTTATTAATGTAATTTATATATATCATATTACATGCATGCACAGTTTTAAGGCAGCTTTAATTGCTTTTTTGGTAACTTCATGACCTAACTTATCACGACATTTCATGCTCAGTTTCTTTTCGCGATTTGATATCAAATGATACAGGCTATGCGCGCGCTGGCACCTTTGTGCGTGTATTGAAGAGCACGCTTTGCGAGCACAGTACAGTTTCTGCGCTCGTTTGACTCGCGCCTGAAGGCTGATTGACGCTGAAGTGAAGTTGAAGCACGCTTCTGAAACGTCTACTGTTTGATGTGCTCGTAAATACGTTCTGCGATTGAATAAATTCACTTCTTGTCAAGAAAAAAGAGACAGAATTGGCAGTTATGTGTGGGGTGGCCAACCCTAGGCCCCGCCCCTGCGTTAACGACGTTAAATAATTTTAACGCGTTAAACTGAAAAGATTAATTGCCTGTGTTAACGCGCTAATTTTGACACCACTAATATATATATATATATAAACTTATTTTTGCACGATTCTTTGCACAGTCAAGAATTTAGATTGTTTAATCACATAACCAATAACCATATATATATGTATATATATATATGGTTATTGGTTATGTGATTAAACAATCTAAATTCTTGACTGTGCAAAGAATCGTGCAAAAATAAGTCTTTACTAATGGATAATCTGCCCATGTAATCATATTTTGTGTGAAAAGGAATAAAATATGTTGATGTTTTACTGTCACTAGTGTTAATTTCAGCTGGAAACTGCAGTTAATTGTATACATATACATGTTTTTGGAGTTTCACAAAAATTAAGCAAGAGGCACATTTTTCTAATGAGCCTGTGTTGTCCATTATGGAAGTACAATGGTTTCTGGGTGCCGTTTCATGTTGACTTTAAATGAAGATATATCTCTACTTTACTAGCAATAAGCGTCCCATCAGAACCCAGTGCAGGGCTAGAGATAATTTGGTCAGTGAAGCATAAACGATATGACGTTTTGTTCTGTTAAATACAGTAATACCCTTGTCTTAATCTGCTTTCCCTGACCTCCTGACCGGCCCGCACCACTGCGTACTCGTCCCCAGAGACACCGCTGGGCCAGACATGAGCCGCTCAGCCTGATGACAGGCCAGAAATTATGTTTAATCAGTCACGTAATTACACATCATTTATTTCCACTGCTAAACAGATTCTGTGGTTAATGAGTAGCTGTGTAGTATTGATGGACCTGACCCTGCAAAACAGCTTCCTCAATGGATTGACTCGTGGTGTCTTCTGTGTGTCGTTAGCTATGGATAATAACCTATAACGGACAAATTCACGGAATGTAATTATGTGAAAGTGAAAGTCACATTTCGGGAGTATGTAAACTACATCTATGATCAAAGTTCAATTAAGGCCCTTACGTATATATACTCACAGCAAAGTTCTTTTTTGTTCCTCACTTAGGGTTAAAAGGAAATTTGAAGTATCAACACCACAGACCAATGGTAGCTTAAAAGGTGTTTACCAGGCGGAGCTTTCAAACCAAGCAGATCTTTGTTGGTGAATGTGGCAAATGTGCGCATTGCAAAATCTGTGTGAGGAAATTTTTTACCCTCACGTGAAATTCCCAATTGATTCCTACTGAATTGACTGGATTTCGCCTGCAACTTTATAGTGCTTTATATGCCGATACCGATATACAATTATTTTTTAATTTTGTTTAGTTTTTTAACAATAAATTATTTGTTAGAATTAAATAAACAATAATAAAGTTATTTTATAATGACAGTACATTGAAGATTTGAAAATAACAATAAAAATATATTAAATCATATTTTTTTCAGAAAGATGCAGTAGTAACCTTAACATTTTATTTCATGATTTAACATTTGTAAATTTTCTAAAGCAAAAGAGTTGTAAAAATTCTGAAAATATTTTAGAGCTCATACTTTAAAAAAATATAACACATTACTGAAAACATCAGTATATATAACATTATTTATTTTAAATGTCATGTTTGTGATTTATTTATTTATTTTTGTTTGTTCACGTAAGCTATAGCTTCTGACCTTTAAATCAAAACATACTCATGATTTTATGGCATAATTTACTGCTTTATTTAATCAGAAACACGAATATTATTTGTGTATTTTGCTTTCATATTATTAGAAGTAGGCCAACAGCACCCCCTATGGAATTAAAACTCCTTACTGAGCAGACCCGGGAGAGGCTGCCGCTGCTGCATGTGTTATTACTGTTTATCATAAACCAAACGCGTCATTCTTTACATGCATTCTCAGTTTAAATGCAGTGATCCAAAACAGTGAATCCAATCACCATTCAGGCAAAACTGCTTTAAGAATGAGCCACACTGTTGACGTGATCTAATCGCTAGCACTCCCTGAGCACATAATGTATTCCTCTTATCGGCATCATTTTTCATATCAGGCTGATTCCGATATTTACATTTAAAGCCATTATCCGCCAATTCCGATATTGGTCCGATAATATCGTGCATCCCTAATATTTATATTATTTTTCAATACATCTATGATCAAAGTTCAATTAGTGTTAAAATAAATTTGAAATATCGGTGTCACAGACAAATGGTCGAAGGATATTTAGCTTTTTCAAACTCACAGTTTGTTCTTCGGTTTCACTTGTAATCAGCTTGGACAGATGGTAGTTTGAAGGTGTTTACCAGCCTGAACAAACATTTCTGGAAAGTTCACTTTGGCCAGCTGTTTTAAACTCCCTGACCAAACGTCAGATTGGCCAGATTTTTATAGAAATAAGTCACACCAGTTCGTCTGATTTTGCACCATGGACCAATGGTTGCTCGAAGGTGTTTACCAGCTGAAGAAAACTATTATGAAAAGTTTACTTTGGCAAGCGTAAACTCCCAAAACAAACTTCATTTTGGCCTGATTTTGTTTGAAATTACATGACAGTTCTCACTAGCAACCGTTCTTCAAAATCCTCTCCGCTCAAACACTGGTGATCAGCACATGGTGGGCCACTGATGGCATGTGGCCGATTAGTTGACTACTTTCCTGGGCAGCTAGTTAACTAAGTAGCAATTCGTAGAGCACAGGCTTGTCCACTGCGGCAGATGCCCCTCACTCACCTCTCCCATCTCGCGCATGGGTGGCGACGGGGTTGGATCCGGGCTTTGATTGCCCCATCCATCATGATCGGTGGTGCTGAAGCCCATCAATGGTTAAATTGAATATACTAAGGCCTGTCGGTCGGTGTCTATATTTAATAAAGGCCGCTGATGAGGTGCTGATTTATCGGGCGGCAGTATTCACACATTACAAGGAGATTACACAGCACGAGCTGGATCAGCCCCGGCAACACAGTAAGGAGATTTCACCGTTTAATGACAAGGAGAAAACAGCAAACCCAAGCCAGGGAAGGAGAGATGGGCGGATACAAATGCAATCACTGTATGCACGAGGGGAATTATCCACCGTCATGAGGGGTGACGTGATGCCTGTTAAATTTAGGCTTGATGCTTGTGGTTCAACTGCATATGCTTTGTCAAACCGTTCATCATCAACGCCAGTCCAATTAAGGTGCCCATGAACTTATTCTGACTCAATAATGGACTGAAAAGAGAAAAAAATATATACAAACACAGGGTTTGGTGGTGTACATATTAGTGAGATTTCAGGGAAATGTCATGGGCATAAAAGGTCCATTTTCAATAATGTAGTGATGTATGCAGCACAGCTCACATAGAAAAAGCTTTCATACCAAGCAGATCTCTGCTGAATATAGTGAATTTGCATGACCAACTGAACCCATTGCGAAATCTGCATTGGGAGTTTTTTTCAACCTCGAGGGAAATTCCCAGTTGATTGCTACTGAAATGACTGGATTTTTGCCAAACCTTTATTGTGGGCTGTGCATCTTAACTGGAATAACACCTCAAACATAAATCTGAAATAATCCATTTTCAATTAGATTTATTTTTTTAAACACTTTTCGACTGATTTATGAATTATGAATTTATGATTTATGAATTCTGCATTTTGGGATTGAAAAAACATTATGCAGCCACATTTGTCGCTGTTTTGCTAATTTTTGTGTTTAAAATCCATTAATTTCCATAGAAATGACTGTTTTTGCTCTATTTCGCCAACAGAAATAACTCCAAACACAGCCACAGCACTATTTTGCGTCTCTAAGCAGCATAAGCAACCGTTTGAGCAACTGTTTAAATGATTCGGTTCAATCCCAATGACTCACTTATTACAGTGACAGTGACGTGAACACACACCCGGAGCAGTGGGCAGCCATTTATGCTGCAGCGTCCAGGGAGCAGTTGGGGGTTTGGTGCCTTGCTCAAGGGTACCTCAGTTATGGCATTGAGGGTGGAGAGATATACATTCACTCCCCCCACCTACAATCCCTGCTGGCCCGAGACTCAAACCCGCAACCTTTGGATTACAAGTCCGTCTCTCTAACCATTAGGCCACGACTTCCCCAGTGGGGATTAAAAGTGACTTGATGCCACCTACTGGCAGTTTTAATTTCACATTTAAAGTATTTTATTTTTTATTTTTTAAATAATTTCAAATATCAGTATTCAACGTTTTATGAATCAAAACATTATTTATTCATTTGCAACTGCAGGTTAAAGCATTCCATGTCCCTCAGAGCTGCATTAACAGTGGGTAAATATATCTATTCCACATCAGATGCAGCTTCTGTGTTTCCTCTGCATTGCAAAGATGAATTTTGTTGATACTGATTTCATTTGTTTGGTAACAGCCCAAATGTCTTATACTAATCGACTGATTAAATTTAACTCTAATTAAAAATTTCTAAATTTAAGTTTGAAAATTATGAAAATTCATATATAAAAAAGAAGTAAATATTAGCATTTTTATTTTTTAAGTTTACTATAAAATAATTGTATTTGTATTTAATACTCCCTTTTTATTTTAAAATATAATAGTAATATCACACTTCATTATTTTGTTTATTATTTTATTTAAAATACTTCAAATTTTGCCTATCTAGGGAGCACACTGGGTTTCGGAACACAGCCATTCCCCCGGTTTCACAGACAAGGCTTAAACCTAGTCTCAGACTAAAATGAAAATCTGAGCTGTTTCAACTGAAAGAAACTTGCACTGATTGATCTTAAAATTTATCAATGCCTTTGTTTTGTCTCAAGACGGACACCAGTAATGTTTTTTCTAGGCACATTTAAAAAAAAAATACTTTAATGTCCTAATTGAACTATGGTCTAATCCTGGCTTAATCTAAACCAGGCCATTATGTGTCATTTCAGTACACTCCTGTTACATCAGAATAAAGTTTTTTGAAAGCAAGACAGCTATCATACCATGTGACTTCCCAACCGGACGTTTCAGGTTGGGACAAAAATTCCACACATCCTCAGAATTCCCTGCTGGAAAAATCCGGCACTAAGAGTCAGGGGTCTGGAGGCAGGTGATCACCAGCTGTCTAATGTGACAGAGCTACAGTGTCCGACCAGTAACGGAATGTAAAGCCTAAGTCCAAACCACATCTGACAGCTTCTATTGTCCAGAACACGTCCAGGTCATCAGACACTAGTTCTGCTGCTCCAGTGAAAGGTAAGCCATCACATTACACACGGCAGCTTCGTCCGTTCGATGATGTTGGTTTTTGTAACTTGCTCTAGTAAAGTTAGTTTAGCTTGTTTGCATATCCATGAAGCGAGCAGAGGGGAACTCCAGGACTTAGACAGAGTGAAATGCGATCTGGCCAAGAACAAGAAGCTAGTGTATGTATGTCAAAGGTCTTTAGCACCTTAGCAGCAAAAAAGCCATCTGTCAACATGTTCCACACATCAGCTTTAATGAGACGCCACTCAAACTATTTACAGAGACCTCTTCTCTCTGCCATGCCTACCGAAGCCCGGACATTCAGAGGAGGGATTAATTGACAATTAATCAACGGCTGATTTGATAGGGCCTGACCATACCTGGAGGCTGTTTACAGCAGTTTACTGACAGATGAGATGGGAGTCTGAGCGCCGTGTCCTAACGTGCACTATAAAAGGCTTTACTTCAGACAGGTGTGAACGGGGGTCTGTGAGTTCAGAAGACCAGTGTGTAACGCGTGCACACTAATAATATTAGTGTAAATCTAATCTGAAACACACTTGATGGATAAAATCCTACATGTTTGCCTCCTTCACTTAGAATTAGATCACATTAAAGCAGTAAAATGGGCTGTGAACGGTGTCTTGAATTAAGCGAGTCGTCTTAAGATACAGATTTCAGTCTATGTGAAATGCTGTAACATTTTGATACCATGTAGTCTTAATAAATAAATGAACAGGGTCAGTTTTGATTTAAGTGTGGTCTATGTAGTAAAGAATCACAGCAAACGCTCTGGCATAACCTGCCTTCTCAAGCACTGTCACAGTTGAACAGGGTAAGTAATACAAATAAAAAAACATAAAGTGTTACTTATGATCCACTGGTCTCCACATTGTAATAAACTGATAATGTTTGAAAACGTTTTAGGTTACGTATGTAATCCCAGTTCCTCGAAGGAACAAGACGCTGCGTCAGGAGACGCTTTGGGGAACGAGATGCCCACGGCTCCAGACTTCCAAGTCCCTGCCCTGTGTGTAGCCATATGGAGCACAGCTAGAGCAAGAGAATAGAAGAGCCTGGAATGGCTCTCATTTCCAGGCCATAAAATCTGACAAAGGTCAGGGGCGTGGACCAGTGTTGCAGATGTCCTGGATAGGGACACCTGCGAGAAAGGCCTTGGAGGCCGCCACACTCCTCGTGGAATGAGCCCTGACTCCCATGGGCGAGTGGAGATCAGAAGACTCATAAGCCATCTGAATGGCATCCACAATCCACCGACTGAGGGTCTGCTTGGAAGCAGGAAAACCTCTCTTAGGGGGACCAAAGCAAACAAGCAGTTGGTCCGCCTTCCTCCACAAAGCAGCTCTGTGGACGTATGCGTCACACCACAGCCTGTTGTACTGCAGGCCTTTAGTCCTCCTCCCTTTCGGGAGCCCGACCTGCTGAGGCTAAATCGTATGTGTCCAGTGCTCGCAGTGCTGTGGTGTGACTGACGGAACCTTGGGGAAATACCCCGCACGGGGGTATAGAAAGACTTTGGCCATACTAGTCGCAAAGTACAAATGGGTAGGGGTCACAGAGAGGGCCTGCAGGTCCCCAACTCTCTTCAGAGATGTCATCGCCAGAAGAAACACGGAGATGGCGATCTGAGATCTCCTCAATAGGCTCGAAGGGAGGCCTACAGAGAGTGTTCAACACCACAGCCAAGTCCCAAGGGGGGACCCGGGACCGTACCAGAGGCCTTAGCCTCAGTGCACCATGGAGGAAACATGTAACTAGGGGTTGTCTGCCCACTGTCAGTCCACCAAGAGGGGTGTGGTAAGCCGAGATTGCCGCCACATAGACCTTCAAGGTGGAGTGGGCTAACCCTGCGGAGAGTCGAGCCTGCAGGAACTCCAGCACTGTACCAAACGGGCAGTTAACTGGGTCGAGCTGGCGATCTCCGCACCATGAAGTGAAGAGTCTCCACTTCAGGGCGTACAGTCTCCTCGTAGAGGGAGCTCTGGATTGGAGAATTGTCTCAACAACCTCGGTTGAGAGACCGGAAGCTATGAGCTGTGCCCCCTCAGGGGCCACACCCACAGCTTCCACAACTCCGGGCGAGGGTGCACAATGGTGCCTCCTGCCTGTGAGAGGAGATCCCTCCTGACTGGAATCTCCCATGGAGAGCCGTCGAGGAGGGAAATCAGGTCCATGAACCATACTCGGCCCGGCCAGAACGGGGTCCGGCCAGCCGGAGTCCGTCCCGGCGCACTCTCTCCAGAACTCCGGGGAGCAGAGCGATCGGGGGAAAGGCGTACAGATGAAGCCTCGGCCACGTCTGTACCATGGCATCCAGCCCCAGAGCAGCTGGATGACGTAGAGAGTACCAGAGGGGACACTGAGCCTGGCCAAACACTCTCCAGATCTGCTTCACCACCTCGGTGTGAAGCATCCATTCCCCGGATAACAGCCCCTGCCTCGACAGGGTGTCTGCTCGAATATTGAGATGCCCAGGGATGTAAACAGCTCTCAATGAGAGGAGTTTGCCCTGGGCCCACGCAAGGATTTGGTGTGCCAACCTGTACAGGGGGCGCGACCGCGACCGCAGACCTCCTTGGTGGTTGATGTAAGAGACCACCGATGTGTTGTCGGTGCAAACTAACACATGGTGACCTCTCAGGTCTGGGAGAAAGTATTTCAGAGCCTGAAACACGGCCAGCATCTTGAGCCTGTTGATGTGCCAGGCGAGATGACGACCTATTCACCGACCATGGGCAGGGTGGCCACTCATGACCGCTCCCCAAACGGTGAGGGATGCGTCTGTCGCTAGCATTACGCGGCGACAAGGAGCTCCCAACACCAGGCCCTGGGACAAGAACCAAGGTTGTCTCCACATATCCAAGGCACGTAGGCACCGCCGCGTGACCTTGATCATGTGAAGCGGGTTTCTCCTCGGGGAGAACCCCTTGGTCTTGAGCCACCACTGTAGGGGTCTCATGTACAGCAGGCCAATAGGTAACACGTTGGACGCAGCCGCTATCAGACCCAGCAGTCTCTGAAGCTGCTTGACAGTGAGTGACTGGCCTTCTTTCACTCTCCTGACCTCCGTGAGTATCGACTCGATCCGAGCAGGAGACATACGTGCCTGCATCGTGGTCGAATCCAACAGCACACCATGATAAGTGGTTCTCTGTACTGGAGAAAGAACACTCTTCTTGGCGTTTAGTCTTAACCCCAACACTTTCATGTGGGCGAGAACAACATCTAGATGTTGAGCCGCCCTCCGCTCTGACTGAGCGAGAATCAACCAATCGTCGATATAATTGAGTATGCGGACGCCCCGTAGCCGCTAACGCGAGCGTCCACACACTTCGTGAAATTGCGGGGTGAGAGTGCTAGGCCGAAGGGAAGTACCCGATACTGGTAAGCTTTGCCCCCGAAAGCAAACCTCAGGAACTTCCTGTGAGAGGGAAGGATGGAAACGTGGAAATATACGTCTTTTAGATCGATCGCGACAAACCAGTCCTCGGACCTGATTTGACACGCGACCTGCCTGAGCGTGAGCATCTTGAACTTCAGTCTGCTGACTGAGCGGTTCAGATGCCTCAGATCTAAAATTGGACGCAATCCTCCATCCTTCTTTGGAACTATGAAGTACCGGCTGTAGAACCCGGACTCTCTCTCGTGAGGAGGAACCACCTCGATGGCCTCCTTCCTTAAGAGAGTATGTACCTCTTGTTCCATTACCAGAGCCTGCTCGGGGCCCACTAACGTGGAAATCACCCTGTTGAACTGAGCCGGACGAGAACCGAACTGGATTATGTAGCCTCTTTCTACAGTGCGCAGGACCCATCAAATTCAAATTCAAATTCAAATTTTATTTGTCACATACATATACATACGTAGTACGACATGTAGTGAAATGTATTGTACGACTGTCCAACAAATTGTCCAACAAAATTAGAAAAACCTCAAGTTTACAAAAATACAAATAGAAAAAGTACAGTAACCATATATACAGAATAAACTAGCAATAAAATAAAATAACAAATAGATATGAGAATAAAAAATAGAATATGATTCTATATAGATTCTATAAAAAGTAAAGTGTATGTCAGTGATAAAGTGTCCGTGTGCTGTGCTGTGCAGTGCAGTAAAGTGTATAAGTGAGTAAAAGGATACTAAAGACAAAGACAAATGGTATGTAAGTCCCACTCATTTATCCTTCCGTACCTTCTACAAATTAGTGCAGATTGTACTTGAAAAATGTGCAAAGTGGAAGTGTGGGGTGATGTGATTAGAGTGGAGAGTGGTTTAGACTCCGAATGGCCTGCGGGAAGAAGCTCCTCCTCATTCTCTCTGTGTTCGCCTTCATGGAGCGGAAGCGTCTCCCTGAACGCAGCAGAGAAAAGAGTCCATTGTTGGGATGGCTGAGGTCCTTCACTATCTTCCTGGCCCTGGTCAGGCACCGCTTGCTGTAGATGTCCTGCAGGTTAGGGAGCTCGGTGTGAATGGTACGTTCCGCTGAACGCACCACCCTCTGGAGGGCTCGTCTGTCCTGCATAGTGCAGTTCCCGAACCAGGAAGTGATGCTGCCCGTCAGGACGCTCTCGATGGTGCAGGTGTAAAAAGTCTTAAGCACCCGAGAGGGAAGTCTAAAGTCCTTTAAGCGTCTCAGATGGTACAGACGCTGCCTGGCCTTCTTCACCAGGGTGCTGGTATGACAGGACCAAGTCAAGTCCTGCGTGATGTGAACACCCAGGTATCTGAAGCTGTCCACTCTCTCCACTGGAGTCCCGCTGATCGTGATCGGCTGGTACGACCGCTCCTGCTTCGTACTGAAGTCCACTATCAGCTCCTTAGTTTTGCTGATGTTCAGGTGTAGACTATTCACCTGGCACCAACTCTCCAGGTTCTTAATCTCCTGTATGTAGGCCGTCTCGTCGTTGTCTGAGATCAGGCCCAACACAACAGTGTCATCAGCAAACTTAATGATGGTGGTGGAGTTGGAAGTGGCCACACAGTCATAAGTGTACAGTGAGTACAGCAGGGGGCTCAGAACACAACCTTGAGGGGCTCCAGTGCTTAGGGTGATGGAGGATGAGGTGTGTTTACCCATCCGTACGGCTTGCTGTCTGTCCTTCAGGAAGCTGGAGATCCATTGGCACAAGGATGTGCTGAGACCAAGGACCTCCAACTTGGAGGTGAGTGTGGAGGGAATTATGGTGTTAAACGCTGAACTGTAGTCCACAAACAGCATTTTTACATAATTCCCTTTTCTGCAGTCCAGGTGACTTGTTGTGGTGTGGAGGAGGTGTGAGATGGCATCCATCGAGACACATTTGGCAGTAGTTTCCACCCTGCGAAATGGTCTACTAAGGAAACCAGTCTCTCGAGACTGGCCTTTGGTGTAATCAGAGCGACTAGCTCGGTGCCCTGACGCGGCGCACCGGCAGGGAACGACAGTGCCGGGCGGAAGAGACTGAGATGTGTGCTCGCTGGAGACCGCTGCGCCCTGAAGCACCGTAGGTGGCAGGGTTGGCAGAACGATCTCCTGAGGGGACGACGACTGCTGTGTGCTGCAGCGATTCAGGAGGAAGACCCTGTCGCGTTCTTTAATATCTGACAGGGTCAACCACAGGTGCCTCTCCGCCGCCACCAGTGCTGCCATAGACTGCCCAATGGCACGGGCGGTCTCCTTGGTGTCACGGAGAGATAAATCAGCGGTTCTGCGGAGCTCACAAATGCCCTCCGCAGAAATTCCCTCGCCCTCATCCAACTCTTTGAGCAGGTGCGCTTGGTATGCCTGCAACACCGCCATGGTGTGCAGACATGAACCAGCATGACCTTCTGCCACGTACCCCTTGCCCACCAGCACCGACGATGTGCGCAGCGGCTTGGTGGACAAGGTCGGAGCCTTCAGGGACGACGTCGCGTCAGGAGACAGATAGCCCGCAAGCATCTGCTCCACACGCGGCATCGCCCCATAACCGCGCTCCCTCGCCCCCGTCACATTACTGTAGTAGCCAGACGAGGGGGCGAAGAGGCGGGCCGAAAAGGGTTCTCCCCACGACCTCGACACCTCAGTGTGGAGTTCGGGAAAAAACGGTAGGCTCCGATGTGGAGGTGAGGTCTGAAACCGCAGGAAGCGCTCATCCAGTTTGCCTCTCCGCGGTTCCACCGAACACTCGGCCGGCCAGTCGAGTCTCAACTTGGCTACAGCACGAGTGATCACCTCCACAAGCTCCTCATACTGGGGTGAAAGAGGGGGTGCGACATGTTCGGCGTCTCCCACATCAACCTTCTCAGAGGAAGACAAGAGAAGCGCCGCGGCCGCTGCCCGAGGGGAAGTAACCGCCAGGCGTGCTTCCGAACTCGGGGAGCGGTCGCGGGATCCAGCAGGTGAGGATGGAGATAGAGACTCGCTCGTCTCCGATCCCTCTGCTAGATCCCGTTGCGAACCCCACGAGCGCCGTCTCCGCTCCACCTCAGCGGCCGCGGGGAACGCCAATGAAAGAACCCTCTCCAGATTGAAGAGGGCCTTTCGGGAGTGAAGCACACGCAGAGGAAAACCCTCGCAGTGCGGACAGTCAGCCCCCTCGAGGGCTGCCTCCGCGTGCCTCGCTCCCAAGCAAAGCACACACAAGCTGTGCATATCCTCCGCACACAAATAACGTTTGCACGGAGGAACACACAGCCTGTATTGTGCCTCACTTCTCCCATACTGGGTTTTACAAAGCCTTTTTGACATGACTCGTAAAACGGACAGACAACAATAAATAGGACTTACAAGACACAGAGCGCTTAGCTGAATGACAGAAAGCTGACATCGGTTGCACCGCATGTGCTTTTATACCAGCTGGTCATTACGTCACCTCGCCCGTAATGTCCCTCCCATGTATTGGACAGATTTCATTGGTATTCAGAGCCGGTTACGCTGTAGGCGTTCCCCAAAGCGTCTCCTGACGCAGCTCGAGTTCCTGAAGAGGAACTAACAATTTAATGGTCTTTAGTGCAAAAACTAGAATTAAAGGCCCTTCAGTGCAGATGAATCATATTTCTCCATCACTGACTGTGACAGACAAAGACTAATTACTGTTGTAAATGTGCAATATGTGTTTTGTTTAATACACTAAATACTGCTGAACAATATGAGAAAATTTAACATCTGATATATTTATATTGATAATTTAATGACAGGAAATACATTTACTGCATTTAATTTAAATGCAATGTGTGCAGAATATGTGTACAATCAACTGTATTAATTTAGTCAAAAATGAAACAGATTGCCAGTAATAACAATGTGCATTAAGAATTTTGTCAACCTAAATTGAAGATACAAGTCGCTGATGAAGCAAAGCAAAAATAAATAAGTAAATACATAAAATAAATAAACAAATAATTAAGAAATATTAAATTAAAACAAAATGAAAAACAAAACAAAGCAAAAACAAAACAAAATACTTCTGAATGTGCACTGCACTGACAAAGCAAAGTAAATAAATAAATAATAATAAAAAACAAACAAACAAACAAACAAAGCAAAACAAATAAAAATAAAAATAATAGCAAAGCAAAACAAAACAAAAACAAATAAAAATAAATAAATAAATGCACTGTGTGTGTGTGTACTGGTATCCCCCACAAGTATAGTAATACCAGTAAATATTGTACTTGTGGGGACTTTTTTTTTTTGGTCCCCATGAGGAAACAAGCTTATAAATCAGACAGAATGAAGTGTTTTGAGAATGTAAAAATGCCTTTAGTTTAGTGTAAGGTGTAGGTTTAGCTGTAAGGTTAGGGAAAGGGGACAGAAAACAGTTTGTACAGTAGAAGAAACATTATATCTATGAAGAGTCCCTGTAAACCACACGTGTGTGTGTGTGTTGAGGAGCACTTTGAGGAGACTGTGTTTTTGGGTCAGTAGTGATCCAGTCGGCTGTAAGCTCCTTGCCGAAAGGCTCTCTGTGCTGACGCAGCACTGTGTGTGTGTGTGTGTGTGTGTGATTAAGGGGGTCAACATTCTCCTAATCTCCTTACTAGATAGCACTTCACCCAGCTAATGATTAGCATCTTCCCTAAAAACACAGCACAGATGGACGGAACTGAGTCAGCATGTGTACACAACAGTTACTTTCCCTTTCTTTCTTTAACGTGTCTGGTTTTAACTGCCACAGAACAAAATGCTTTCACACATGCAAAACAACAACAACACATTAATATGATGTCATATGAATGCAATGATGTCATAACTAAAGTTTTTTTTTTTGCATCATTCTGTATTAATTGAGAATGAACTTTAAGTTGGATTTGTATTATGAAAGATTATAAAATAACAGTAGAAATCATGAAGCTGAAGTGTCCAGCTTTACCAGTTGTTCCACCTAACTTCATGGCCCCATTTTATTTGCTAATAAATAATAATCTGAAATAGATTATTCTGATAAATATTAATTTGGACAAGCACATGCTTTCTGCACTATGGCCTGCCTCACTGACCTGGGATGTGTTTGGCCCAGCCGATGATGACCACCAGCTCGCGGTCGGCCAGGTCACACAGTGTGGTCAGAGCTTTGATGTCGCTCTCGGGCATGGTGGGGTCCGGCATGGCGTAGATCTTCTCTGGCTCCGCTACCAGCAGATGGGACACGATCTTCGTTACTGAGGATGAGGAGGAGGAGGCACAAATCGTGTTATTCTGATGTGAAATCACTCAGACACCGGAAACATGATAAACAATATAATATCTATTATCTGTTTCAGCTTCACTGCAGAATATTCACAAACTATTCATAATATATG